>NC_068368.1:44229482-44548232 GCF_020536995.1 Dreissena polymorpha | reverse complement strand
TACCGGTATCGTCCCCCACATTGATAAACACAATAGAAGAATGAATACTGGCAATGAGAGATGTCATTACGTTCTTGATCTAATTCACGCATGGGAGAGCAGAATTGATTGAACGTTTGTTAATGAAGCCATTTATGTAGGCAAGATAATGACGATTTTATTGTATAAGTTATACACGCGAACGATTGAAATGGCGGTTTTGAAAGGCACATTATTGTTATCGATTCAATACTGTCTACAATTATTCTACCACACATAACTGACAGAATGAGTTGCATGTCGTTAATTATATCAACGGCCGGTAATTGTTCAACCTAACGTAAGAAATACAGTGGAAAATACTATCAGCTTAAATTAATAAACACGCTTTAAAACTTGGATAACCTTGTTTTAGACCATCGCATTGAACCGAATAAGCTTTCACGGTATGAAATTCCATTAAATTATTGTAAGGCATTTATTAAGTGCGTGTTTAAAAAGGTATATCGTTAATGACCAATTTACACTAACAATTTAAACCTTCATGTACTTGTAAAAACACCCGCCGGATACCTTGACAATTAGAGCATACACAGGTGTTTGTGCAAAGTAAGAATTTAAGAATTTCGCATATTGATCTGAACATTAGAATAGTATTGATATGTTACATCCTATTAAGGGCAATATAAAGTACTAAATAGCCTGTGCATTAGGTGTACTAGTATATTATGAGTTTATATAAACTATTCACCCGTTAACTTACCCCCGAGATCAAAACTACGCCCGAATGTGTATTCACATAAAGTTATTGTATACGATTAACTCATTTAGCAACAAGTAAGCGGATATTAAAATATTTCTGATGTAATTGCACAATGAATTGTTTATTAATGAAATCGAACGTTTGCTGTTTTTGTTCAGAGTCACTACTTGTCATAACTTCTCGCAGCTTGTAACTCTCCATTGAAATCCACCATAGTAATATTCACTGGAAGGATGTGGTAAGATGATTATAGTAGTGTTTAAGGCTTTACTATGTATAAACTCATTCTATACATATGTGTTCTATCCAGCCACGGGCTACACTGCATTATATTCATTTGTGACAAGTAAACCAAGCAGTGGCGGTGCGAGTATAACTCCGACAAGGGTGACGGTATCGTCTTAAATGACATTGTGCCGTATTGTCGTGAAAGAAAGTGGTATATGGGAAAGCAAAAACTAAATTTAATAATGGTGTACAACAACCTAGGTCTTTTTTGCAACGGTTCACTTTCGACAACCAAATCACTGAACGACGCTAGCGAAAAACTTTTATTTCTTAAACCTACTGAATAGTGGGTTACATCCAGGAGGTTTAAACCCGCTTACCCTTAGAACGTTATACCACGCAGTGGTTATACCCTTATCACTTTACGGATATGAATTTTGGAATACATGCATCCAAACGGATATTAAAGGACTTGAGGTAGCGCACAGGCGTTGCGTTTAACCCATGTAGTCATTGTAAATGTCTACCAGCACTGACTTTTAACACGCAGTGTTAGATGTTAAGTCACTCGAAACAGGTGTTGACGAAAGAAAAGCTTTAATGTTTTGGATAGCTGTGTAATCTTTCTTGTAGATGTTTATAGACACTTGGCCAAATACGTATTCCTGAATAGACTGATGCGATTTCTTAACAATGATTATGAATGCCAATGATTTATCAGTGCTTTATTTAGATAATCTCATAGGAACAATCTAAATGAGTATCTTAATATGAACTTGAGCAGTGAGACCTTTGTTCAAAGATGCAGTGGAAGAGCATTCTCCGGCAACACGTGACAAATGCGACCAGGAAAGCCAGGTTCTCGATAATATGCATGCACAGACCTGGGTTCGTATTCCAGAAGAATCTTAAGATAAATTTTATTCTTAGCCTTAAATTGGGAAATTTTCGTAAGTGTTTCATTTCATATTGCAATAGATTGGCATCAAGATATACATTTACATAACATCATTATGCCAATGTTATTTTAGGAGTACCCAAAAACATGTGTTTCCTTATTTAGTAAAGAAATACAAAACATTTTAATTTTAAACTTAAGTGAAATTATCTAAGAAATGACTTAAGATGTTTCTGGAATACCACCCCTGGTTTATTCAAGATAATGCCGGAGAACGGTAACCAATATGTATCTTATGCAATCTTGGAATCCCAACCAGAGTGCTGCCCAGAGAAAAATCCGTAATTAGAGCGGTAGTATCAAGTTTATACGCGGTACAGTGTCACAAGTGCTTAACATGGTGTGCCAATATCGTAGAACGCTTACTTCTATGGGATACCAAAGGGGTCGAAACTTTAACTTCTGCTCGAGCAGAAAAAAAATGCTGCTCGAGCAGCATTTAAATGCTGCTCGACCAGCAAAATGCTGCTCGAGCAGCAAATGTACTGCTCGACCAGCATTTTTTCTGCTCGAGCAGAAAAATCCTGCTCGACCAGCATTTATTTTTAGATTATGGCATTAGCCAATCAGAACTCTTGTTATATTTGCCATTTGGTACGAAACTGGTTTGTTTGGAAGAAATGGCTGCCGCCATGATGGTGCCTTTTTCACATCTTCTGCAAGTTTATGTGACGACATGTTTAAAGTTTAACATTGACACGCGGTAAGTGCTTTATATTTTGGTTGCAAACTAGTCGATAAAAAAATTGTTGCCATTCGCTTAATAAGAAAATCGATCATAAATGTCTAACGGCTGTTAAAACTTATGCGAAAATCACGACGATGACTGATACGAATTGACAAGTCGCCAAAGTATCGATCTCTCCGCCCACATTTTTCGATCAGCCAATCAGATATCGGTTTTTCACACACCCCTCAGCAACGCTTATCTGGCCGCCGTATTGTCCGACAAACAAAGCGTGTTGCACATATGGAATGGACGTAATTTTAAGAGTTTACACAGATTTTATATCAAATGCATGATCATTACTGTTCGATCATTATTCAAATTGTAGGTGCTATACATACTTTATAAAGGTTATTATTTTATCTTTATTTCTTGAACATATGAACGAGTAATGAGAAAACAAACACAATAAATAGTTAAACCACACCAGGTGTGTGATCTATAAAACGTGTTATACCGTTTGATGCACAATATTATTAAGCAGTTTGGGCAACATAATAATTGCCACACGTGCTTATTAATCTCAGCGTAATTGTCGATGATTAATAAATAACAGTATGTTGCGTGGATCTCAGAATGAAGGAACATTAAGGCGATGTTAGGAACTGTACACAAGAAAAGAAAACTATTTAATTACTTAAATGATTTCCAATTATATATTTATTTTCTGTGGATCATAAATAAGGGAAATCATTATAAATTGTTAACTTAAATATTGTTTTAACTAAAGTAAAAAAAAACAGAAAGGTGATTTCAACGCGGCTTAGCCAGCTTAAAGCGACTTCAAGTGTAAAATGTACGGCTTATAATACAACAACAACATTTCTAATACAACATATATTGATACGGAGAGAAATGTGAAAATTGCAATTAACATATAAGGGCCATCTTGTTATAAATAAGCAAATGCATACTATGCTAAATGTATTCAATTCGAATGTTTGTGAACACCGTAATACCAACATTTCATTGTTTAATAGTGAAATGTAACAGGTTCGCATTAAACATAAATGAAATAAAATGCATATTAGACTATCTTGTTAATGAAACCACGAAATTAGGCCTGTATTAAATTATGGTTACAATCAAAATTTAATTTATATCTAAATAAACAAATTGGTTCCTTTTTAAAAATTACACAATAAAACAAAGATCTAAACATGTTTAATAAACAAAAAACCCATCATGATATGGATGTCATTTGCATTTAATAAATATATTTTCAAAATAATATATGAATAGCCACCGGGTTCACTGTCAGACGATTGAATACAAGTTCAAAATCAATATGAAATAAATGCTCATTTTTACAACGGATTTTTCTTCAACTCCCTATATAATATGTATAAGAAACGTTTCTGATAGTCAGTCTGCCGTTAACTCAATTATTTTGATTACGCCATTTCTCTCTAAAGTATTTATGATTGTATTAACGTTTTACAAAGCAGTTTAGTTTAGTGTGCGGCTTTAATAATTTATATATAGGAAAGAGCATAATACATCATTACAAATATAGAATTTCCCTCACGTAATCCGCTATAATTGCGATCTGCTTGTCGGAGTTTTCTAATCACTAGACTACGTGACTATGTGGGCGGAGCGATCGATAATTTGGCGACTGGTTAATTGCTCAATGGGTGCGCAAGTGTTGGTTCTCTGTTTCTATCGATTTACTTTCTTAATGATTCTTAATAATTGTTTCCGACACAGGTGCCGATTGCCTGTGATTATGCCTTTCTGGTTAACATTGTTTACGTTTCTCGTTCTCCCCATACATCATACATGTATATCTGCTGTCCTAACTTTTACAATTATCCAAAATATCATGTCTGTTAACCAGTTCTCAGTGCCCCAGATAAGCAAAGAAATACAATATCATGAGTATTGAAAACGCAACCAATTTGACTTTTACGCAAATTCGTCAAATTAACGATACAAAACTTCGATTAAAAATGCTTTTGCTCATTTTAGGTATTTCCTCTTTGGAATTATTATCGTAACGCGGTAACGCGGTGACGCTTACATTCAGCAAGCTCAGCAAACGGTCATAGTTATTAAAACGCTTTGCGTTTTCAATCTGACCTAATTCGTCGCTCATTGTGCATGTATTTGTAAAGCGTCTGTAGTTTCAGTTTCTATTACGATGTGAAATAAAAATAGCTAAGAGAGGTCGAAAGACGTCCGAGATTGTTGCGCCAAAATATCAGCCGATCGCAAACTTTTTCGAATCAAGAAAGCAAGAGCCAATAAGTGCCGAATTATTCGTGTTATCGATTTTGTTAGAAACTGTGTATACAGCAGTTGAGTTGACATCCAAAAAACATGATGGAAAGTGTGTGACTTAACAAATCTGTCAAAAGTATAAAAAGGCATGTCATTGGTTAGAAATTGTCGACATTTTTTAAAGTTTATATCATGGACAGTTTCTAGGATTAAAGATATTACGAAACATCAGTTTATTAAAATTTATGATGATAGTTTACAGTTCTATTGAATCAATACAAGTGTGCAGCGTCAACGGAAGTAAATCAGCAATTATTTTAAGGTATGCATTTTTATTACTCATTTCACTCTATATGAAGAATGGAATCACCCTATTTTTCAAAATCAATTGTTGAAAACCCTATTTCCCAAATAATTATCTGGGGCACTGAGTTCTCAAGGACTTTTCTCAATTTTAATGTAAATTATTTTTCACCGAGGCCAATTAGCTTGTTCAAAGCTAACAACAGGTAAAATGTGAGTTGTGTCTGAATTACAAGTTGTTTAATTTTTCATAATTGAAATGTTTACAATTTACTATTTATTGAATAACTTGGCAGTGCATAATTAAGTTCTGGGATGTTATTTTCAGCTCTGAACTGCGAAAAAATTGCATAATAATTACATTGGTGGCACTATAGTGAGTTACCTTTCATCTGTCCTTCCATTTTAATGTCCCTAAAGCAGACTTCCCAAACTTTGCAGAAAGAGTTTAGGCATTGTATTACACAATCATTTTAACCATGGCATGCTATTGTACAACAAATAATTTCGATAAAAAATGTTTGCAGGAAATAATTTTTCCATTGCGAATCGTTTGTATCTTTTTATCTTTATTCTGAAATGCCCCTCTTAAGAATAATGTCATGTATAGCTGGTTTAGAATTAAGGATGATGATATGTCCTAACAGCATTTTGTCATGTCATTTACTGTACTTCTTAACCTACATGTATTTGAATATTCAGTTCCCATGTAACTACGCCCACATGTTGTGGACATTTTCACACAAGAATACAAACAGGAATATGTATTGGAGTTTGCTGTTTAAATTGACAGTCAATCGGAGGGTAACAGGTTTGTTTTTAAACAGAAGTGAGGAACTAAACGCAATTTGCAGGGGGAAAAAATCTCTTTATACCACTTAAGTATATTTGCATCACAGGAGCTCTGGTGTCGTGAGGTTGAGGAAACTAGTGTTGAATCTAAAACATTTAGCATCATGGACTCAAAAGTGAGAAGCCAAGTCAGACACCGCAAAATGTAAAATATTCTGTCAGATGTTTGGTCTTACAGGCTACGAAATTCTGTCAGACTGAAGGATAATTTCTGGATTCCACTTATTAGCATACCTGATAATAGCATATTTCTGTAATTAGCATATAGAATGTCAAAGCACAGATTAATTCTTAAATTTTAATGTATTTTTCTTCTATTAATAGCATAATTTTTAACCCCAATATTCAGAATTCACTTAAAGTCTTTATAGCATAAAACATTCTCAGAATGCCAAGAAAATATGCTTTAAATCTGCAAAAATATGCTCAAATGCAAATGCAAATACCTTAGAATACAATTCCATTTGATAAATAGTTATCTTAAACATCAATCATATACAATGTTGAATTTAAATTTCACTTTGACGATCAATTATTAACAGATTTGACTTATTGAATGACCCCAGTTGCTATATTTATGCTAAAATGTGTGTTCCTGTTAATAACATATTCCTGTTATTAGCATAATTTTTGCTGACATGGTATGCTAAGAACAGGAATCCACTGTAGCAACATATTAATCAAGAATTATGGTTTGAATCCGTGAACTATTATTTTTAATGGTGAAAGAAAATCTCCATGGCGCGTTTTCAAAATTCCTAATCAAGCTTGGTAAAAGAACACACAGAATAGCAAATTTATTACAGCGCCAACTTCCGGGTAAAAATGATTGATTTTTTTTTTATTCCGTAAAGACAAATGCCGCATCATATCCTATGGGTGATTTAAAAAATTATGAAGCCTAAATAAAACATTTTTTTTATTTTTTTTTTTTTTATTTTTTAAACATTTTTTTTTATATTCAATATAATACATACAATGTATACATGTATATGATCATACAACATAGTGATTGTACAAATAAATAAATTCAGACATGTTATACAAGATATGCTAATATATATATTTTTTTAAAGAGAAAAGAAATGAACAACTGAAGAATAGTTATGAAAAATGATGAGTTGTATAAAGTCGGAAGAAAGAATACCGGACTTGTGTGTTTTGTTGAACATTCACAATGATCTTATAAGATTGAAAAAAAATATATATATTTTAGAAAGATAAACTAACATTAGAGTGAATTGTATATAAGTGGACAAACATTATGAGAATTTAATCCGATTCCATTTTTGTTCAAAGATTTGTAATCTGTCATTACTGAGGGCTATTTCTTTCTCAATTTGGATTTTTAGTTTAAGACTATGGACAAAACAATTAAAGTTTGGTACTTGTTTTTTGTACTTCATAATAAAGATAAAATATTTCATCATTATAAGAATAAAATTCACAATATTATTACAGTCTATTGATTTCAATGTGTTAATTCCGAAACTTACATTTAAGAAAGATAGTTTAACGTTTAGTTGCTGTTGTTCAAGAAAAGATGCTAATTAATTCCAAATAGGCAGGATGTGTTTGCACTCCCAAAAAAGATGTTCTATAGTTTCGATGTTTTCACTGCAGAAATCACACAGATTTGAATTAGATAATTTGCATTTAAAGAGATATTTATTTGTAGCTATAATTCTATGGATGTATTTATATTGAAAATTTCTCAGTGTGCTTTCAACAGTTGCTTTATATGGCGTGGTAAATATGTGTTTCCAATTAAGTTCATGTTCTCCGAAAAGGACTTGCCATTTATTTTGGATTTTGGAGTTTTCTGTAGGGTTTTTAATTTGTAGTGTGTACAATATTTTATTTGTTTTGTTTTTTTCTTCCAAGTATGTTTTCTACGAATTTTGTTTGAGTACATGGTGTATTATTTGTATTGATTTCAGATTTAATATGTATGGGTATGCTTTTGATAAGTGTGTAATACTTCAGGAAATTATTTGAAGGTATTCCGTATATGTAGCATATATCATCAAAAGAGTAAAAATCCTTAATTCTGAAGTCATATAATTGGTCGACATATTTAATGCTTCGTTCAAACCAATCTTTATAGAAAAACGTCTTATTGTTTGAAGTTATGTCTTTATTGTTCCATAAAATAGTTTTACTGCTGGTTTTGGTTTCTAGTTTATGAGTGACATCACTCCATGCTGATAGAACATCAGACAGAAATATGTTTTCGTTTGCAATTTCATGTAAGATAGTATTGCTGATGTTACATTCAAAGAGTAAGGAGTCACCATATTTTTTTAGGATTTTCTGGTAGAATAATTTCCATTTACTCGTATTGGTATTATCTAGGTATCTTTTAACCCAGCTGCATTTGATTGCCTTCACGAATGAGTCAATGTTCGTTAATTGGATACCTCCATTTTCTACGGATTGAATTAACTGAGTTCGTTTTATTTTATCAGGCTTACCGTCCCATATGAAATTAAATATTGCTGATTTTATATCGTTAATAACATCATTTGGTGGATTTGGGAGAACTGTTAATACATAAATTAATTTAGGAAGTGCAAACGTTTTCAATACTGTGTTTTTTCCGATTAGTGTAAGTTTACGGTGATGCCATGATTTTAAGCAGTTTTTAAAATTCTGCAATTTAGGAAGTATGTTTTTAAGAACTGTATCATTTTCATTATTTGTGAAAGTAATTCCTAACGTTGTGGCTTCATTGGATGTCCAATTAAATTTCATTTCTTTTTTATATTGGACATTACTTTGTTTTAATTTACCTACTCGTAGCACAGTACATTTACTTTTGTTTAGTTTAAGACCCGATATCATTCCGTAAAGGGTTAACGACTCTATGAGGTTATGGAAAGAATCGTAATTGTCGTTTAAAAAATAAGTTGCATCGTCAGCAAATAGGGACTGTTTGATTTCTTCGTCAGGTTCTAGTGATATGCCTTTTATGTGTTTATTTGATTGAATGTGATGTGATAGATACTCGATGCAAATAATAAATAGCGATGATGAGAGTGGACATCCTTGTCGAACCCCTCGTTCGATGTTAAAACTGTTTGAAAAGAAGCCATTGTTAATGATTATACTGTTAATATCGGTATACAATAGTTTGACCCATTGAATGACACTTTCACCAAAGTTCATATTTTCTAAGCAAGACAACATAAATGAGTGATCAAGCGAATCGAATGCCTTTTCAAAGTCTGCAAAGAATATTAGACCAGGATTATTTGAATTGTTGAAATAGTTTATGCATTCTTGGATAAGACGAACGTTTTCACCAATGTAACGTCCTTTCATGAAACCAGATTGAGATTTTGAAATGATTGATGGTAATATTTTTTTAATTCTGTTTGCTATACTTTTAGTTGCAATTTTATAATCATTGTTTAGTAAACTAATTGGGCGCCAGTTCGATAAGGATTCTAAGTTTTTTCCAGGTTTTGGAATGAGTGATATTATACCTTGTTTTTGAAGCGTAGTTAAGTTTTCATTATTATATGAATAGTTTAGTGAATTAATTAAATGTGTTTTGATATCATTCCAAAATATTTTATAAAACTCAATGGTGATACCATCAGAACCTGGACTTTTGTTATTTTGCATTTCTTTTAGTGCTAATCCACATTCATATTCATTTAGTAATCCGTCACACAATAGTTTTTCTTCTTGATTTAAAGCGTGTTGTGTATTTTTAAAAAGAGTGTTATTTTCAACATTTTTTCGTTTATAGAGGGTTTCGAAAAATAAACGTTGTTCTTCTAGTATTTCAGTTCTGTTTGTTATATCTTTGCCATTGACTACTAATTTGTGTACAGTTTTTTGTTCACTTCTACGTTTTTCAATGTTTGCGAAGTATTTTGTATTTTTTTCATTGTGTTCAACATGCTGTGCACGCGCTCTTATTAGTATTCCATTGAGTTGTGTATGATAGATTCCATCTAGTATTTGTTTTTTTAATGTTATTTCATTTTCAATGTCGGGGGTATCAGTTGTGTTTGTTTGATGCAATTGTTTTTCAAGTGTTTCAATGGTTTTGATGGTTTCAGTTTCAAGTTTATGTGTTTCTTTTTGTTTAAATGATGTGTATCTAATTGTTGTGTTACGTATATTTCCTTTAATTACTTCCCATAAGGTGTTTGGGTTTGCATCTTTATTATTTTGAACTGTATTTAATATTTCCTGTTTTATTTGTGTTTGATATTGTGTATCTAATAAGATGCTGTTGTTAATTTTAAAGTATCCTGGGCCTCTTTCAGGTTGTATATTGTGCAGTTTAAGTTCAACTAGAGAGTGGTCAGTCATAAATCCTGGTTTTATGTTACATGTGTCAATAATGTTGCAAAGAGACTCAGAAATTAAAAAATAGTCTAATCTACAAAATATTGTTGGTTTTGTGTTTGAGTGCCAGGTGAATTTGCTTTCGTTTGGATATACTGTGCGCCAGATGTCTATTATATTGTAGTTTTCAATTATGTTGTTTAAAATGATTCTATTTTTAGGATGGGTATAAAGGTTTCCTTTCTTTTTATCTAATAATGGGTTCAGGACAGTATTGAAATCACCACCGATTATAATGTTTTTATCTTGGTTATTAATTATAAAGGATTGTAATGTTTCGTAAAATGTGGAATCATCTATGTTAGGACCATAGATGTTGATTAATGTTAATTGTGTTTCATGTATTTTGATATCTATACTTGCTAGTCTGCCAATTATTATTTCGTTAAAATTATCGACTGTGATCCCTATATTGTTTTTAATTAGAACGGCAATGCCTTGTTTATTAGTATGTTGTCCACTGAAATAGATATCTCCGTCCCATTCATCTTTTAAGGTTTGTTCTAAAGTATGTGTCAAGTGACATTCTTGTAGTAGGCATACATGATATTTTTTATCGTCTAACCATTTGAATATTTTTATTCGTTTATTTGTGTTATTAAGCCCTTTTACATTCAAAGTACATATTTTTATCATTTAAAGAGGTGGAGGGTGATTTAAATGATAGTTTGTGTGTGATTGTCCAGTTAGTTTCTATTTTTAAATATGTCCAGTTGCTTTCCATTATAAGACATAAGATGTACATACATACAAGCAGACAAATAAAATAAAAAATATGGAAACAGGAAGATGAATGTTCCATAGAAATGAAGAAGTATGAAAAATAATGACAAAAGTGAGAGAGAGAAAAAAACAATAAACAACTAGTCCCAAATAGAGACACAAAAAGCGCACTTCCGTACACTGGAAATACACAAAAATGAAATAGATATAATTAATAATAAAGAATAAAACAGAACATATGCAATTCAGTGTACATTTAACACAGGACATTTCATATTCGAATATTAATGTTTTATTGCTTAGCTATTGTATACTTTCTTATAATATTAAGAAGTAGATGTTAAAAGTTAATCAGTTAACATTTGAATTATTTTATTTTTTTAAAAGGGTACATGAATAATATTTAAGAGTTTATAAGCGAGGTCGTTTTACATTTCATATGCACACAACAATTACATAGTAATACTCATATCTTGTAACAATATATTTTTATAATATGATAAATGAATCTGGTTAAACAAAAGTTGGTTATATGCATTGGACAATGACATATACGAAATCAAGGATTATAGTCATATTCAAACAGCAGTTTTTATCAAGAAGCTGATAAATAATTTTTTATAGAAATAATTAGAATCAGGCAAACATAGGATAAACATAATCATAATAAAATAGGTTTTTGCTTTTTTATAGAGATGGTTGTTTACATGTGGATTAAGGTCTTATACTGAAAGCGTTACATTGCAAGTAAACAATGTAGATACTATTGATTATTTTGCATAAATTTATTTTAATAAATGCCTGAATTAGTTTTTGTGAGAAATATAATGATATACATTCTCTTGACAAAGCCTAAGTGTGACAACCATGCTACTTTTATTTCCTATATGAATTTTATAAGCCATTCATTATTTCTGGTGTTAGATGTAAATTTTATTAATAAAAACTTTCAGTGGAAATCAATAATTTCACAAGAAAAGGCGTTTCTTTACTAGATGAGTAGTTAGTATACTTTAGAAAAAGGATTGAATACTCTGGCCAATAATGTTGAATCATACAGTGAAATTTAATTTAGCATCTCACTTTCATAGAACACTTTAAAAAAGCTTCACGTGAAAGCGAAAATGAAGCAATTGTATAGAAAAATGATGACAAAATTGCTAGTTGAATAGTGTTAAATGAAAATATAAGAGATGATCTTAGTTTTACCACTTCCAATACCTTCAAACTTTAGTATTTATCACAGTAAACCCTTAAATGAAATCTTTTTTTGTGTGAAGGTATCTAAGTGCATACATTATTTTTCAAAGGGGACACTGAATGACTTGGTATTACAATAAGGATTTAAAATAAACAGTTTTATATTAATATATTGTTATTTTACACACACACATACACATAAAGACCTTAAAATAGCACTTTCATTATGGGGAACTTATTGTCTAATTACATGAGTAACAGATGATATAATCCTGACTTCAAACAGTAACTGCTTTGATGAAAATCTGATCATCATTGTTTGTATACTCAGTTTCAGCAAACATACACACAAACACATGCATATAAATAAACATAAAGTTTGCACTAAAAAATACATCATATGCATAAAAGATTTTGTAAGGATAGCAATTAAGATCAAAATGTCAAATTCGTTTGCATATTCAATTTCAGAAAAAACAAGATGTGTTTGTGAAACACAATGTCCCCCTATATGACGTTTGACCTTGAAGGACGGCCTTGACCTTGACCCTTCACCACTCAAAATGTGCAGCTCCTTGAGATACACACGCATTTCAAATATAAAATTGCTAGCGTCAATATTGCAGAAGTGTCATTACATGAGCAATTTTGACCCATATATTTGACCTTGAAGGATGAACGTGACCTTGACCTTTCACCATTCAAAATGTGCAGCTTCATGAGGTACACATGCATGCCAAATATCAAGATGCTATCTTCAATATTGTACAAGTATTCATAAAATAGGCAATTTGGGCCACATATATTTGACTTCTGACCTTGAAGGATGACCTTGGCCTTGACCTTTCACCACTCGAAATGTGCAGCTCTATGAGATACACATGCATGCCAAATATCAAGTTGCTCTCTTCAATATTGCAAAAGTATTCATAAAATAAGCGATTTGGGCCACATATATTTGACCTCTGACCTTGAAGGATGACCTTGATCTAGACCTTTTACCACCTAAAATGTGCAGCTTCATAAGATACACATGCATGCCAAATATGAAGTTGCTATCTTCAATATAGCAAATGTTATTGCAAAATGTTAAAGTTGGCGCAAACCAACCAACAGACCAACCAACCAACCAACAGACCAACCGACAGACAGGGCAAAAACAATATGTTCCCCCAATACTATAGTGGGGGGCATGAAAAACACATGAAAAACACAGGCATATACACAAAAGAGAGTTAGCACACAAAAAACAACAGACACATGCATACAGGACATTATTAGGATATCAAAGTGTTGTCAAGAACATTCGGCATGATATGTCAAAACAGGAAATTTATAAAAACACAAATCAGGTTTATTATATACAAACAACTTGAACACAAGCATATATACATACAGAGAGTAAGAACACAAAAAACAACATCATATACATAAAGGACAATATTAGGATATCAAAATGTTGTCAAGAACACTCAGTATGCTATGTAAAAAAAAACAGGCAATTTATAAAAACACATATCAAGTTTATTTTATACATTATTTTGTTTAATTTTCTGTGACAATATAATCTACAACTATGAACATATTTTGGGAATTATTTGAACATTCTTAACATAAAACTCACTTTTTATTTTAAATTAGTTAACAGGAATATCAGGAGTAATATGGAAAATCAGTTCATGTTGGTTCAGCATCTTTAACTATACTATTATTTCTATACTATAATTATTATTTAAATGACTGAGGTTAAGTTTTGTTTTGACAAGACGTCAAGAGAAAAGTCAAATAGACAGGTAATATTCCCACTGATCCGAATTAAAAAAAACAACAAGCTCAGAGCCTGGTATAACGAAGATAAAAACATAAGTCAACATCAAGATAAAACAAACCTCTGTAAGTGAATAGTATTTTGCTAACAAAGATGTCATAAACGTTAAATATTAAGGCCTTTAAGTGAAACTTTATTTGCATGTATACATGATATTTTTATTAGAAAGGGGCGTAACTGTATTAGCAGAGGAAAGCTCTTAAGCACGTGCATAGCATGTTTGGTAGCTATACTTGAAATGAAAGCCACAGTATGTTATGTATCGATATTATATTTAAACATTATTGTATATTATTTAAATTACATGCTAAGTTTTACCCGATAGATTAGTATTAATTTCTGAAAGGCATCGTGGGAGCATACTCCATTTATTTAATGTTTATTTTACAATATTTAACGTTATTGTATATTATTGTATATTATGATTTTTTTTGTACATTATTGTAACTGATATATAATTTGCAAATATATCTGTTAATTTACACGCAATTAATTAGTAATAACTTACTAACTTACTTTTTCTGTGTCGTTCAATGTGTATTATTTCAGATAAAATATATATTTATTTTGGAAGTAGTAATTAGGATGGATACTTTTGATAGTCATGCAGCATGGGACCACATTTCATACGATGACCGATACACACATAGTTTGCATAGGTCCTTGCTACATACGATAACGCAGTAATTACTATGTGTGACTAGTGAGATGCTACTTTGTTTCTTGCACTGGTGACAGACTCGGAATAGGATTTCTTCGGCCACGGTTTTTCTAGCCAGGTTTTAAACTCGGAATGTTTTATTTGAGTACCTTGTTGATTTCCCTTGAATAGCGCAAATATTTTTCCTTCAAAGGACCACGACCTTTCGACACTGCTAGGTTGTTTCAGGCGCACGGACGCCAGCACCTCTGCGTTCAGTTTGGTAAGGTCTTCGTTCACATAGATGCCTAATCCCTTAAATAGTTTCGCTTTTTGTAGAATGTCAATTTTAGTTTGTCGCCGTACAAATTTCACAATTACAGGCCTATTTGTGTTCGGTTTAAATTTTCCGAGCCTGTGGGCGATGTCTATATCATTAGGCACCATGGAGATGCCCAGATGCGTATGCACAAGGTTGATTATTTGGTTTGTCACCGACATCGAGGATTGACGGTCCTAAATAAAACATGCATTTATTTTCTTATTATTAAGCATGTTTGAGTTCTTTTTCTATCTTACAGAAGTGTTTCCATGTGATTAACTTAAATGTGAAAATTCTTCTCAATAACTTGCTTCATTAACAAAATATATTGAAAAATATCCTTAAAATTGCCCCAAGTGTACTGGTTTTGCGTGACATTTTATGTAAAAGGCAATTTTCAATTCTATACTTCAATAAAACTTTCAGAAATATTAGGTATTGCCATCATTTAATGAATATAAAAATGCATATGCTTTAAGAAAAATAAAACAATGCTTCTTACTTAGGTTGATATCTCTTGTAGCAAGTGTTCAAAGCAATGATGTTCTTGTCAATTTTGTGCCACAATTTTCAACTCGCTTCACGTATATTAAGAGGTGGCATCATAAAGTGCTTCAATACTTATAGGCAAAAAGTGTCCTTTTAACCTGTCACATGTTTTTTCTACACATTTGTACAGGTATTTTTACAATTATTTGTTCATGTAAATTTTGAACAGCTGAATACTAAATGTGGTCAGAATTTGTCCCTGTCCCAAGTGTACATTTTGCAAGAAAGTTATTTTAAATTTTTCATAAGATAGACTTTTCAAGGTTTTACATCATTTTCTTCAAACCATTAATGCTTATCACTAGATGTACTGAAAATTTGATGCCAAAACCTTGTGAACTTATTTTGCAAGACAAATATCGCATTGTCTCAAGTGTACGAAATTTTTATCATGTTTGATGGACAGGTGATAGCTTTTAAAAAATAAACAAAGGCACTAATTTTCTGGAAAGAAGTACACAGAAGGGTGTAATCTCCGAGAGAAAAAGGTGGTTTCTTCACTCTGGGGGTGAACTACTCTTATTATATGGGTATGTCTCCATATTTTGTCTTCAGAAGAAAAATATAAGCATATAAATGATAATGTGTGGGAACTTGGGAAGTATATTTGACTTTACCATAACATTATTACAAAAATACATTTCCTCTTCTCAAATTAATGTCAATTTTAATCAAAATGTTTCTCCAATAATCTTCAATGTTAGCCTGAAGTTGGTTAACAAATGTTGTTCATGTACACTTGGGACACAAAATAAATGTTTTTCTTATAAACCTCCAGAAAGGGAAAACAAACTTACATTACAGCAGAATTAATGATTAAATTTCGATTTAATAAAGCATTCAAAAGCAACTGAAAAAAAAGCCAAAATAAAAGTTGAACATGGTCAAATGTCAAATATGATGGATGACAAAGTCTTTCAGACACTTATAATTAAACCACGCAGACTGTCACCCTTGTGGTACATTTCCTACACATCTAAACTAAAAACCATGTTAAAACCTTCGATAAACAACGGTACAGCACTTATTATTATTTCATTCATTTTTAATGACACATTACCAAAATATATAGAGGATATATGTATTACAGAGGAAGGTCAAGTAAGAGGACATCGTGTTTAATGTATAAAGTATAAAAAGAACAAGGTCTAATTTATAAAGAACAAGGTACAATATATAGAAAATATAATGTTTAATATATAGAGAGCAAGGTCTAAATATAGAACAGTGAATTATATGTGTCTTGTTCTGAGAAAACTTTGCTTAATTTATGTGCGAAAAGTCTAGTCCCTGATTAGCCTGTGCAGACTGCACAGGCTAATCAGGGACGAGACTATCCGCTTTTAAGGTATTTTTAGTTTGAAGGAAGTCCCTTCTTACCGAAAATCAAGTTTAAGCGGAAAGTGTCGTCCCTGATAAGCCGGTGCGGACTGCACAGGCTAATCTGGGACGACACTTTACGCACATGAATTTAGCCCAGTTTTATCAGAACAAGACACATATTATAGAAAACGAGGTCAAATATTATAAAAAAATATAAACATGTATTTTGTATCATAAAAAAAGAAACTTCACATATATTTGAAGGCCATCCTATATTTTGATAAATCTGAGTTTTTACTTTAAGATACACTGCTTTGAGGCCAGGAAAACAACTTTTAAGAGTATAGTTTTGAAAAATATGTGTTAAAAAACATGAAAATTTCAATTTTTTCCATAATTTTTGTTAGAACACTTCTGATTTTGTATTTAAATTTTTCTTAAGAACATACTGCGTGTTGACAAAACACACAAAATATTGATAACATGTTTTAATGGGATTTTATTAAGTGCAAAAGACATGTACATTTATAAAAAAAAAATTCAAAACATTTGGTTAACATCTTTTGTTGTGAAAAAGTGATTACATCTGACAGAACGGCCCTACTCATTTATAAAACTTGAACCCTTTCCCTATGCAATACAAACAAAACTGTTGCCATAACTTAACATCTAAAATTTGAGAAAAGTTTTCATTTAGGCTTCATTATCCCCACGCTTTTCGGAGAAAAAGTGGGGATATTGTGGTTATCTCCGACGTCCGTCCGTCCGTCCTGGCCACTTTCTCCTCCTACACTATAAGCACTAGAACCTTGAAACTTACACACATGGTAGCTATGAGCATATGTGCGACCCTGCACTATTTGGAATTTTGATCTGACCCCTGAGTCAAAAGTTATGTGGGTTGAGGTGGGGCCGGGTCAGAGATTTTTACTCATTTTTATGCCCCCGGATCGAAAGATAGGGGGTATATTGTTTTGGGCCTGTCTGTCATTGTATTTGTGTGTGTGTGTGTGTGTGTATGTGTGTGTGTGTGTGTGTGTGTGTGTGTGTGTGTGTGTGTGTGTGTGTGTGTGTGTGTGTGTGTGTGTGTGTGTGCGTGCGTGCGTGCGTGCGTGCGTGCGTGCGTGCGTGCGTGCGTGCGTGCGTGCGTGCGTGCGTGCGTGCGTGCGTGCGTGCGTGCGTGCGTGCGTGCGTGCGTGCGTGCGTGCGTGCGTGCGTGTGTGTGTGTGTGTGTGTGTGTCCCAAAACGTTAACCTTGGTCATAACTTTTGCAATATTCAAGATAGCAACTTGATATTTGGCATGCATGTGTATCTCATGGAGCTGCACATTTTGAGTGCTACGGACACTACACCGACTGTCTTCAAATTGATACTGAACCTCTCTTATGGCAATACGGATAATCTCAACTATGCATGGCCCCATTACCAACCCTGGGGTGCCCCGCCCACATTGGCCACGCCCACATAGACCACGCCCACCCAAAATTGCCTTTTACTATAATTTCTTCATTTCTACACCGATTCACTTCAAATTGATACTGAACCTCTCTTATGACATTATGGTTAATCTCAACTATGCATGGCCCCATTACCAACCCTGGAGCACCCCGCCCACATAGGCCACGCCCACCCAAAATTGCCTTTTACTATAATTTCTTCATTTCTACACCGACTCACATCTTATTGAAACCGAACTTCTCTTATGACAATACGTTCAATTTCAACTATGCATAGCCCCATTACCAACCCTGGGGCACCCCTGGGTCAAACATGCGGCGTGGGGATACACGTCGGCCTCTGACGCGCCATTTCTAGTTTAATATTTTCGAAATCACCCATATTTGTGTAAAGTTTGGAGAAAAATCAAGAAAAACATATTTTAACAATGAAATAAATTTAAGTTGTTTGATGATATTTTCATGTATTTCAACGTTTTCAATGTCCAGATAAATACCCTATTTGTACCCATTGAAAACCTTTAAAACTTTTATTTTGCATTGTTATTTTGTGTTGGGCTTAAAGAAAAAAGATTGATCTGTATGCAAATGTTTACATTATATTTCACAATCATAAGAATTTCCAATTTATCGACAGTGATGACCGGGTTTTATAATTATAATATGATTATTAGTGCTTGTGATCATATTTCAGATGCCCAGGGGCCTTTATGGTTGGGTTAGGGAGGGGTGCTCCCAACCTTCCTTAATTGATATTTAGCTTCACCGGCCAAAGGCCAGCGGGGCTTATGTCATGGTCCTGTGTCCGTCATGCGTGCGTCCGTCCGTGCCTGCGTGCGTCTGTCCGTTCATTAACTTTTCCTTTAAACATCTTCTTCTCCTCAACAACTGGTCCAATTCTGATGAAATTTCTCAGTAATCTTCCTTTGGTGAACCTCTTTCGAAATTTGTTCAAATTATGCGCCTGGGGTCAAATTTGACCCTGCTCTGGGGTAACAAAATTTAACATATGCTTATATAAGGCCTATTTTGTAAAATCTTTCAAAATCTTCTCATCCATAACCATTGGGCATAGGGCTATCAAATTTGGTATGTAGAGACATCTAATAGTCCTCTACCAAATTTGTTCAAATTATGCCCCTGGGGTCAAATTTGAAATTGCCCCGGGGGTCACAAAATTTAACATATGCTTATATAGGGTCTATTTTTTGAAAACTTTACAAATCTTTTTGTCCATAACAATTGGGCCTAGGGCTACCAAATTTGGTATGTAGTGACATCTTATAGTCCTCTACCAAGTTTGCTCAAATAATGTCCCTGGGGTCAAGTTTGACCCTGCCCCGAGGGTCACAAAATTGAACATATGCTTATATGAGGCCTATTTTGTGAAAACTTAAAAAATCTACTTGTCCATAACTGTATGACATAGTGCTACCAAATTTGGTATGTATTGACATGTATTAGTTCTCTTCTTAGTTTGTTCAAATTATGCCCCTGGGGTCAAATTTGAAACTGCCCCGGGGGTCACAAAATTGAACATATGATTATAAATGGCTAATTTAGGGTAAACTTTAAAAATCATTCTTGTCCATAACCATTGGGCCTAGGGCAACCAAATTTGGTATGAAGTGACATCTTATAGTCCTCTACCAAGTTTGTTCAAATTATGCCTCTGCGGTCACTTTGACCCTGCCCCGGGGGGGGGGGGGTCACAAAATTTAATAAACGCTTATAAAGGGCCTATTTTGTGAAAATTTTAAAAATCTTCTTTTTGAAAACCATTCGGACTATGGCAACCACCAAATTTGGTTTGCAGTAACATCTTATTGTCCTCTACCAAGTTTGTTCAAATTATGCCCTTTGGGTCAAATTTCACCCTGACCCGCGGGTCACAAAATTGAACATTATATACACTTCTTTCTTGCTTATTTTTTGAAATCTTAAAAATATTCTTGTCCTTAACTAAAGGATCTAGGACTACCACATTTTGTATGTAGTGAGATATAGTAGTTCTAATGTGTCCAATAATTATGTTGATGAAGGTGGCAGTGGTAATGACTTGATATGTATGTGAGATATGAATGCCAAAGTCTTCGTTTTACATAACATGAATTTTTATGTAAAAGTGGTGGTTCTTCATAAATTCTACATGTTCTTTGCAAATGATGACCTCTACAAAGTTGTTCCAGGAGTACCATATTGCCTTACAATCTTTTGTTTTATTGTTAACTTTAACTGTACTTGATTCTAGCATGCCGCTATACTTCTTTGAAGTTATTTGAGCAAATTTCTCACTGTTTAGTAATGTATACATTGTTTAAGGTACACTATAATTTCACATTTTGTATGTGGACTTCAATATGTATGATCTACTTATGCTGCCACAATGTAAAGGCAACAATCACTGGGTTTTGCTGGTTGCAAGGGTTATGTCCAGGACTGTAACCATTTACGACTCGTTGGGTGGTAACAACAAGGCCTTGTTCGATTTGTTCTGGTAAGGTTCAAAGCTGTAATTCATTGTTTGTCTTACCTGCTTGATATAGCAGTCACAGAAGCAGTTGGTGTATGTGCATTTTATGTGTGTCTCTGAGCTTATCCAAACTGTGATTCGATAATTGAATATGCCATTTTTAAATAGCTTACCACATATGTTCTCCATGTAGAGAAGCTGCAGCGCATGCGTTAACAAGAGATCAAAGGTCACATTTAGGGAGCTTTTTTGGCCAGTTCCAGTTATCATTCATCAGGCAATATACCAAACAAGATATCCAAAAAACTTTGTAAATCTTATTTGTATTCTATATTTGGATCTTTATCTTAAATATTAACTTGTAATGACCACAAACACTTTAAAAATGATAGGCTATATATAAATTTAAGCTTGCTTTCTTAGTTCATTCTTATTTATTATTGTGTCCTATCTCTCACACTTATGTGTTTCAAATAATGTGTTAATAGATTCACACACACACATATATATATATATATATATATATATATATATATATATATGTTTGTTTGAAAACTGATAACCAAAACAATTTGGTATAGATAAAGTACCGCTTAAGTATATAGGCACATGATTTTTGTTGATTTTTACCAACAAAATATTTGTTGCAGCCAGTTCATGTGTCATCGAGCGCAAATTGTGAAAGATGGCTTGGCAAAAATCAGTTCAGAGTTCAAAGCGCCACCTTGCAACAAACAGCGCCATGGAAACAGCTGTGGAGTGTTTGCATTGATGGTAATAAATTAGCTTTATATTTCTATATAGGAGTCACTTTGTCGTACTGTCGGTCGGTCTATCGGTCTGTCCCGAAATTTCATCCGATCTTCACCAAACTTGGTCACAAGTTGTATCTTGATGATGTTTAGGCCAAGTTTGAATATGGGTCATGCTGGGTCAAAAACTAGGTCACGGGGTGACTTAGTGTGTTTTAAACCGAAAGTTTGTCCGGGCCATAACTATGTCATTTATCGTTAGATTTTAAAATAACTTGGTACATTTGTTCCCTATCATGGAACGGTGTGTTGCGTGAAAAAAGTACGTCGATATCTCCAAGATCAAGGTCACACTTGGAGTTCAAGGGTCAAATGCTAGCTTGTCCGGGCCATAACTTTATCATTTATTGTGAGATTTTAAAATCATTTAGCTAATTTGTTCACCATCATGGGACGGTGTGTCGCGCGAAAGAATTATTTCAATATATTGAAGGTCAAGGTCACACTTTGAGTTCAAAGATTAAAAATGGCCATAAATGAGCGTGTCTGGGCAATAACTATGACATTCATTGTGAGATTTTGAAATCATTTGGCACATGTGTTCACCATTATTGGACGGTGTGTCGCGCAAAAGAATTACGTCTATATCTGCAACGTCAAGGTCACACTGTGAGTTCAAAGGTCACAATTGGCCATAAATGATCTAGTCCGGGCCATAACTATGTCATTTATTGTGAGATTTAAAAAATACATGGTACATTTGTTCACAGTCATTGGACGATGTGTCATACGAAAGAATTATGTCGATAACTCCAAGGTCTTGGTCACACTTGGAGTTCAAAAGTAAAAAAATGGCCATAAATTTGGACTGCATGTCATGCTAAAGAATTCAAGAGTTCAAAGGTCGAAATGGTTGCATTATCATTCTTAAAAATCGCCATAAATTTGATTCTTTGTTTTGTGAAGACAGCATGCAAAATAGTCTGTGTCAATGCGGCACGTGGGGGAAGTTATCACGTCTGTGACAAAGCTCTAGTTTGCTTAGTAAAGATCTGCATTAACTTTTATTCAAAAAAATAATGGGAGAATGTAGAATATAATCATCGTACCTTTCTGTTGGTGCATTGGTTTTTAGAGCCTTGCATTTTCTTTTAATTTATAAAGGACATGATATTTCATATGTTATATCATAACCTGAGGATCAAACTGTGTTATAGAGTCTTTTGTCAAATAACCCTGAAAAAAGGTTAAACAAGAAGATTACTCATATTTTAATTTATTAATGTGTCATATAATGAAAAAAAG
Organism: Dreissena polymorpha; assembly: GCF_020536995.1. Lineage (NCBI taxonomy): Eukaryota > Metazoa > Mollusca > Bivalvia > Myida > Dreissenidae > Dreissena > Dreissena polymorpha. The sequence goes on along the minus strand of NC_068368.1, from coordinate 44,525,260 downwards.
CATTCTATTTGCTCCATTATATTGTTTTGTATGAAAAGTTGTTTTTCAGTGTCTTAATGTGATTGTTTATTTATGATGCATAAAACATGAATACTTTTCACTGTCAAACTATCGTTCTTGCAATTGTATTTTCAGAAATAGTATTTTTGTGAACACTTTATCTAGTGAATATATGCTTTTCTTATTGCAAACAACTGCTGTTGTTTTTTAAGTTAAGTATGAATGACTTTTACTTTATTTCCAGCCTGCCAAATGTTTGGTCATGAAAAAGCATCCCACAATGTTGCGACAGGCCCATGATTCAGTTTATCGAGACTAGTCGTGAGACACAGACTTCTGATTCATGGAGTGCGGCAAACATATCTGTGCGACTCGATCACTCCACTGTAAAGACCCGCACGGCATTAAAATGGATATTATCAATATGTGTTGTTGCTCGAAAATATGTTTTTGTAGCAGGAAGTGCTTTGGGCTTGATTAATCTGAGAACTCAACAAAATATTAATAAAATCCGTCTGTGCCTTTTAGTTCTGAAAACAGAAGTAGCCAGTTGGTATTACACATCTCCTAAACAAGTACAGCACGATAAAACTTAAGATTTTATAATCCTAAATTTTTATAACATCTTTATATCCACACAAAAATATTGATGATTGTGGTGCTCAGATTGCAAAACCACCTGTTTGGCAAAAATAATGCAGATGGTTTGATTATGATAAGTGCAAGAAAAAAAGAATAACTCTGGAGATATAACGGACTCGATAATGTCCCTCTGCATATAATGCTCTAAAGGGCGCTTGGCAGTTTATATAGATAGATAGATAGATAGATAGATAGATAGATAGATAGATAGATAGATAGATAGATAGATAGATAGATAGATAGATAGATAGATAGATAGATAGATAGATAGATAGATAGATAGATAGATAGATAATAATTGATATGATAATCATTGCTTGACAGAATCACAATTGACCTAGATATTTATTTATGTAGTGGTGTATTTTTCAATGAGTGCCTTAAGATTCCAAAAACATATTGACTTAAAATAAATAATCCCGATGGTGTAAATGACTTATCATTTCATGTTCATGAACCGGTTTTAAAATACTTTGTAGACTTATCTGCTAGGCGGTGAGGACTTTTAGACCACCTGATAAACTTCAACTTTATTTGCCCTAGTTCAGTAACCGACTAAAGATATGCTAACAAAATACTGATGACTGATGAGTTTGTTGTGTCTTATATTCTCATTGCAACTTAAAATATTAAGTCTATTTCAACGTTTAGACTAATAATAAGCAAATTCGTTAAATTGATATCCCCCGCCAAATAAATTTTGATTATTGATGGGTGAAGAACTAACAGAAAAGTTTATTTGAAGGGTTGTACCCTTATCTCACTTATTTAAAAGTAACATCATAAAAAAACAATTGGCAATAACTCTTATTTAAGAAAGTGTAGGGTTATAGATTTTGTGCATGACACCTCTCCTCACTGATATCTTAACATCCATTAAATTCATCTTTAAATTGTGTATAGTATCTGTGATATAGTCCTGTAAAGTAACATCAGACACGTACATATGTACTAGGGTTATGTTTCATGTGCATGGCACTTATTCTCATTGACAATTATACACCCATGAAATTTCATGTTGAAATCTTGTATTTATAGTTTCTGAGAAAAAGCCCTGAAAAGTTACATCATACAAAAACAACAAAGGGCAATAACTCTTATTTAAGAAAGTGAAGGGTTGTGGTTCTTATTCATGGTTCTATAAATGAGATATAGCCCTGAAAAGTTACATCATAAAATAACAATAACAAGAAAGGCAGTATTCGTTATGTAAGAAAGTATACGGTTATGGTTCTCGTGCATTGATAATTATACACCCATGAAGTTTCATGTTAAAATCTTGTATAGTATCTGAGATATAGCCCTAGTTATATCATAGAAAAACAACAAAGCGCAATAACTCTTATTTCACAAAGCGACGGGTTATGGTTCTTGTGCATGGCACCTCTCCTCAGCTATATTTATACACCCATAAAGTTTCATGTTGAATACTTATATTGAGTTTCTGAGATAAAGCACTGAAAAGTTTGTGAGTGACTGCACTGACAGACAGACCAACGGTACGTTTAAGTATATTTAGCGTACCCGGGGTACATTTAAGTATACTTAAGAGTACACGGGGTACTTTAAAGCATTACCCGAGCCGAACCGACAATTACCAATCGAACTTATTGACATATTAAATAAATGATGATAGTGGTAACTATGATTGTGTGAAATATAATAAAATAGTTTTCTTGAATTGAGTGTACATGTGAATTAGCTAAAATAATGATAAAAACACCGATTGGGATTATACATTTCTGGAACTGAATTTGGTTCATAATAAGTTTTTGACTTTTTTAAGCTGAAATAATATATATATATATATATATATATATATAATCTGAAAATATTTTCTTAAATCAATGTTATATCTTTGTATTAAAAAAGTGCAACACTCATGACTGTAAATTAGGCATTACCATATTTCTGTACAAAGTAATGCATGTACATCATCGATATATATAACATTTAAAACGAAAATCGTTTTAAAATTCAAATGTTTGCATGGTGTTAGAACTACTGTTTTGATATCTTTGTTGTGAACAATCTGTTAAGGTTCAACGTCCGAAAAAAAGATGTCCGAAAATAACTACAAGCTGTTAAAACGCGAAATTAAGTTGAATTGAAACAACAATGCGTTAAATATTATTTTTCATCAATCTGACATTTTTCACGGCGACTGATCGCAGCAATATCACGGGGGTACAGTGAAAATCGTCAGATCTCACGATCTGACAATATTGACGCTACACCGGTCTATTTCGTTTCCGTAGAGATAGCTAATGTCGTCCGTTTGTAAGCTCAAATTTGATTGGCTGACGGGTTCAATGGCGTATTCTAAAAATAAATGCTGCTCGAGCAGCATATTGCTGCTCGAGCAGGAATTTTGCTGCTCGAGCAGCATTTAAATGCTGCTCGACCAGTAAATTGCTGCTCGAGCAGCATTTTTTTCTGCTCGAGCAGAAGTTAAAGTTTCGACCCCTTTGGTGCGCCATATACTTCCTTCTGCCCGTGTAGTAATCCCAAAATTGCACTCATGATTGCACTCGCCATTCAAATGTGACGGGTAGACTTCTCATTACAATGGTGAAACTTGCCGCTTGAACAACAAACAGGCCTATACTTGTACAAGCTTTCCTCACGTAGGCGCGTCAAACATTGCAATGCTGAAAACCCTGTATCGTGGGTTAAAGAAATGCGCTTAAAATATAACAAACTTGCTCTGTCACCGAGATCATAAATACTAAAGACAATGTATTATAGAATTTCATTTTCGGAACTTGATTACCAGTCTGTTTCTTATGTTGCGATCAATACGCTATCACTTCATTAACAGTAAACATAAGTTATTCTAGAATTTCGTTTTCGTACATAGAATACCAGACTGTTTTCGCATATGTTTTGATCAGCATTTGTTTTATAATACATGTGGATGTGCGTATCCTCTAATTGCCTTATATATTGGTGCACTATGATATTATATATTCAATGTTTATACCATATAAATACTGTTTTCATTGACCTCTGTGAGATTTATTTATATAAACAATATCAATTCGATTTTATTGTATGCCTATAAATAATAGTTCAAACACATGTGTACACAAGTTTACTTTTGTATAATGTCGATTTTAACATCGTTTGTTCGCTGACGAAGAGTAATACATAAATTATATTAAACTATGTATACATATTATGCTTATGGTTTCTGATAACTATTGTAAACCTGTATCTGATAATTTATTCAGCTCGTCTTGTATTTGGAGGAGATAAAGTTATAAAGGTTAACTAGGAGTATGGGGAGACCACTGTGAGGGATGATAGAAAACTTTCAAAAGAGTTTGCACTCCTTGTAAATTAACAGAAAACAGCTCCGCTTTAAACCTGTCACAATATGTGATTAATTTGCCAAATTTTGTCAAGGCGTGTTACAACAAATTAAACAAAGCTCGATGAATGTTTCAAGATAAATGCACATGTAAAAACCTTGAACGGAACAAGAGCGCTTTAAAACATATCGATACTAATGATAATGGTACTTATACGAATAATATTAATATTAATAACAATAATATAAATTATAATACCAACAAATAATAATAATAATATTATTATTATTATTACTACTACTACTACTACTACTTCTAATAATAATATTATTATTATTATTTATAATAATAAAAATGAGAAGAAAAAGAATAATAAGAATAAAACAACAACTACTACTACTAATAATAATAATACGACTTATAATAATAATAATAATTCGAACATAACGATGAATTATTTATGAATGAAATGTTTCGTTTTTCTGACGGCATACTTCTAAGCTTCCTACCCACAGCCAGTACATAAGCTGCAATAGTTTAATTGAGTAAATAATTATTTGTGATCACGGACGCCTAAGGATAATAAATCATTTAGTTAGAAGCGTTTTTCATTCATTAAAACTGCATGTGAACTCATCGATCCACTTCTTGCACAGCATCTTCTTTCATAAAACGTCATCCCCAATCACTGCGGTCAAAGTTTTCAATTTCTTCTCGTATATAGATTATCGTAATTTGCGGTGGCCTGTATTTTTTACAAATTTTACCCAAGAATAAATCCTTTCGCTGATGACGCTCTTCTGTATTATACCAGCTTTAAATCACCTGTCCTGCTCGTTATGGGCCTGTATGTAGCATCTTTCTGTAGGGCAGTCACCCATGCTCTTACATGCTGTTTGAATACTGCCTGTATCATGTTATGATATCCATGATAAGTACAGGAAGCTTTATTTTCTTTCTAAGTGGCATACATTATCATAATATAACCATCGATTGGTTGACTCAGTTATTTAATTATTGCGTTGGTGTGAACGACATTCTCTTATTATAATACTCAATTGAATCAGCGAATATCAAGTTTGCACCTGTCAATTACAGATCGTGATAAACTATTAAACACTACCATCCTAAACACCTTAAATTATGTATTGCTTCCATATTATCTACTAACTTTAAAGCTCGCTGATTAACTTTTATCATTTAATGAATAAAACCAATGTACAGTTTTTAAGTATAAATACTAATAGGCACACTTTTCAGTCATATGCAATTAAACTATAAAGTGGAAACAGAGTTTGCATATAGCCGTGTTATGTTTATGTTACCAACGTAAGGGTTACAACAAAATGTACCAAACTCTTATTGAGTTTTAATCCAGTAGCTAGTCAGTTGTTTTCAAACCTGTCTTCAAACCTGCACAATACAAATTAATTGTGTGTGTATTTGTTCTGTCCGTCTTAAGTGCATGTTTACTTGTGTAATAGTGTTGTTGATCATCGTGTTGGTTAATGATTAATTGATCATCGTGTTGATTAATGATTAAATGGTTCAAGTACAATTTTTTTAACACGGTCGTTTGTTCCGTTATGTAATAAGTAATTATAATACATACATAACACATTTTAAAAATCAGACTGAACATAACCGAATTCTCGAATGACAACAAGATGTGTTTGTGAAACCGATGTTACGCATATATTTGACCTTTGACCTTGAAGGATGACCTTGACCATGATCTTTTCACCGCTCAAAATCTGCAGCTTCTTGAGATACACATGCATGCCAAATATGAAGTTGCTATCTTAAAGTTTGACGCAAACAAACCAACAAACAGACAAGGCAAAACCAATATGTACCCCAGTTTAGACTGGGGGACATGAAAAGACTCTATTGCCCCAACCTTTTTAAAAACATGTTTGATAAAAATTTCAATATAATAGTAGAAGAAGTCATGTAACAATGATGCATGCCTAAGCTTTATTATATTTACAAAACACTGATAGTTATGACGAAAAATGTATAGTACAAAAAGACTCAATCTATTCCCCTGACATTTAAAAAAAAAAAAGATAAATGTTTTGTTTTGTTTTATAGTGCAAAGCTGCTACTTCGTAGACCACGAATTGTAGGGATAACCATTCAACGTTTCAAAATATAAGTAAATGCAGATATTTTAAGACAAATGTATTACTTCTCTTAGATTGCTTATAAATTGGTCATAATACAACGCTTTTACAATCAAAACTAAAATTAATAAAAAATATTTCAATAGCAGGTGTGATGTAATGAAATACAGCTTGTATGGCATGGCAATACCAAAAGAAATGAACAAGTGTTTTTGCTTTCTGTTTTACAGAAAGCACATTTCTCTTAGTCGCATATCGTCACTAATTTACCAAATTGTATTTAGCTGGTATATCGTAAGCTAGTCTTACTTGCAGCCATTGATGGTATGAATCTTTTGCGTTTCAAAATACCATACATGGAGACCTTACCAATATGAGCTGTCAATATTGAAAAACTATTTATTTTTGTTTACCCTGATGGTATTCCACTGTTGTGTATAAATATGTTATATATACACGAGTATTTTGTCTAGCAACAGAATATGGCAAATATATGCCGTTATTATAGGAAAAGTATAACAGTTAATAGTTTAAATCTATTTATTTTAGCTCAATTGTATCAAAAGCCTCAGACTTATAGAAAAGCTCCCGAGCTTTCCTCGGCTAACTACCAGTACTTGGTGTCTTCCGGGAAGATCTAGAGATCTCTCTTCGAGTAGGGATCGAACCGGTGACCTCCCGAGCACTAGGAGGACACCATGCCCATACGGTCACATACCAGTTAATTTTTATGATGTTCTCGAGTTCAAGGGAACTGACCGTACATAAATCAGTAATGGACAAATATTTGCCGTAAAAATAGTGTTACGAAAATAAAATACCCACGCTTGACATTAAAAAGCAAGGACATCAAGAGCTGTCTTTACATTATGGTTTTTGTCTTCCGATGTATTATTTTTCGCTTTAGTATTACGATGTTCAAGGTGTAATGATTGCAATGATTATTTTTCATTTGTTTTATAACAAGAATAAAAAAAAGATGAACGGCCTTTACACCATTTCTTCAACTATTGCTATCTCCGCTACTCCTCCATCCACGTACCAGTTGCTTTTTGGGATGTCCAGTTTGACGAGAATTTAAGAAAGTTCTTGCGCTATGTAGCCCTTTTCTACATATATTTGCAAACAGAACTCCCCGTGAGTGGTTTGAAGAGCTCTGTGCACATGAAACACTACATGATTTTCAAGTTGCGTAACATCGGTTCCAAATACGTCAATGGTATAGGCTTCTAGCGGATTACAAGATTGGTAAATACTTCCGGCGCTGAATAGACCACTCGGACTACTTTCGTTACAGCAGACATTTGAGAAAAGATGTTGGTCATAATTGAAAAGCAGGGGAATATTTTCTGGAATACTCTTAACAGGAATCTCGTCGAGCAGCATGGAATTGTCTGGGAACAAATATTCTCGATGATGCCTTGCCTCCATTAAATGCTGGATTTCAGCGGGGGGAGGCTGATCGAATATCGCCAGGAAAATCGCACATTGGCAGAATGTGTTGAAGACTGCCTCGCACTGTATGGTTGATGTCGCAAACATAATGTAACTGAAACATATAATGTATTGCGTATATAAACATACTTACTTTTTAACACGGTATCACCGATAATTATCTGATCGAGATAAATAAAATGGGCCGCCGTGTTTGTACCTGCGGATAACATTGTTTGCCCACAAGAAAATGAAAAGCATTTTCACTAATTCGTCAATGAAAACAACATAAGGTGAAATAAAGCCATTTAAATGATGTTAGAGTAAATATGATGGAAGGGACTTGTTAACTGATTGTCCTATATTATTGATGAAAAGCGTTACAAACGCATTGATATTTTTTCGATGTCGATTTAAGATTACCAATAAACGAACAACTTTTTAAATATTTCCCCCTTTTAGAATTATCTTTAATATGCATACATACTTTTGAAATCTGTGCCATTTTGTTTAAATTTGTCATTTGGTCAAACTGTGAACTTTACAAAATGTTTACAACCTTCGCTGCAATTTGTTGTGCGTTTGATTGAACGTTTCCGAGCGGGTATACTTGTTGAGGGTCGTGTCAACCGTGGCCACTCGGGGTCTGCAGCCGAGAGACCGCCCATAGTCGTTACAGTACTCATTTATCGCTCTGAAAATTGTTGATCACCACATATAAATGTGTAATTGATAACGTTGGAAATTTTGAGGCTCTACACTATTTTAAATTTTACTTTCATGTAAGTTTATATTTTCATGTTTAATCAATTGTGTTATATTTATGACGATAAAAAATAACCAAAAAACGAAGAGATAAAAACATTAGTGCAAAAATCATATGTATACAATCAGATCATTAGTCAATAATATGCCTAATAAAGAACACCGCATACAATTTACGTTTATTAAAACGTAAACACATTGGTAGTTTTTATTCTTGGATATCGACTTAGGCTTTAATTAAACGATATTTTATTTTTAAAGTTGTTTAATTTTATATAGTGTGGGGTAAAACATACTTAAACAGTCCTTGTCTTTCAAAGTGTTTATGAACTCGCCCATCTAGTGTAAACAAGCTCCGACCCCCGTCAATAACGTGCATAGCAGCAAATACGACCGTTTGGATTAAAATAGAATTTCGATTAATAGTTGTGTATCCATATCTTGAAGATCTATTGCATCGGAAATCAAACATAGAAACATGTTCGATTCTTTGCTCTTATATGTCTGATTAGTTGGTTGTTTGCACATTAAACGAAAACTAAATGTGTCTTTAATGCACACTCTACTGTTGTTTAATTTCTTTTCTATGGAGTTAAATAAATAACATTCATAATGACTTAAAGATCTACAATAAATATAATGTACAGGTCGGATAGCTTTTACCATTTATTTACACTTTCTTTAAGGTTCATTTCTTGCCTTTTAATGTACGGTAAAATGGATACTTTAAAGTGATATTATGGGCATTTTTCACTGTTGAATTGAGCTGAAAATAATTAACAGGTCAAAAGAGTTAGTTAAAATGTGGTTACTTACCAATTATCTGCAACTCATCTTGCTACCAGTTGTTTATTAAAATATATTGTATATTAGCTATCTTAGATGACTCACCCAGTCCTCTAAGCTGAAATGATCCGTAAAACAAATTGTGTCTTTGTGTCGTATGAACGAACTTGCACTAAAACTAAATTTAGGTTCACATCGTACATGCATGGTCAGTTGTCAAACGAAAGTACGGTTGATATTCAAATGCATTATTTTTCTCTTTCCGGGATATTGTTTTAGTATGTTGATGCTGCATTAACAAATATAAGTGTATATGAATTGAAAACACCAGCAATACACAACGGTTGCGACAGACACCTATAAACTGTTAGATGCCCAATATATCACTTTAACATTAAAAAGTGTGTTAAGCTGTTTAGCAACAACAAAGTAATATACAGGTTTGTTTTTTATTTCTCCAATAATGCATTTCCGGTTCCGGTCAGCGACGAAGTAGTCGTAGTAAAACGGTAGATAGTCGAGGCCTTTATACGCGTTCGTACGCAGGGATAGAACCGCCTCTTTGTCGGCTGATCCCGCCACTCGGAAAATCAGGTCCACCGATGCTGGTTAGACGTATTTAAAATGCAATAGGAAGTCATTTGTGAATCAGTGTATGCATTTGATTGGCAAAACTCAATGCGTGTTAGCCAATGGTATTCCCTCGTGTAAAGCCTGTCTTTATTTATAGCAAGGGGCATGGTTTCCAAGACAAGACAGTAAGAGTACATATAACATAGCAAACGCTTATGCAGACAATTAATTGTAAAAATCCTTTTTCCAAAAAGCTAAGCTTTAAATAGCAAAATGATTGCAACCTTTTAATTATTACCCAAACATTGTTTATTTATTTGGCATGTACTTTGTATTATGTGATAACATGTTATTTAACAACTTGCAAAATAAGCATATATAAAGGAGTCAAGTGACCTAATGCATCCAAAAACACACATCGCTTACCATATTTACTGCGGTGCTTTAAAAGCATCAACGGCAACGATAATTTCATTCCTGAAAACATCAATAACAACAGCTTTGAGATGCACTTAACAGCTAATATCAGAGAGAAACAGGTGAATTTTCATGTATAAGCTTATATCATCAACAACAGGCCACGAACAAGCGCACATCAATTGATATCATCATCCAAAATATAATTCTCCTTCATAAACACGCAATATTTGCAATTGTGGGCTGTAACAGTGCATGAGTCAATACAATGCATGTATCCGTAACATAATGCACATTTTGAGCTTTATTAAACGAAATAAAACAAATTTCATACATTGTTCAAGTCACCTAGATAAACATTTCAGTAGCCTCGGGGTATCAAACGTCAATAAGAATCGATCACGAGTTTTTGTTTACATTGTTTGTTAAAACTTCGGTAGACTCCGTATGTATTTGTTATGTGTCCGTTGCATTCGTCATAGATCCGTGACTTTACAAACGGCCTATCAGAATTGCACACGTTAAATCAACTTTACGTTGCAGACACGTGACTTTACAAACGGCCAATCAGAATTGCACACGGTAAATCAACTTCTGTGTTTTTGTAAGTAAATAGTCAGTCTTACTTGCGCAGTTTTGCTTGCTGCCACGGGCGAGGCCCGTTGCGGGCTTCGCTTGGTAAATTGAATATTTGACAAACATTGCGTTGTGTTAAAAAGCAGAAATAAAACGTAAAAAAATCAGAAATGGACTTTGTTTACGTGTATCGTGTTATTACGTTGTCCGTCAACTATGTTACACGTCCTAGTAATGCAATAATGTGTGAGATACTGTTTTACATGAAAGTCCAAGCAGATAAACAACTCATTTCTCGGAAACAATGTGATGTTATTCAAGTTTGACAAAATGTGAATAGTAGTCAATGAACAATATACAACGATTGTCAGGTCAGCCCCGATTACGAGATACGATAACTAAGGGCACAGAAACTAGGGAACGGGAAGGCGGGAACGAACGAGAAATGAGATTTCAACCATGTAGTCCCTGTACATTGAAGTTTGCATCTAAAAGTTAGCATCTAAAAGTTAGCATCTTTTTTAGATAATTATTGTTAAATAATTTCTTTTAAAACTTGATGGAAATGTTAATTTCATTGGTTGAGGAAAATAATAAATTGACCAAACAACATATATATCACACTGATGTATTGATCTGATTAATGATGTTTTAATGACACATACATGATTAGACATATCAGTTTATGTTAATAATTAGCTGAGCGACATGTGGGATCAAGCTGTGAGTTGGTTTTAACTTGTTGAGAGAAAGTTTGCAAAATAAAGTGTTTATTGCTGAATGGTATAAACATGTACGCAAAATAATGTTCATCCGTGTACACATATCATCCGGGAAAAGCGAATTTTTTTAATACAGGAATATGCAATTGTATATACCTTCACCATGGCATTACAACACAATATGGAAGTTTGCAAAACATCACGTGTTTTGGGGAACAAAAAATTTAAATGAACATGGAACGACGTATGAAATAAATCATTTGTTATTATGTAACAATAATAATAAGTCCTTTACCTTGTGTACACTTATTCTTATCGTATATCTAGAATGGAACTAATACTGTCATTTAACTTTTGATATTTACTTTTGACGTTGAACGAGTATGGGACACTTGGGCAATACGCTTAACGCTTCAGTTCAAACGTTTCCACTTAAATTATTTAGAAACTTACCTCAGAATTAGAGCGTTAATTAAACGGCCAATGTCGTGTAGATGTACCCACGATCTACCATCGATCTCAAAGTTAAATCACAGAATTGTATCGCTAAATACGACTTTAATTTGTTATTTGATATAAGAACACTTCGGCAATCAAGAATAATAAATCGATGTTTAGTATAACGTTCCTCCAAAATTACGCAATTATGTTCATAACCATGTGGTTTTCTGATAAGACCGTTATAAATATAACGGTTACATCAATGCCTTTCTGTAAACATGCTTCCCTTATTCTATATTGCGACTTTCCAACATGAAACTCCAAAAATTATTTTAACTGAAAGAACTGGTATGTTTTGTACTTTAGCATTTAGTTAAATAGAGTCGAGTTGATATCATGTATGGTCAAGTGTGCTTTACATTGAGGTCAATTTACGTTATGTTTAGGCAAGCTGGTATCTGGTTAAGTCAAATGAGAGTTATGTCGAAGTGGCAAAATGCGCAGTACATGTTCCATAATGTTGGGTCCAGATGACATAATGGTCATTTATTTTAAAACCGAGTTAGGTTTAATCCGCATAAGTTAACTTCAGTTGACACTGATTGAGGTTATTTGGAATTAACTTGATTTTATATAATATTAGTGATTTTATCGTTTTGTTTATGTCAAACAGCAAGTTTAGAAAAAAAGACACAATACTGGGTTAAATTAACATTTGGTTTACTCATTTTTGGCATACAATTTGGTCAACAGTATGATATGTTGTATATAGTGGTATTTACCTTAAGGTAGCGCATCTCTAATGGGCATATATCCAAATATAATTTAATTAATTATTTTCCTAATCAGCATCATTTCACTGAACTACATGCAAATTTGTAGGTAGGCTTTCCATGCTTTTTAAAATAATATACCGATTTTTTCAAAACCACCCTCACGCTCGGCTTTTGTCCATTTTATTTTCACCCCTGGGGTATATAAAAGTTCAATAATTCATTCAAATTTCCAAATATGGGCATGCAGTTGGTGTGTACAGATGCAGTAAAGGTGTTTTAAGTTTAAACATGATGAAATAAGTATTCTTTTACAGACATTTAGTTTTTACAAATTGGTATCCATGAAATATAAGTGATTTCAGCCAAGTAAAAATTGGGTCGGTTAAAAAACAAAGTGTCATAAAATTTAAAATAGTATCATTTAAGTTATAGTTTAAACTTAATTTTTATAGTAACACTATATACAGCAAAAATACCAAGAAATAGAAAGATTTACCGTTTACTTTTTGAAATAAAAATAAAAATGCAACATGCATCATTCGTATTTTCAACAGTAAATTACCCAATTTAGCCATAACGTTGTTTTAATTTTAAAAATTGAAGGATGTGTATACAATTTTCAACATATTAAACAATAAACATAGCTTATATGCTATATTAAATCAAATTACGTTAGAAAAGAAATAAAACGCGTCGCAAAAAGAATGCGATGTCGGCAGGATTCGAACCTGCGCGGGAAGATCCCAAAAGATTTTAAGTCCATCGCCTTAACCACTCGGCCATGACAACTTCACATCAGCGCCATCTTAAAATGAGATATCCATAAGTAAACAGGTAAAAAGGCAAGTCGATCTTTGAAGAACTCGCGAAATCGTATTTTTCAGATGATAATTGGATCAAAGTCAATATTTATAGTGAAAATAATGTATTCTAAATAAATTAGGTAAACACATATCAAAATTCGAAGTTTGAAAAAAATAAAATGCATCTATGGAAATAACCGATCATTGAAGATCGGCATTGATCGTAAAATAAATCGCGGGAAATCATTAGAGGTGCGCTACCTTAAGTCAAGTCTGTGCGTTCCAGAAATAATTAACTGTTTATTGGAATGGTTCTTATGTTCGGTTCATAGAACAAACAGGCCAGTGGTAAAGCCAGTGTCATTAGTTAATATTTATAATTAATGCTTTAAATTAGTTTATAATACAACAGGTTGTATTGACCTTTGATTGTAACAACCAACCACTAAATCACATTTTATTGAATTGACAAAAAGTAAAAGCAACTCATCTGGAATTATGTTTGATAAAATCATACGTTGAATTAACATCTAAACCCAAAATAATGTTCACTTGACACAACCTCATTTTGACTTGACATCTTCCAAATTTAACCCCCTGTAATACAAAGTTTACTAAACTAAAACAATCTGAACATAATCATATCAATCAAAATTGACCCTAAACAATTTAACTTGACTTTGTATAATGGCAGTCTGGATTAACCCTATGTTAACTTGACACAATAATTTCAGCAAGACTTAACCGTCATATTATTTGCTCCAACATCAGCACATAGACCTCAATCTAGCGTTAACATAACTCAACCTTATTTCAACGTTAACGAACATCATGATAATTTGGCACAGCTCTATCCAAAATAAATTAAATCTTATACCAACGTGCCGAAATATAATGCCAGTTGGACTGAAAATTATGCCACCCTGACTACACAAAATGCCGTTTTAACAAAAAAACTTAATTATATGTCAAAATGACCAGTACCCATTCTTGTTAGACTAAATCGAACGAAATCAGGAATATACGTAATGTCATTTTGACCCAACATTATTGCATTTGGGCAACAATAAATGTCAACTTGATCAAACCAAATGAAACATTGACTCAAAAAAGCTAGTGTGACTCCACCTGATGTTAGTTGACTCCAAGTAATACAAGTTTGAACCCAAATAATGCAATCTTTACTAAACATAACGCCAACATCACTCGACTAATGCATAATAAACACGCATATCAGTTGTTTGAAGAAAGGTGTTTTGGCGTTTCAAACATGAAGTTTCCAAAAATAAATGACATGATATGCGTCATGACTTGTTTCTTTATATAAAATTATAACATGAAATCAAACAGTAAATTGATATTTATATTCTTACGGACGCTGCAATGCTTTTAATAATAATCAATTAAGATTATTTATTTAATTTTGCGTTTAACTGTATCACATAAAATCAATGAGTTTGTTTTCGCTGCAAGTTTTTTCTCAATAATAAAAAGGAAACAATAAATTAACAATTACATTATCAACACCAACCACAATATAAAATGTTAATAACGCAATTAAAAATAAAAGTACACCACCAACACAACTACAAACGATCCTATAACTATTCAACGTCTTTGTCGAAAAGAACATAAAATATTCACGTTTCGAATCTATAACGTATGAAAACATGTTTTGAGTGAAACAAAAACTTCATATATTAATAGTATTGTTATTATTACTCTAATCGTTTAGTTAAAAACGACCATAACTTTTCATTTATGCATCAAAGGCCAGACCCATAGAGAATACTAGGTTAGCGTTGAATACAGAGAAGTTTATGTTGCGAGGCTTAGAACGCCGGGAGCGCGAGCCTTGGCGAGCGCTTTCGGTGTTCGAGCCGGGCAACATAAATGTCTCTGTATTCAACGCTAATCCTAGTATTCTATTTATCCCATTTGATTTTTTTCAACGTGACATTTAACATAAATTGATCTAATAACCTAAACAATAATTTTAATTCGGTCTTAAAAGCGCTTAAAGTCTAACGAATGTAACCATGCGTAGTGATATAAATGTATTTGTTCTGGTACGCAAAATAGTCTTTAAAAAATTCACACACAAACTGTAAAACAAGTAAAAATATCACCATATGCCTCGATTCAAATTTGACGCATTATCCGAATTGTAACACATTACGACCGCAAAAAGAAGATTTTACTTGAATATAATTTATTTTATTTTCGAAAGAAATGATCAAAATCCAATATGGCGGCGATTGCTTCCTGACAAAATGATGTCGATGTCAACATACATGTACACCGTCGACGACCTTGATAATTTCGACGAGTAAACAGACAATTGCAGCGACTGACACTTTATTTGACCTTATATACAGGGCAATGCGTTTTCCGACTTCGGACGACGAATTTAAGTACGCGCAGAACGTGTTTTATATAATGTTATGGGTATGCCGTGTGTGATCAGATGCATCAATGGCGTCCATGTTAAAATCATTTTCCCGAGAACAGGGAACGACAAAAGTACAAAAAAGCAAAACACGTTTGAACTAGTATCTTACCTTTAATTATCCTTTAAAATCCATCTAGTAATCCATTTAACTCAATAATTGACGATTTTGCATCTAGGTTCTTTAATAATTATTTTAGCATAGTTAAATAAAGACCCTTATGCCATCCTATCACTATATTCAAATGAGTTTACGAACTCAATAAACTTTCTTCTTCGTTACACGCTACGTCATATACTCTACATTACTGCTCGGAGCAGTTTATCAAATAATAGCCGTTGGTAAACTCGGTTGCATTTGCAAATTTCTGCATACAAACATAATTATGTTTAAACTTGCCCACTTATTTATTTGTCTATGGTAAATGCGCTTATTGTACAAGAAAAAAATTTAATATATAAATACACAAAGAATGAAAACAGTCCATTACACAACAAATAAATGAGTGGATAATACCCGTGTACAAAATAGGACGTTCCGAATTCCAGTGTGGTGCTATTTTTACCATCTTATACTTTACACAGCTCTATGCCTAACGTGAATTAAATCGGAAAGCAAATATTGCAGATTATGTATGAATTGTGCGATATTTGTATGGCTTGTTGTACATTCTTAAATCTCAAAAGTCTATGCATGGGTTATAAACAATGCACATTACACGAAATAAGGAAAACGTGATAAATTGACAATTCAAATATGTCGATATACAGTACATGTACATGTGAAATAAGTTGCGTTTATAATAAATCGTCAATTTTTTTATTTTTTTTTTGGGGGGGGGGGGTGGTAAATGATGCAATAAGTGTCATTTTCAGCTGATTCATCATTATACGGATGGCGTAAAATTATGTCATATGACTAGATTTGAAGGTTGAAGGTCGTATAATTTTGCAGCTAAAGTGTTCTCGACTTTATTTCTTATGAAATATCATTCAGTGGTTAAAAAATAGTCCGTGCACGCGACAGTCATATCCCACAGTATTGAATACAGGCTAGTATATTTCATTAGGTGTTATACCGTCAATGTCGCGTTGAAAATGGGATAAATACTGAGTATCTTAATCATGCTTACTGTGAGCGCCCAGCTGTTAACGTACTGAAACATTATGGCTTAAGAAATATACCATTCGTTTACTTTTGTTTCTTAAGTTTCTCAATAGCCACACTTATGGACACTAGCAATAGCAAACAAATGCCAAACACAAAACAGTGTTATTTTACAACCATAATTATGATAAACAACTAGTTTCGCACATAGCTGTTTAGCCAATCAAAGCCCTCGGTCCTCTCACCGTTAACGGGCGATGTCATATCAGACACTTTATACTCGATTGGAAGAAATATCGGTGCTTTCTCTTGTATTATGAATGCTGCAGAGGCTGATAGTCATACATTTTGTTTCAATATACAAGTCATTGAATCATTAAAACACCCAGATGGTGCGACTATAATTATGATATCTCCCAATAAGTATCATTGGGAAAATCGAATCACGCTATGTGTTATTCTGTTGTAAGGGGAGTAGTGGGATCATAGCTTATTGAAGTGTTGTCACTCTGATAGTTATTAAATAGGTATTGAAGTGTTGTCACTCTGATAGTTATTAAATAGGTGTGTAATTTGTATTATTCATTAGTATTCATTTGCAACACATATGTCGAATAGTTGATGTTTATTTTTTGGAAAAGTCCCAACTGAACAACAAAATGGGTATTGCCATCTATAAATAGCTTGTGTATTGTTTGACGATTATGTTGTATCATGTTTGTATGACAACCTATTTTATGAAGCATCATAGATGTATTCTTGTAAATAATACGACAATCATGTGTTCGTGTCGTGTTAGCCTGTATTCTTGTGTAATCATACAATTAACTTTTTGCCAATCTATTTCTATTTACAATATCTTATTAAGCAGATTAACAGATAATGCAGGAGTTTCAATCAGTTGTTTAATTGTTAACCTTTATTACTTGTTAAAAAATAATGGATCATTTGGGAAGCGCCAAAAATATCAATAATATATATATACATATATATATATTATATATATATGCACATTACATATATTAGTGTGTATTGTAGTGCTGCAAAACCTATTCACTGTCTTACGCACTGATTTCACAACGCAGTGTCGTGGCTCCGAGCCCCGGTACCAATAATTCATCGTATTTCGCTTCGACATTCCACTCCCCTTTTGGATTACACTTCCGTACAATCCAACTAATATGTTTGTTGGAAGGAATGAAAATATGCATTACTTAAGAACTTATTTTTGCAACAACGCAAAGGTTTAAAACCCGATATATCGCGTGTTAAACTATACGATTTACAAACCATATTGAGTGAGAATTACTTATCCATAAAATGTTAGAAGTTATTGAATTGAACACTTTGTATAGGAAGGCCAGAATATTGGAATTGCATCGTCAATTTAGTCTTGCACTAAACAAATACAAGGTTTGATTACAATCTTTACACAATTTAGAACCTGCCGAGAACGCAATCACCAAAATCGGAGACTGCTTAAAACCATAGAATGATATGAAACACATGTCTCTCTCAAAAGATAGCTTATTTAATATTTATAATTTCTATTAACAAATAAGCATTGGCTGCAAGAGATGTCAGGGCTCTTATCAAAGCACAAAACCGCTATGCTAGTCTCCATCAGAAGCGAGACGCGGCTTCTCTTCTAGAACATCCAGATCATGCGTTTGTATGGACTACTGTCTGAGGGTACACAGGTAGGAAACTGGCATTAATCTCAAGAATAAGGAGCTTTAATACCCGTTAGTATTCGTCAAAGGTTCGTTTATATATGTTAAACAAAATGTTTAAAGGCATTATGATTGTATTAAGCACATTATATCGTTATTTATCTCAACAGTTGTTGAACTTTGCGATGCTGTATTTGACATTTCTATTTATCTATGCTCATGCTCATGCATGTCCCTTTATTGGTTGACGTGAGAATCGTGTATTTTGTTGGCAAATATAGCTAACATATTTCTCGTTTTCTGAATAGACGCAATTCCTGTTGTTAGTATAATAGTCATATATGTTTAACGTATGCTTCTTTGTTCGTTATGTGGACGTCCTAGTGTTCAAGTAGCACGGACGCGCAATACAGGCGGCGGAAGACACCGAGCCCGGAGACACTTGATTTCGGGTTTAACTGCCACTTGGTACAATGCACTCAAACATGTTTGTCATTGACAATAGGCTTTCCAAATAGTGTAAGTATGAACATTAAGGAAAATGGGAAAGTTTTACTTCAGCTTCACATATTTTTCTATTTAATGTTACACATGTGTAAGCACGTGCGATACAGTTTTCGAGTGTTATTATTTATATACTACTTAAGACTTGTAGCTTTCTTATTTGGTTATCTGTTATTTTAGTTTTGCGATTAATATGAATATCGGCTTTACATTATTTAAAAGTACAGGATAACTTACCGTTGTAATGAATTAAATATTTTATGCAGTTGCTAATTTTAAAATGTTTACCTTGCTAAGAAGACGCAATACAATTTAATGCTTTATTTTCAAATTGGTAAAAATAACGCTGTCGACGTTTATTATTGGTTACGAAAACAAAAGTTGCCGATAACAATCACGAAACGCTATCTATCTGTTCATGTTCTCGTTATGAGAATTCTGAGACAAAACCGCCGGATATGCTGCATCGAATGCTCACCAAATGATGCCTTTCCTCTTATTAAGAAAGAATTAATGTACGAACAAATGGTGTGAAATATTTATTCATGTTAAACACAATGTTTAAAGGCATTATGATTGTATTAAGCACATTATATCGTTATTTATCTCAACAGTTGTTGAACTTTGCGATGCTGTATTTGACATTTCTAATTATCTATGCTCATGCTCATGCATTTTTAAAATATTTCCATTAATGGTTCTATGTCATTATATTATAGTTTACATCAAGTGCATTTTGTTGGAAAATGTTATATATTTTTATAGGATCTCCACTAGACTTCACCCGCCTTAGCTCACCGGTCATTTATTTGTGTTGGTTTGTGTTTTGCTTCTTAACATACCTATTGGTGAGTGATTTTTTACGATGGTTATACGTTCAGTTTTCCGTTCATCAAAGTAAAGCAAGAAGGCTCTACCACGCGCCGACTAGCGTAGAAATTGCTTCTGGTTAACATTCTGCTTATCTTTTCGGAAACAGCAAAACACCATCTGCGGCAGAAACCATACCATAGGAAACAGCCTGTTTAAACAATTGTGGGTTATATAAACTGTGAAATCTTGTCCACTGAACAGTTTTGAATGTTGGTTTGTGTTTTGCTTCTTAACATACCTATTGGTGAGTGATTTTTTACGATGGTTATACGTTTAGTTTTCCGTTCATCAAAGTAAAGCAAGAAGGCACTACCACGCGTCGACTAGCGTAGAAATTGCTTCTGGTTAACATTCTGCTTATCTTTTCGGAAACAGCAAAACACCATCTGCGGCAGAAACCATACCATAGGAAACAGCCTGTTTAAACAATTATGGGTTATATAAACTGTGAAATCTTGTCCACTGAACAGTTTTGAATGTTCCTATCACAAAGGGAAATTAAAGTGGAATTAAATACATTGCATTTGTGTTTCTTAAAGTACTTTTATTATTTTGGCTCCACATTGTCAGAAAAGTTTAGTTTCGTTGGTTTTCAAGTGAGCGCTTTAGCTCATGGCCCACTTGTTTAAGTATTTTACAATAATGCAATATATATTGTTTAAATGATTTATTCCATTCCATAATGTACTGCTTGATTAATTATTTCATCTTAATGTACTGTCATTTTTTAAATGTCTGATTCGTAGTGTAATAAGGTACTGCCAATTGGTTTAATGTCTTATTATTTTATAAAAATGTTTTCTGAAAATGTTTAAATGTCTATATCTAATACAATGATGTACTGTCATTTGTTTACTTGCCCGATTATTTTACACAAATGAACTGCCAAGTTTTTAAAATGCAAATATTGCAATTGAAGTCCCATGCCCTTGAGCACAAACCTAGATTTTTATATTTTATTTTAAGAACTGTTTAAACACTTTGATTGAATTTGTCATTATTAACGTTATTTATAATCAAGTATTAATTGTTTATGAGCATTATCTAATTGGTTTCTCAATTGGGCATTGGAATTTTAATTTCCCATTCAGAGGTACAATTCATACAAGTTCATTACAAATGTCAATACTAATAGACATGTGTGGTTTCCTCAGGGTACTCAAGTATTCCCAAACAACACAAGATAACAGCAATCAGTGAACACTTTTTCAATGACAACAAAATAATTGGAACTTTAAACTATCATTCAAAATTCGTCCAATCTTTCGTTCGTCAAGTAAGGTAATCCTTTAAGAGTGGTGGGACACTACCCGGGTCCACACATTATGTTGCCAATAGCTAGAAAATTTTCAACATGCTCTCAGGTTAGCGCAGTGGTTGGTACAAACCCTTCACATCAATGCGACTCGTGTTCAACCGACCTTCCCGGACGAAAGTAAGTTTGCTTGGTGGTCGTAATACCGGACAGTTGGGATTTCCTCCTGGTACTCAGGTGCCACCCTCACACACACACACACCTCTCATAAGACCAAACTGAAATAACAAATTTATATCAGTAAAAAATAACAAAAGCTGGATATTGCTCTTACAATTCAAAATTCGTATCAACTTTCGTGACTCAAGTAGTTAATTAGGTAACACTGCTAGACCACACTCCGGATACACATATAATGCAGCGTCAGACGCGGAAGGATCTCATAAACTTCCAAATACACTTATCATCCAGTTTGTGCTGACTGATTAGCGCAGTGGTTGGTACACGCGGTTTTCATCTCAGCGATCCGGGTTTAATACACGCTCCCGGCGTATGTGAGGTTCGTAGCTGGTTGGAACAAGTGGGATTTCCAGCGAGTACTTCGGCTTTCTTGGCTGCACATTACGGTGTCATTACGTTGCTGTCTGTCTTGCAGAGGATGTTTTGAGGCTGCTGGAAACTTCGAAGAAAATTCAAATGACCCAAGGCATCCGTCACTGAAGTTTCTAGCCTCATTAAGGCGCAGGTCAGCTTCGTGCAACCAAGTTGCACCATTTATGCATAAGTTAGCTTCATTATAGCCAAATGCCACCGGGGCGAAAAGGTCACCGTCATAAAATCAGGGAGTTTAACTGTGCAATAACATGTATTCGTTTTCAAATATGTAGTCCACATGGTATGTCGCAGTTTAGATATGCTAGTGACTTCATTTAGTTGTGTGTTTGTTCAATAAAAAAGCAAGGTATCCAGCGGAAATTTATAAATCACATTGTTTCTGATGTAATTGATCATCCAATGGCTGCAGCAGGCACATCGGATTTATGAGGCCGCGTACATAGCGTTCGATGACAGCCTTGGAAAGTCGGTCACGCGCTACACAATATTCTTATTGCCTGAAACTGACCATTAAGATCGCTTTGAGCCGTGCGTATATAATAATACAAGCTTAAGTGGATTTGCTTACAGATTTGCGTATTTTTTGAAAATTTCTATAAATATAAATATGTTTACTTAAAAATATTTAATTGTAACAAATAGTTAAAACAAGAAAAAAACGTTGAACAAAACATATGGGCATCCTCGTGTTTCGAACCCGATACAAGCAAAAGCCAACGCGCTACCGCTTCCCCTCGCAACCTTTCATGATGAGCGATGAAACAGATCCGCTTATATGTATTTTATAGTATGGTTAAAACTGACGGTGTACTATGTACGAGTAATAAATATATGTGTTGTATTGTTCTGTATTCAATTTCAAAAGACGAGAAAGTTTCCATGGCCGATCCATTTATGTGATTTCCATTATTATTTGTGTTATACATTATTCTATAGATACATTGTGATTAAATAATTGAAATAATTTCTGAGTAACAATCAACAATAAAATACATTTTCCTAGACAATACGAACTTTTCTTTTAATTTTACGTTGCTGGTTGATTTCATTGCGTCCGCTTTTCCTATCGCATCTGTGTTTTCTATATCTTTCGAATTTTTTTAATTTCTTGTTCAGGGTCACAAACGCTTGTTATTTTCTTGGCGCCTGAGCTTGTTTGTATCAATATTAATCGGTGGTGAAGGGGGTGGAGGAGGGAAGAGAGCGAAAAGAGGAGAGAGAGAGAGAGAGAAAGAGAGAGAGAAAAGAGAGAGAGGAGAGCGAGAGAGAGAGAAGAGAGAGAGAGCGAGAGAGAGAAAAGAGAGAGAGAGAGCGAGAAGAGAGCGAGAGAGAGAAGAGAGAGAGAGCGAGAAGAGAAGGCGGAGGCATATCTGAGAAGACAAGAGAGCTATAGCGATCTCTCTACTCTTCCTCTCTCTCTCTATCGTCTTCTCTCTACTCTCTCTCTCTCTCTCTCTCTCTCTCTGTCTCTCTCTCTCTTCTCTCTCTCTCTCTCTCTCGCTCTCTCTCTCTCTCTCTCATTCTCTCTCTCGCTCTCTCTCTCTCTCTATCCTCTCTCTGTCTCTCCCCTCCTCTCTTCACGTCATTTATAAAGTATATTTAAGTGTAATACATTCAGTGTACAGTGCTTGCATTTTTTATAACGTTTCTAATGTTTGAAAGGGTAAACTACATGCTGCATATAATACATACAGACCAGGGTATAAGCGTTTACTTGAAGGATCTTACAAGATTTCTCCGATTTTTTCAAAGTAAACTATCCGCATCCGCATCTCCCTTATTATGTTATAACATATAATTCATCATGATCGTCAACATTATCATCATTATACAATTTTCTTCCTCCATTTGTTCTTTTCCTCCTCCTCTCACCATCACTACGTTCATGAATATCATCATCATACGCAGTATCATTATCATCATTATAAACGTCATAATTGTCTTTTCTTACAGTTATATTCTTCCTCGTCATCAACATCATAATCATGATCATAATTACCATAATGTTCATGATCAACACCATCCGAAGCAGCCTTATCACATTAATTATCATTTCCTCATTCTCTTTCCTTTCCTCCGCATCAATCTACTCATTACCATCTTCGTCAAAATCAACATCATAGGCATCAACCTTAATGTACAAAGAAGCGACGACACAGTTGCACTTATTTTAGTGTATGCCTTTGTAATATCTATCATATTGAAGCCTCAATAGTAAAAAATAAGAAATGTTATTTCAAAAAATATAAACAATGTGCAACTTCAGCTGCACATTTATAAAAACAAATTATTATAGCATGTTGTATTTCGTTTATTGCAAAGAAGTTATTGCAAAATATTTAGGCAAAAAACAAGTGTACGGATATCATAGACAAAACGTCCCAAAACACAACAAATCACAAATGAATACACTTGGGGTCACCGCCTGTGAACGGTGAATCCATACCCGGTTGTAATTTAGTCCAAACCTTATAATGAAAACCCGGTTGTAATAAGTCCAAATCTCATACTGCAAACCCGGATGTAAGGAATCCAAACCTTACAATGCAAACCCGGCTATACGGAATTCAAACCTTATCATTCAACCGCGGATGTAAGGAGTCAAAACATTATGGTGTAAACCCGGTTGTAAGGAGTTCGACCCTTAAAATGAAAACCCGGTTGTAAGGAGCCTAAACCATATAATGCAAACCCGGTTGTAAGGAGTCCAAACCTTATAATGCAAACCCGGTTGTAAGTAGTACAAACCTTATAATGCAAACCCGGTAGTAAGGAGTCCCAACCTTATCATGCAAAACATTGAGTCGAAACTGTAAGGAGTCAAAACTTTATATTTGGCTCATGGTACAACCAAAACATGTGTTTACAAACAGTACATGCGTACACAAATTAAGATCGGACTTCTAGTCAAGAACACAGAATGAAATAGTTCATCATAATATCATAGAATTATGTAAGTTCCTAAAAATTATTTATATCAAAGTAAATGAAACTAAGGTATGTTACTTTTCTTGTAACATATTTAAAAGTTACTATTTCGTGCAAAATTATACGTTACTGAAATGTCAAAATGTTAAATTGACATCACAATTACGGTTTGCAAGAAGCAACTTAACATATATTACTATATGATAAACTCTTACACGACAAGCGGTTTGATTTCTATAGCAAATAAGGGATCAAATGTATTGGATATTCTGCGAAAGTGATGGGCTTATCAACATTTTTTCAAAGCAGTTATGGAGCATGTTCACAAGATGTACATATCTATTCATGTGCTTTAAAGCGAACTAACACAACGCATACATATAATTTATTTCGCACATAAATATTGCAGAATAACTAATTCATGACACCTGTATTAGCTATGAAATGAAACCGCGTAGCGTGTTAGAATTGATGGTTTTTGTATACTTCAAATACTTTTAAAAATGGCATGTGTTTAGTCGAACATTTTCAATTAATATTTACACATCAATAAAACCTTAATGTTAATATTATTTATGCTTGCTATAATTAATGTTTGACAATGCTTACTATCTGATATCCAAGACAGACCACTCATTCTTATTTAAAATGTTCGAGGCATTATAAATACAATTGTACTAATTATTAACAGGTGTTGCAGTCGCATTATTTGATGAATCATGAGTTTGAGGCTGGATTAATCAGAAGTCACATTGAATTCGATTAATGATTCCATTACTAATTTCGAGAAGGAATCTTTTATATTATTCATCTTCAACGTTATCATCATCTGAATTATCGTCATGGACACCAGAGATGCCACGTACAAACAAGTAAGATGCGGCATCATCATTATCATAATTATCGGTTTGACGTTTTCGTTCTAATATTCGGAATCGCCTCACTGCAACGCTTTTCAGCATTTCTAGTTCCGGTTTGACGACAATGTATTCCTCAGGTGGACTTTGTTTTACAGTCAGTTACAACGTCCGAAGAAGCGCACCACAAGTCTAGGTTACTTTCAACTTTCTGAGTACATGCAGAAAGAGCGTTCATAAGTTCGCGTAATTCGATGGAAGCAATGCCATACAGTAGATATTTAAATACTTCAATGATTTTGGTAGCTTTATGTCGATGTATGTCCGAAAATATATTGAAAGCGTTTCAAGCTGTTTAAGCGATGCTAATGACTGTTTCATCGACTCTACATGATTAAATATCCCTCCCGACCACTAAGACACAGGCTC
The DNA here is from genome assembly GCF_020536995.1 of Dreissena polymorpha. Taxonomy (NCBI): domain Eukaryota; kingdom Metazoa; phylum Mollusca; class Bivalvia; order Myida; family Dreissenidae; genus Dreissena; species Dreissena polymorpha. Next base: position 44,499,194 of record NC_068368.1, on the reverse strand, counting down.
TTAATATTCAGGTCATGGAGAGCCTCAAACAGACGGGGACTGTACTAATTCGCTTCAATACTAAGCGTGTTCAGATGAGTGAGCGATGAAAGTGACTGGGGCACTGAGTCTACATTATTTACGTTTAAATCTTCAGACCAGACACTCAGACTCAGACTCTTGATATTCAGAACATGAAGAGCATCCCATAGACCGCGACTGTAATAATTCGCTTCAATACTAAGCGTGTCTAGATGTGTGAGCGATGAAAGTGACTGGGACATCAAGTCTGCATAATGTACGCATAAACCTCTAAGCGTACCACTCAGACTCAGACTGATGATATTCAGACCATGGAGAGCCTTCCACAGACCGGGACTGTCATCATCCACTTTAATACTTAGCGTGTCCAGATGAGTGAGCGATGAAAGTGACTGGGACATCGAGTCTGCATAATGTACTTCTATACTTCCATATCGACCACTCAGACTCAGACTCTTTATATTCAGACCATGGAGAGCCTCCCACAAACCGGGACTGTCATCATCCACTTTAATACTAAGCGTGTCCAGATGAGTGAGCGATAAAAGTGACTGGGACATCAAGTCTGCACAATTTATGTTTGAACCTCCATACGGATACGCACCACTCACACTAAGGCTCTTGATATTCAGACCATGGAGAGCCTCCCACAAACCGGGACTATAATAATCCATTTCAATACTAAGCGTGTCCAGATGAGTCAGCGATGAAAGTGACTGCGACATCAAGTCTGCATAATTTACTTTTAAACCGCCATACGCACCACTCAGACTTAGACTCTTGATATTCAGACCATGTAGAGCCTCCAACAGATCGGGGCTGCAATTCACTGATTTAATACTAAGCGTGTTCAGATGAGTGAGCGATGAAAGTGTCTGGGACAACGAGTCTGCATGATTTACGTTTAAACCAAAGAGCCGACCATTCAGACTCAGGCTCTTGATATTCAGACCATGGAGAGCCTTCCACAGATCGGGACTGTCATCATCCCCTTTAATACTAAGCGTGTCCAGGTGCGTGAGCGATGAAAGTGACTGGGACATCGAGTCTGCATGATTTACGTTTAAACATGAGAACCCACCACTCAGACACAGACTCTTGATATCAAGACCATGTAGAGCCTCCCATAGACCGGGACCACTTTTCATGAGGGGCATTTCTAATGTACATGCTTTCCTGATCAACGATAATGTTGCGAATGTCTCTGTAACTGCCCATCTTACTGCATCCTCTTTGCAAGATAGTATGTAACATTCCGTCAGATGCCACGTCACGCCATTATCGAGTGTCAGCAATGTGCTGAGCAGACTGCGTAGCAAGGTAGATGAACACGTAATATTTTTCAATTCAATGCATTTTATGCAAGGCAGTAGTGGGTGAGGATCTGCATATTGGGCGGGATTTGCACTATTAAGTACAATACCCACCGGAAGTGTCGATGAGACTGAACTCGACGAATCTGTAAACATTCAATTACATTTATAACAGTAAAGAACATTTTAACTACGAAAACAAGTGTTAACGTAGGTAATACTTTTGATAAATCTACAATGTTTGAACCTATTGCCATAGCAAAATAAATACATTGGGCATTATTACATTGGATTTGAAATGAGCAATAATACTTTTACATTTCCAATCGGTTCATTATATGCGTGTTGTTTATGTTTCTTATCTAATTTTCCTTCCCGTGTATATGTCGTAAACAATGTACACATACTTGTAAGTATTTAAACAGTATCTGAAAAAGAATTATTATTTAATACACAGTCGTTTTCACCAAAATGGCATGATAAAAGGGAGACAACAATATAGTTTTTTTTCCCAAATCGTGAGAACGCTTATAATCTCTTTTTGTTGTACCATTACAACTAACATCAAAAGTTAAAGATTTATAATTAATTATTGGAAAGATGCTTACACAATAAAATTCGTGCAAAACTTGTCTCATTTAAACATGCAATTAGCACTTCATAATTATGAATAACATATTAATAAAGATACATATTGAAACTTAAAAAAACGAATATATTTTGCATACATCCTTTTCACATTGTAATCGACTAAAAACGTACATATCAAATCCTCAACATGTGAATCACGTTTAAAGAAATGTGGTACGCGGTTTATACAGTTTAACTCTTATAATTTGGGTTGCTTAGGAGTATGTTTCGATGTTTACTTTCATTTATCTGGGTATTTATGTATTAGCCTATAAATAATTACGTTGATAACATACTTGTCAGTATATGCTTGTCTTTTTAAGTGATATTATGGGCATTTTTCACTATTGAATTGACTGAAAAGAATTAACAGGTCAAAAGAGTAAGTTAAAATGTGGTTACTGACCAATTATCTGCAACTCATCTTGCTACCAGTTGTTTATAAAAATATATTTTATATTCAATATTGTAACTCACCCTGTCCTGTAAGTCGAAATGATCCGTAAAACAAAATTGTTCTTTGTGACGTATAAACGAATCTGCACTTAAACTAAATTAAGTTTCACATTGTACATGCGTGATCAGTTGTCAAACGAAAGTATGGTTGATATTCAAATGCATTATTTTTCTCTTTCCGGAATATTGGTTTAGTTTGTTGATGCTACATTAACAAATATAAGTGCATATGAAGTGAAAACACCACAAATAAACAACGGTTGCGATAGACACCTATAAACTGTTAGATGCTGATAATATCACTTTAATGTTTTTATTAAAAAGGAAGACTTCTCATATATCCGTCTGTTAACATGTGCGACACACTTTCAATTGTTTAAATGTTTTAAATATTTGATTAGTTTAAAAAAACGACTGATTCAACACAAATAATGTTCAAATAAATTTCATTATCTAAGGGAGACACCCATACAGTTGTTTTACAAACTCGTCATAACATTTACGTCTCCTATACATTGTAACATTACAACTGTCATCACAAGTAAAATCCTTCCATATATGATACGACTGATAATTAGTAACATGCTCTTATTTAATACGAATCGGAAAAAATAAGTTGGCTAATAAAGTATGCGGTCTGCACTTCAAAATGCAATGAATATAAATAAAACTGTTAACATCTGTATAATAGAACAATACTTTGAACAGATTCGTATCGCGTTGTAATCAACTAAATCGTATTAATATAAATCCTAAACAAACAAGTGCATCACACAGTCATACACGTAGTAAACAAAATGTACATTTTTACTATTTTGATTGATTATACTTATCTGTTGATGTTTAATATCATGTATTCGGGCGTGTGTATATAAGGATATGCATAATGATGAGTTCACATACCGTACAGACATGCATACATAATGCCTAGATATTCTTCTGATAACGCAATGTTGTGTTTTCTATATTAACATCACTATTTGTTTACATGTTTTCTTTTCGAATATGTCATAGAATTCACTACGCTTACGTGTCCATTCTTTACGCACTTTGAATTAACACAATTGTAAAAAGGACAAATCATAAGTAACTCTTATTGAGTTAAACATACAAAGTTTCTTCTGTTGTTAATGCAAAATACGTCATTTTTTTATTGATCATTTTTTTAATTATTAATAACTATGCGTTTTTGTCGTTATTAAAATATAATTGTATTTTTATCCCATGTAAAACATGTATACTGGAAGAGTAAAAATAAAATGAGCACGGAAGATTAAATGCCCGCACAGAGTTTTGACTGTTTCTACAACTAGGTCTCATTCAAATTCCATATGTGTAAGAAACCATGTGGTGACGATCAAGTATAATATTTGCTTCGTTTTGTTTTGTATGGTTTTAGATAATTATCTTTATTTACTCTTTTTTTCACCGCGAAACTTTTATACATTGTCAAAATAAGCCCACGGTGTGTACATGTATAATAATCATATAAAAAATAACAATCTGCAGAAGTTGAAGTGTGATATCAGTGATGGTCGAAAACAAACAGGGCTGCGATTAGTTTTCGGCTGATTTAGTCGAGATTTACATTGTTCTCATCTTCTTAAGACTCAATTCGATTAGCTTATCAGACTAAATAAGATTGAATAGTACTCATCCACACATCACCATATCATATTTCATTTCAGTGAAAGTTGTGAAATAGTCAAACATCAAAATGAAATAAACGTACATACTTCACGTATTTAAAGTGAGCAGTTAATCCAATAGAAGCATTGTTCAACATCATCATTATTGTCACAGTTTGACATTTTCTATATGTCCGTTTTTATCTATATTGAATTTGCATGCGCCGTTCCATAGTTAAAGTGCACGCGAACATATAATTGTCATCGCGCATGCGCCGAATTTTCCGTTTGTCCTCGTTTGTCTTTGTCAAGGTGATTTGTCATTGTGTCGTCTGCTGTTGTTGGGTGAATCGGAACACTTCGGATTTATACACTTAACAATGTATATCTACGAAGTCGGCCGAGGCTATCCAACTTCTGCACGTGCTTTCGTGTGAGCACTGTTTACCGTATCCGTCCAATTGTTATTTATGTTTTATGTTTGAATGAAAGAAAGATTGAGAGAAAGGTTCCTATTGGGTTGTTCGTTCACCCTTTTCTACCTTCCTCGCCAAATTCTTCGTCCCTAACAACCCTTCTGAACTTTCACAAGTTAAGAGGTTAAGAAATCTAGTATTCTTTATATTAAATATAAAGGAGATTCATTATTATTAAATAAATGGACACTGTGGCCCGTTTTATACGGATAAATATAAGTACGAACCTACGCCAGGACTTAGTTGATCATATAAAAACACACCTGTGAAATTGCAAATTCCAATTCACAAGTAAAGAGGTTTAGAAATGTAGTACTCTTTTTATTACCTATAAAGGAGCTATATTATTATTAAAAAATCGGACACTGTGGCCCGTTTTATACGGTACAAATACATTTAAGAACCTACGCCAGGACTTAGTTGATCATATAAAAAAAACTGTGACGTTATCATCATCAGCAGCAGCAGCACCATCATCATCATCATCATCATCAACATAATCATCATCATCATCAGCATCATCATCACCATCATCACCATCAACACAATTATCATCAGTTTCTGTAACCCGAGAATGTTATTCTGGAGCACGCAAAGGTACATCCTCCTTTCACGTCGTTGAAGCAATACCAATCTTTGATTTTTGCGTTTTAGTTTTTGGTTTAAAAAGCAAGAATACCAACTTACATTGATGCAGTTTGATGATAATAATATTTCAAATATTTTATTTAACAAGAGATGTGTTTGTCAGAAAAACAATGCCGCCTTCTGCGCCGCTTTGAAGCCATATATTTGACCTTTGACCTTGAATGATGACCTTCACCTTTCACCACTCAAAATGTACAACTCTATGAGATACACATGCATGCCAAATATCAAGTTGCTATCTTAATATTGCAAAGTTATGACCTATGTTATAGTTTTCTGACGAACGGACAGACGCCATAGTTTTTACTTTGACCTTGAAGGACGACGTGGACCTTGACCTTACATCACTCAAAATGTGCAGCCCGTTTTTTACAGATGCACATGCATGCCAAATATCAAGTTGCTATCTTTAATATTGCAAACGTTATGACAAATGTTAAAGTTTTCGGACGGGCGGGCGGACTGACGGACAGTTAAACAAATATATGCTACCCTTCGGGGGCATAAAAAGCGATCAAATAAATGCAACACATTTCAGATTATTAAAGGGCTATCAATCGGATTTACCTTTTGCAATCATGCTAGCTATGAAACTTGCTTTAATTGGCAAATAATTTTTATAATTACAAGCCATAATTGAGAAGTGTTTTTTAATTTCTAGGTCAAATCGAACTTGACTGATACAATATACAAACAAACATATTCACCAAGATAATTGATGATCCGATTTAAACTTACCATTAAGAAAGCAGTCAATGTTAAGGTAATCGAATTTCGTCAAATTAATATGCTTAAAGACATGCTCACCATATTTCATGATGTTCCGAATTTAACTTATTGACCTTGAATTTTTTACCAAAACAAATGAAGATCCGACTGAAACTTTTAAATTAGAAACCAGTCAACGTTAAAGGGGCCTTTTTACGTTTGGGTACATTGAAAAAAGTTGTTTCAGATTCGCACATTTTCGTTTTAGTTATGATATTTGCGAGGAAACGGTAATACTGAACCTTTACCATGCTCTAAAATAGCCATTATATACATCTTTTGACGATTTAAAAACCTGAAAATTATAAAGCGTTGCAACGCGAAACAAATAAATAATTTGGAGAGTTCTGTTGTTGTCGTTATATTCTGTGAAACTACGAGGATTGGTTATAAAAAGTATAAAATGCATCCGACATTGTATCAAGAAGGATGACCGAGATATTTAATTGGGATACTTTTTACTCCAGGACTCCAGAGGTCAGTGGTTCGAGCCCTGCGTTGGGTTACCTTTTTTAGATTTTATTCTTGACTTTTACAGGAGAATTTAAGATCCAATGTTTACATTTATCAAAATAAAGAATTTACTGACAAACTTCAAAACATGCCAAAATCTGTAAAAAGGCCCCTTTAATGTGACATTTCGTTATGTTGAACTTTACACCTAAGTTTTGACAATGCTGCTTCAGGGAAGCAGCTCGTCTAAGTCATCATACCATGGAACAATTCTTCACAATGGCGACCTATGTAAACGTCCGAGCCAGTCCGATTGAGTTTGCTAATTTTTCTCAATCGACATACCTCGATGATTATAATTGATAAAGTTAAAGGAAGCTTGACTCCTGTCCTCTTTCAAATTTATCGAGACGTTTGGGACAGGAACCAGACACGAAACTGCCAGGTGGCACTTCAAACGCTGTGACGCTGGGACAACCCCAACTGTAGCTATTTTTAGATTTGATCGAGAATGTAACCCGCCTAAAAGTTTCGCTAAATGGGTCTAATTCCCCACGGGTACTACTTCCCCATATCCCCCCGACAAAATTCGTTCCCAATTTTTTTCGTACCCGATTTCTTTTCGTATCCTTTTTTCGTACCGCTTTCTTTGTACCCAAATTTGTGTTCGTACCCAAATGTTTTTTCGTACCCAAATTTGTGTTCGTACCCAAACTTTTTTTTGCATAATTTTTTTGGTACTTAAATTTTGTTTCGGACTCAAATTTGTGTTCGTACCAACATTTTTAACCCACAATTGCCAACGACATTGACGACATGTCAACAAACAATTCAAGAGACTTTGTAAATAAAATTAATAAACTTTGGCCAAGGAAAAATAAAGACATTCCAATTGAAATAAAAATGACGGGCGTGTATGTCGTGATGAAGGTTCGTTGTTCTAGCGCTGGAGGTTGGATTATGCGAACTTTAACCAAGCCACCGATAAAAGTGAATTCGACCACCTATAAAGGTGAATTCGACGATTAATTTTTCGATCGTCAAGGTCAGCTTGTGGAGTTGTGAGAAACCCTACGATGTTCAACAATTCCCTGAAATTATTGTTGTGTTACAGCAACTCTTCCAATTGATCATGGATACCCCATTATACCTACTGTTTGGCGGAAATCTATTATATGTCCAATCTTAAAAGACTCGACCGCTGATGCTCGTCTACCAATGAACTATAGAGGTGTAAGCTTATTGTCCTGTGTCATTAAACTATACAGTTCACTTATTAATAAGAGGCTCACACATTATCTAGACGATAACGATATTCTTGCCGAAAAACAAAACGGATGCAGAAGCGGCCGCTCATGCGAGGATCACGTTTACACATTAGACTTATTGTGAGGGACAATAACTCGGTATCGCTGCATTTATAGAACTTCGCAAATGTTTTTATTTTATCGACCGAGAGATAATTATGTATAAACTATTGCTAAACGGAGTTGACGGAAAACTTTATAACGCTAATAAAAGTATATATAGCCACACAGTATCGTGCGGGCGGGTTAATGGACGTTTAACAGAGTGGCTACAGTGTGACAATGACGTGAAACAGGGGGACAACATATCGCCGACGATCTTCTCTGTCTTCGGTAATGACCTAGTAGCGGAAATCAACAACTTGACATTGTGGTCAAAATCGTTGGAACTTCTGTATCCATGTTACTATACGCTGATGATATAGTCCTTAGCGCCAACTCGGAGGCCGATTTTTAGATTATGCTTAACGAAATGCATGACTGGTGTAAACGATGGAGGGAATTCATTCATACAGAAAACAACTAAAGTCGTGCATTTTAGAAAGGGGCGCACACAACGAACAGATACCGAATTCAAAATTGGATAAAATTTGCTAGAAATTGTTGACAAATATAAGTATCTGGGGGTAGTGATGCACGAAAGGCGTGATTATAGTTTTAATTGTTAAATGCTTGCTAAAAGGGCCGGAAGAGCTATTGGGTCTATTATAAAGAAAATTCATAACATGAAACAAGCATTAAAAACCTATGAAAAGCTATACAATCCTTGTGTGATACCTATATCGGGTTACTGTGCATCCATTTTGGAATTCAAACACTAGCAATCAGCAGAAAATGTTCACCACCGGGCAATACGGTACTTATTAGGTGTACATAGACTGCCGCCTATATTAGAGTTACTGGGTGAAATTGGATAGTTACCGAGCATTTACCGTAGATAGCTTGCAATGATTAGGTTTTGTAATAGACTTGTTATACTTGACGAAAAGAGATTAACCAAACGAGCATTTGATAGGGATTACAGTTAATCAAATAAATCAATTAACAATCAATGGTGCAGTGATTTTAAAACGATAATGTCAAGACTTAACCTTACGGTTAATTATAACTGTAAACGTCCCATTCCAATGGATTAGGCTTAAGAAAGCATGACTCAGTTTTGTTCAATAATTTGGTCTAGAGACTATGAACGTGCTTAAAGGTTAAGAACATATAGAAACTTCAAAACTGAATTTGTCTGTGAAGAAGATCTTACACTGAACTTAAAAAGAAATGAACGCGCTTTATTTGCGCAATTCCGAACCGGAATTCTGCCACTTAAGGTCGAGACCGGAAGGTATGTGGTTGACGCCCCGAGCAAAGACGGTGTAAGTTGAGTCATAGTGGACTGGTCGAAGATAAAACTCATTTTCTTGTTGAATGTGCTCCTAATGAGAACACAAGATCAGTTATATTTGGGAATATTTTAAACTCTGAAGAAAAGACTACATGTAAATCAAATAAAGATAAATTAATTCTCTTGGTTAAATGTCATCCTAGAAATTGTGCGAATTTTTGTGTTAATGCTTTTGATATCAGAAGCATTATGTAATATAAGTAAAAAAATCTGTTGTATGCTGTTGTGTCAGTTAAAACTTTAAAATAATATAATTATGTAAATAAACTTCTAAGTATCAACTGCGTAATACATATTTTTCAGAAATATGCCTTCTTAATTAGATAATTTTCCCACTACTGAAATTATTCTTATATTGATCTAACTTGGATAAACCTGATTTTATTACTGATAATACATTAATTTAACTCAATATGTTGCTCAAATATTTTATTGTCCATTTGTATTATAATGATCACGTTATATGTTACACTGTTGTTAAGATGACTTATAGGCCTATTAGGCCGGGCGTTCTTTTATGCACAGTTTATTTGTATGTAAATACCTTGTACGTTAACACATGCCACCATAATAAAATATAATATTATCTTATCTTATATAACACAATTGTGGTGAGGTAGATATATTTAAATTAATGCTTTTATAACCATCCTCTTCAAAAGCATCGTCACACCAGTACTGTCAGAACTTGATTGACGTCAGACAACTTAGTTTCAAATATGGCCAAATATATATTGGGAGAAATGTTCTGAAAATGGTTTATATATATTGGAAATAACGTGTGGCCATTAATAGCACATAACAAGGTGTCACTATGACCATTTACGGACATCTGCGCCGCTTGCTGGCGGCCATGTTTTCAAATGGACCAAACCATTTTTTTAACTTGGGCGATACTATTAGAATAAATGTTCTGACAAAGTATCAGGCAAAGAAGACTTAAATGAGACATCTAGAGAGTGAACGTTGTTTCGTTATAGCCATATGAGGAAATTTGCCTACCCCGGTCGGCCTTTTTGTTTCGAAAAACACAACCCATTTTGAAACTGAATTGAGACATCATTACAACAAATGTTCTGACCAAGTGTCATGACGATTCGACTTTAAATGTGAGGTATATGGTGTTTACAAACTTTTTTAAATATTTTGAATAGTTCCCTAATATTTGCCTATTTGTGATCAAGTTTCCAACTCGGCCAACTTGAATATATAATTGGGACACACGTATTGGCTAGGTATCATGAAAGTTTGGGAAAACATTGTAACAATTTAATACTGACGACGGACGAATCACGGCGCATGACGTATGGCACACACAAAGCAAGTACAATACATCACTTTGAGCACTTGATTCTAAGGTGAGCTGAAAAATACCTTAAATGTCGCCCTTACCTATTCAAACTTTCAATAACTTGTATTGGTACACGAAAGTACAAGGAAAAAACCCGGTCATAACATTTTATTAATGTCGAGCGATGCGACAGTGCCCGATTACCTTGAAAGGTGGTTAAATTAATAACACGATCTTGCATTAAAATAAACCGATAGCTCTCTTAAAGGCAAACCTACAGTAAAACCAGAGAAGAATAATTGCTTTTTTAAACGTCTCGTGTCATTATGGGTGGGTTAGGTGCCCCCTGCCTGCGTCGATTGATTTTTAACAATAAGCAATTTATTAGGTTTGTGATTACATTTGAATAAATCAGCTAAACGTTATTAAGTTTTAACTGAAGTAATGTTACCATACTGCACTGTTTACTGTAAATGTTTACACAAACAACCCACACATAAAGTGTCTTAATTCTCCTAAGACAAGTTTAAATTCCAACAATCAGGTGGTCGTAATGACGGCTTGAATAATGTAGTTATATCATATAATTACTCTCAATATGGATTTTATCGTATCCAACATAACCCAAAACTCTTTGTTTTAAGGCTGAGAGGCACCTCTTAATCGAACAAGAATCGGGAAAGACTGACGTTTTAAATGACAACCGGAACGAAGTGTGTATTTGTTTTCTTTAAAATCACAAACATAATTTTAAACAAAAAAAATGATAATCGACATTAAAAACCAATATGCATGTACTTGGAATAACAGCGAATTGATTTATTTATCACATAGCTGAATGATTTTGCATAAGTTAACTTTGCATTTCGATCAAAATTATGATGTGCCAGGGTACAGGATCATGTGCCTTTATGGGGTTCACAAATTGATGTTAATGGATGTTAACACACCGGTGCTTTGTTCAAATAACTTTTTAAAACTATTTTTCATAAGAATTTAAACTTGTGAAATAATTACAGTTTGTATGCAGCTAATGGCTCAATGAGAACCATCAGAATTACTGTATTTAATTAGCCTGTGGTTTTGGCAAACAAATCGATGTTAACAGCCATTTTTATACACGGCCATGCTGCACGCTACGTTAAATGTTTGGATCGATTTCAGACATATTCAATAATGTATTATTAAATCTTATAGGGACCTTGTAACGTGTTGGTAATTTGACACAATTAAAAAAAATCCGATTTGCAAATGTTCGTTGTAGTTATGATATTTGTGAGGAAACATTAATACTGAACATTTACCATTCTTTAAAATATCCATAATATGCATCGATTTGCGCTTTTAAAACTTGAAAATTATAAAGCGTTGAAACGCGAATCGATTGAACAAATTGGAGAGTTATGTTGTTATCATTATTTTTTATGACACTACGAGGATTGCTTATATAAAGTATGAAATACACTCTTTGTAAGAGTACGGATTGCCGAGTGGTCTAAGAGTTTGACTTTTACTCCAGGGGTCAGTGGTTCGATTCCAGTTGAGGGGTTTTGTTTTCGGTCTTTAATTTATATTTTTTTCTTGAGCTTTTTAGATCCAATTTTTACATTGATCAATTAAGCATTTAATGCCAAACTTCAAAACATGCCAAAATCTGTGAAAACCCCATCAAGATATCGACACAAACTGCAAGAAAAACGTATAAAAAATGGCAGACCACGTGAGCTGTACAAACACGCATCTCTGAAAGTATCATTATGCAAGCGCTATGGTGTATATGATCAAATTTTTCAAAAGCATGGTGTGTATTTCGAGATAAATAATGGTCTAACCAAGAAATAAGTTATTGATCCAGTACAAGAATATGCATTTGATATGATTTACGTGGTACGGGATATTATTGTTCTTTCCGCTTTACGTATATCGATCATGGAAGGTTAGTATACATGTATATAATAGCTTTATGAACTATTGATTGTAATTGCATAACAAATCTTAGTACTCTATATAATTAAAAATTATATTTTCATTTTTGGAAAATAAAAACCTGATCGAAAGCCTATTATATTGTTTTGTTTTATATCTTACCTTGAATTTGTATGCCGCTTCCCTTAAGTTCTAAATATATCAGTTTGTGGCACGATGACAGGTCAAACTCAACCTGCGATATAGGCTCGCATTGTGTAGGTGAACAATGTATGTCGCGATAGGTTTCGTGGTTTACGATTATTCCCAAATGCATGACATTGGACTTGTTTTCTCTCCATATGTTGTACATTTCCATTACGTTAATCTCATCGATTTCGAAGTGACTGAGTCTAAGGAGAATTCCAGTTTGGGCATTTGCAATAGCTTCTCTGTATCCTGCCAATGTGATGTCTTGAAACGTGCGGGATTCATAAAGTCCACCCATCCTTTTAATACAATGTTCATTCATGATGACAGAAAGCTTATTGGCAGCCGATACGTTCAGTCCACATAGGAATATGAACACCTGGGATAGTTCGAGTAATGCATCTCGATATGCATGATGTCGTAGATATCCGGAAATGACGTAATCAATCAAATGTGCATTGCTGGCAATATGATAAGCAGCCAGGAATTCCTGAATGCTCTTGTGGACAAACGAGATAGACGAATTAAAAGCTTTTTTGGTTTTCCGTTTCGATAACAGTCCTGCTTTGAGAGCAAACTCTTGTTCAGATTGTGTAAGATAGTTTGACAATTCATGATCTTTGAAAACAATAGACTTTTCTTTTTCAGGAGAAAACAAAAGATGGAAAGCAGCTTTTGAAATGACATCTACTTTTTGAATGATCGGCCGCAGGTACTTTGAGCTTGAAAAACACTTTACCTGAGGCGGGTTTAAATCGTTAAAAAAGCCAGTTATATCGTTAGCTTTCTTACAAAGGCTTTCAAGCAAAGTAGTATACAATGCACACAATGAAAACCCGTTCCAAGGATCCTCTTCCTCCAAAGTGTCCGTCCACGTGCAAATAAAAAGCGTGTACAACATCGGTGAATATGATAATGAGGTCAGTTTACGATATGACATGAAGCACCGAATTTCCAAAGCCGTTAGTTTAGGATTCTTACTCTCGTCAAGTATGCAGCGCAGTACCCTTTCACAAAATGTATATGGATCATTAATCCCCTCGATCTCTACGAGAATGTCGATCTGTGAGTTCTTGATTCGTTCGTCAGCCAGTTTCCATGGTCGAGATGTCGTAAGAACCGTGCACTTGTCATTTGGAAATCCCGCCATCGAAGGTTCAAGCAGGTTACTTCCGTCAGGTGCCATCCATTCATCTAGACCGTCTCGCACTACAAGGCACAATTCCGTGTCTATAATTTTTAGTACAAGTTTGTACATTGCTTCACGTTTTTCATCGGAGTATAATGTGTCAATAAGTTGTTTCTTTATCATATGCGTTACGTCGGTCGAACCTCTCGATTCTCTCAACGCGATGAAAAACATGAACTGAAAATTTTGAATGATTAATAAGTCATCAAAAGATGAATGATCGTTTGGAGCTGCCGTTGAAGGCCGATTCCCGTCGCACCAATTATGAACTAATTTAGCTGCAAACGTTGACTTGCCGCTGCCGGGCTCGCCTTGTACGTATACACGTCGATTTGGCTTTCTATCGTCTGTGTAAAAGAGTTCTTTGTATGTCAGTACTTGCTCCTTTTTAACGCGTTTTCCATCTTTTGTTATTTCAATTCGGTGAATTTTCGGCGTTTCATATATATCTGTTATACGTTTATCAAGACTCTGGTCCAATACTGAAAGAGGCACATTGCTCGTAGTGTCATTGTAATGGTCGACCAAACGACGGCGAAGATCTGTAATGATAATTTGACAATCCCTAACATAAATACAAGTAAATTTCGCTAAATGTCTAGCTAAACATGAAAGTGAAACTCGCAAACAAAGTCGTTCATTACAGTCTAAAGCATCTAAAGACATGTGGGATTTTGTATATTATGGACGCTAATTTGATCTATCACGTGTCCATATTTATCTAAAAATACACTTATCCGTAAATAAATAACGGTGCAACACGTATACCGTTGCCATGATATTTTCGTTTTGGTTGCTTACAGTGATAATAAATCAACTGTAATGATTAGACATTTTACGTGCTATATTTTACACATACCAGAAATTATGAAAATATAAAGCTCTGTTATAAGATAAACATTTATAAATTTAAATTTAACAAATTAAACAAAATTAACAATCAATTTACATCGGTTTACATGTAAGTTAATTAAGCCGTGTCCGTTAATTAGACCACTTAACAAATAAACATTCCCATTAGTCTTATGCTATTACGTAAAGTTTGAACTAACACAGTGCTTAAAGGTCCGTGTATATACCGTCTTTTCCTTTTTGTTTTGAATTCCACACAACGAAACATGAAAATTAACGCATACTAGTTCATGTTCTGATATTCTAATAACCGAAACAAAAACAAAGTACGAAAACAAAATTAACGTCTGTATATAGTTTTTCGTTGATCTTATTATAAAACAAAATACGAAATGAATTTCCCTCTTCAAATTTCATTTCAATCTTCATATAACAAAAATCAATTATTAAAACTTGGCCCCGTTTACCGTTCTTGGTTTGATATTACGGTTAACAAAAAAACCGAGGGGAGCAGTTCAAAGATCTATAAAAACATGTTTATTAATAGATCTTTGCTCTGTGCCGCAGTTATGTGGAGGTAACTCATTCGTGGCTTTTGCGCGTACTTTTTTCCTTTACATAAGAATAAATTACTTATTTCGACCAGCATTGCTTCTTATGTGCAGTTTTATGGTATGGAAAGACACGCCGTAAGGGAAGGAGACGTGGATCTTTTTATTGTTTTTCCAAATAATGTATTTTTTCAAATTGAATTGATCATACTCTGACATCATAATATTCAAAACGTACCGGTATTTCATGTCGAACAAACCGAATTGATAGGGCTATAATTAGCGCTCGATTGGTCATTGTCGGCTCGGGAACTACATACATTTACCCCGGGTACTCTTCAGTATACTTACATTTCCCCGGGTAAACGTAAACGTAAACCCTTAAACGTACCCGGTCGATATAGACTGTACCCGAGCTGTTTCCCCGACAAAAATCCGATGTCGTAAAACGCACTACCGATTACCGTAAACGATATTGTTTATCTTAAACAAACTTCTCTTAAAAAGCAACTGCATCAACGTCGTGTTGTTTTAGTTGAGTATGAGTTTCGATAAAATAGAGGAATTAAACAGAAAAATTGACATAAATGTGATCATAATTAATTACAACAAATAGCCGACAACTACCAATTTAGAGTTAAAATTCCCGGTTACGTTTTAGTATATGTATCGTACCCGTGGTACATGTGAGTATACTTAAGAGTACCAGGGGTATATGTAAGTAATACCCGGGCCAACAATGACCAACCGAGCATAATTAGCCTCTTATGACAGTTGTTGTTCTTTTCCCCTTAACTACGCAAATGCAGTACTAATTTTCCAAAAACAAAATCGTTTTAGTCCTATAATCAGGAGAAGGTACCCCTTCTTCTGAGTCCCGTATTCCATTTATTATTACCTCTTAGACCCGAATGATGTTTTAAGAAGCACAAAAATCGGCAGCTGCGGCTGCTAAAATGTCCCCTATGTTTTACTTTTAACATCACCTTACATAATAGTATATTACTGCCAATATCGAGAGAAAGAACAGGACAAAAGCATAATAAAAAAATAAATCTCATGAAATGGTTAATTGCAATGTGTCTAATATATCATTTCCAATTCGTTCGATTAAGTACAAAAACATGTTACAGTTCACAACTGAACGGTGATATGTCTAGTGATATTAGCAATGAAAGAGTTTTAACCAAACACCTTATATGAAACGGTTTTGCGCTTGAACTAGTTTTATATATGTTATATTAATAAAATAAATGTGCATATTTAATAACTAATTTAAAAACGTATGTAATGTTCCGAAAAGTGCGCTCAAGAATCAAGGTTTAGTTAATGCTAACAAAATATTTGCCTGCAAAATATATTATAACGCCGCTAAAAACATGCCTTTTAACGTTAAATATCCTAATGAAGGCGAAAAGCATGTGTCCCGTCTATAGATACTACTTTCACGCGTTGAAACGTTCCGTTTTAGACCCTAGTTGTCTCCTAAAATGAAACTCGAATACCATTATAGAAAAGTTTGTATATTTGTAACTTTACGTGTGTGATTTGTTGAGTCAATGATATATATGAGTTTCATATTTTATTGATTAGTTATTCAAAGTGGTGGTGGCCGTGAGCAGGGAAGAGGATCGCGCCTTCAAGCAAGTGTTGGCTTGTGTGATCTGTTAAAGTGCATGCACTAGTCGAAACATTTGTTATTTTATTCATTTTACACACATCAAGCTTATTTAAACAGTGATTCGAAAAGTGGACAACACTTACCAAAAAAAAAAAACATTATTCGTACAATTAATTATTTGTAACAATGTCATAGTTGTAACTTATATGGTATTTTCAATAATGAATTTTATAAGCGTTGATTTTCTATTACTTTAATGTAATGGTCTTGTAAAGAATTTCAAATAATTGCATAATTGTTATAATCAAATTTTCTTCATCCTATAAAGGAAGTCCCAAAGATTATCATTCTAAAACAATTTTAAAAGAACACAGTTCGTGAACCCAATGCATAAGGCATTAAAACCTATGCTCTGAACTTTATTACACACTTTAATGTATAATTCAGGACCAGAGTCGCATTCTATATTTGCAACTTGTTGCAAATCATTTGTTTGATGCAAGACGTGCGTGGTACGAGAGCCCACAAGAACGGC
The DNA here is from genome assembly GCF_020536995.1 of Dreissena polymorpha. Classification (NCBI taxonomy): domain Eukaryota; kingdom Metazoa; phylum Mollusca; class Bivalvia; order Myida; family Dreissenidae; genus Dreissena; species Dreissena polymorpha. The sequence goes on along the minus strand of NC_068368.1, from coordinate 44,481,944 downwards.
ACACGACGTGGCTAGACAGGGCTTCACGAGGCAATCTTTGATCTCAGGGGACTTGTTCACCATACTAATGGAATGTATATGTTAAGCGATACTGTGGGGCTTTTTTCATTTGGTAAACAGATATTAATACAATGCAGTAGATAATTCAATGGTTTAAATTACTTTAAGAGAAAAGCTATTTGAAAAAGATATTAATTGGGCTATGATTATCGAAATGCATGTTATACATGTACTCAAATTCAATAAAAAAGCAGACATGTACATTTTCATCACGACTATTCTTCTTCTATAATTGTCAACATTTATGAAATCAAAAATAATAAGATCTAAGGGAGAAGACTTCGCAAAAAGATCAATCACGATATATCTCCCCAAAACCACGTAGCGCCCCTCGTTTTCCGTATACCGTTTTATCAATTCAGGAACGGGAAATGAAAACGGGCCATGTGTTTCAATTTTCATATATTGATTAATTGTATGATTAAAATTGATTTATTGTATGATTAAAATTGAAACGAAATATGAATAGGGAAAAAAGATGTGTGACTTGTTTTGCTATTAGTACACCGAGAAACGATACAAATAACTCAACTTTGTTTGTTTTGTTTTTTGGTTTTGTTCCGGTTTTAAGAAAATCGGGATATGAACTAATATACGTTGATTCTTGTTTTTCATTCTGACGAATACAAAATGAGAAAGAAAAATACGGTATATACACGCACCCTTATAGCCATCTTTATCTGTTATTCATATTACTAGCTTAAATTGAGAACTGTAAATATGTTTTATTTTTAATGCTTTCCATTCACAACATTAGTTCGTCCAACGTTACGTAATTAATTATGTTTGGAGATGTACTTGTTCAACTTGGTATATATAATTTGCTGATAAAAAAGCTGGAAATGTTTTCATCGATTGATTATATACAAGCAAATTCGTTGAATTGATATCCCCCGCAAACAAACTGTTTATTATTTTTATGCAAAGCACGTTTTCCCATTGATTTCTACACACACACATTGCGCTTCATGTTGACATGTTGTATCATATCTGAAATATATCCCTGAAAGTTCCATCACACGAAAAACAAAAAATGGTATTTACTCTTATTAAAGAAAGTGAAGAGTTATGGTTTTTAAGCATGGCTCTTCTCCTTATTTTATCAATACACATTTGACATTTCATGTTGAAGGACTGCATGGTATCTGAGATATAGCCCTGTAAAATGTACAAAATGGCAATTACTCTTAATAAACAAATGTACGGTTATGGTTCATGTGCATGATACTTCTCCTAACTGATATTTACACACCTATGAAATGCTGATGATGCTGACATCTTATATAGTTTCTGAGATAAAGACCGAAAAAAATTGTGACATACGGACGGACATACATAAGAACGGAAAGGGCAACTTCTATATCCCTCCGCCTGTGGCGGAGGATAATTAAGAACATCTTTCAGAGCGCGTGTTTATTGATCACAGTTGACAAGGAGAGCTTAATATCACATATATCTAAAATATGGTAATTGCGTCATACAAAATATGCGTAATCAATCAAAGAGACGCATTTCAGATCACCTAGCTTGTATGAGTCTATGTTTCTTTTGCGTTTGTATGAGCATTACAATACATCAGTGATAATCGGCCCGCAGGGAGCATAACGGCTCGAGGGCTTTACATACACACGACGAATAGTTATTTATTGCTTTACATCTGCTAGACGAATTAAATGGAACACGCAATTGTGGGATTTTATTCTGTACACTTGTTATGATTTATCCAATTACTGTGAATTTTACTTTTTTTATATAGAATATGCTTCTAAAGCAACAGCGGATGTTATAGTGCTTCCAGTAGTATACATGCATACTCGTTAATTGGAATTTAATATGTATAAGCCTTCAAAGTAATAGATGAAATATACAATAGTTGGTCAGTAACCTGAAGGTACTGGGCAGTTGCCATTGACTATATGTTATAATAAAACATATATGGTTGTGTTGCACGCACCCCTAAATGTCATAATCGTATGCACTAAACTGTTATATTTTAAATGAAAATCAGTGTTATTGTCTTTGTAAAATGCATAACATGAAGATTCCAAAAAAACTTATTTTAGTTTTAAATGGATGTATTTGTAAAGATCAAGTTCCAAGGGAATACCCATCATTGTAGCAAAAATAGGTACTTGCACGCATAAACATAACTTTGAAATTCGAAGTATCAGAAGCGGCATGGATTTGCTAAATAGCACGTCGGAGTTTTTAAGCTTTGGTATGTATAACATGCGTTTTACATGTGAATAACATATGGAAAGAACTTAAAGGGATTTCCAATGTTTGAACGCAGTCGTTAGTTTAAACACTCCATCGGGATAATATAGTACTGTTCGCTTTGCAGCAGCTCCCAAGAGAGGGCTGGTACAACTGGTTCTCACTTGACATTCAAATCTGATTCCGAAACCTTGACCCGACCACACCATGGTGACCGCTCCTGCGGACGGGAGAAACAAAAAGAGGTGGCTGGCATCTTTCCTATGAACATATGCAAGTTCGTCGATAAACAATTTGCGCCACCAAGATTTATTCAAGCCCTCGGAAAGAGAATGAAGAAACGAAGAATACAGAATCCAAAGCCGGATCGGTCGTGGTTTGGAATAACCATGATCGCGCACTCTACTGTGAGTCTCCAGGGTGGATGCGATAAGTTAGGAAATAAAGCTTGCCAAGCGAGCAAGATGGCAACAAAGGGACCAAATCATAAACCCGTTAAACGTAGGAACACTCCTTGCATGCGGAAAAATCCACGAACTGGCGCACGAGCTAAAGCACTACCGCTTGGACATTATCTGATTAGCAGAGGCCAGATGTCAAAGCTTCGGACAAGTATCAATGGACAAAAGACACAACTTATGGATCAGCGGGGTTTCAAACATCGGGTTGTTTTCGTCGTTAGGACGTGGGTAGCCAACATCATCATCAGTTACATCCCAGTCTTCAGGAGACTCATCTCCATTTTTAACCTCACAACATCAACATCATCCAGGTATACGCACCGACGTCCCACTACGACAACGAGGATAATCCATATACTATATGCATAGATGATGCACACTAAACTAAACTCATCATTTGACCAACGCCTGCAAACCAGTGAACAATACAGAAAAGCATCAACAATACGTCCAGCTAAAATTGCAGAAAAAAGTCTCTTTTTTCGTAAATAACCCGCTCTAATGTTAAACTGCTGACAAAATATTCTTTGTTACAGAATGTACATGGTATGTCATAAATATTTCATAAAAACTCACAATTCATACGGGAAAATCTTCATTTAGAAATATGTAATAGTTATATGTAAACAATTCATAAAACGTATATAGTAATTATCATTTTAAATCAATTAATACATAATAATGCAAACTTAAAATGGTTATTAATCTGACTTATTGCAGGGCAGAGCTATGTGACTTTTAGTGACCTCATATAAGACATACTTGAAATTACAAGTGAAGACAATAGATATACACTTTTTACCAACCACACCAAAACGCTAACGGAGAGGTTAGAAGTGTAGCTCAGTCAATTCTCGTGACGTAATTTTGTAAACAAACACGTCTTTGTATGCATGAAATATATGTATTATTAATCCGAGTTTTAGTCCAAATAGGGTTCGCTTTGTTTTTGAAATGATAATATGCAAATGTTGAGGTGATGATATGTCTTATATTTAGACGAACCGGTGTGCAAAGCAAAAGCTGTTTACGAACCTGCTACGTCTCGTTCGTAGTTTGCTTGGGCAGTTTTATTTGCTTCCTGTTGCATGCGATCAATGCCATGCTGTACACTGAATTGGATGCGTTGTGTTCCATCATTTACATTGCTATCAAGACATTGAACTGCCTTGTTAATCCTTGTTTCAATGCGTTGTTCTCCATACTGTGCCTTGCTTTCAATTCGTTCTTCTCCAAGCTGTGTTTTTCTTTGAAGGCGTTTTTTCCCAAAGAAAGTCTTGTTTTCAAGGCATTGTTCGCCATATTTTGCTTTGCTTTCAAGGCGTTGTTCACAAAATGTTGTCTTTCGTTCAAGGCGGTTTTCTCCAAGTTTGGTCTTGCTTTGAAGGCGTTGTTTTCCAACCTCTGTCTTCTTTTTAAGTCGTTGCTCCCCAAACAGAGTAGTTACATCCAATTTCTGCAGAGCTTTTGCCAAGGTCCTTTCTGCCTTCTCAGAAAAACATTCGCCGGCCTTTTTGGCATCTTCGAGAGTGTGATTGGCTTCTTTCAACAGCTTGCCCACTTCTTCGATGGACAAACGATCATTCTGCAACTGCATGCAAATCCAAAATATACTTGTGTTGTTTATGCTCAAAACAAATATCGAATATGTCAAATCATATTGTTAAGAATAATGTTTATGTGCGTGCAAGATAGAATTCTTTAATTGTTCAGAGAATGCCAATTAATGTATCAAATGCGCCAGATTTGATTGAGCGCCATATGATTTCGTGCATTGTGACCTAATAAATACGTCAAATATTATTTTACAGACATTACATTTAGTGATGAAACTGTAAAATAGTATTCAATTTCTACATTATTGTCAATGTATTATATTATTGTTTTCAATTGTATTATAAGTTTTCTAGTTTTAAACATGTCTTATTATACACTTACAATTTGGTTATTCAGCTTTATTACAAAAAGTCGACAAGCTGAGCTTAAAGAGAACGTGAAATGATCAAACGTTATCATTTCACTCTAGCTACCCGGACATGATAACCTTTGATAATTCCCTTGTATTCTACACTTGCTTGATACAAACCATGCGAAATCATTTCAAGAGAAGTAGCTTAGGGGCGGTCTCACCTATGTAGGTACGGACGGACAAGTGCAATTCTTATTGCCTAACCATATAGGAAAACAACACTATGTTCTGAAACTATTAGTTTGCCTTATTTGTTTATGTTTATGTTATTATAGTTTTATAATTTGCACTATGCTTTGATGTTTGACAGACGCCAGAGCCCATTATGAGTTTGTAAATATATAAAACTTTCCCTTTGACGTACATCTCTAAGTCTTGTACAAGCTATTATGGCTGAAGGATCATGTTGTAAATATTGTGCGTCAGCCAGCAGCGCGGACAGTGTCTTGAAATAGTCCTGCAGGTCAGCATCTGTAACCTTGCAGTCGGATGTGTGTCGTACATCTCGGCCAATCTGACGGACCTAAGAAACAACACATCGTTGTAAATATAATACAAGTATAACATTTTGAATATTAAAGCGACTATGTAGGATTTCGATGCCAACAGTTTTCTATCACAATCTTAAACCAGCTTATCAATATGAAGGATGCATGTAAAATGGAATTATTGAACAATCGTTATATGGGACAATCAATAAAATACAGTTTACAGCAGATACATGTATAAAGGCAAATTAACGCCGAATCCGACACGTGTATTAGTACAAACCAAAGCGCGTCTACGTGTCGTATGAACAAAGATGCGTATGCTAATGGGCATTTCCAAACAGAGTACAGTTCTTGTGCACAAGAATGACCTTTTACGTTTACAAATATGTGCAATTTAATTTAACTAATTTATGTTCTGGTACTACATTTTCTGAATTTGAATTATCTTGTTTGATTCATCAAGGTGTTATCAGTTTTGAAAACAAGTATGAAGATCGTTAATACTCGCTCTTATGTACACATACTTGAAATGACGAGTACGCGTTTATGCAATATTTAGAAAGTCATACAATAGAAGTTTATGGCATGAAATATGCAACAGCTTATATGGCTTTCTCTTTAATTTTTGCAAACACATTCAGTTCTGAGTTGATTAAATAGACACACTACTGTTTAAACACTTAACTCGTGCTTTGTATTACCTTTTCTAGTGGACATTGCTTATCGGGCGGTGGAGGGGATAAACATAAGGCAGAGAGACATGTCTGGAAATGTAGGCAATTCAACATTATGCTTATCACACCATTGAAGTCCGCTTCCTGGACCGAGGAAATACAACTATATCCGTCCGGAGGGAGGTAGCATTTTCCTATTTCCCAATAGTCTAATGTCCACTTTTCCGCATGAGTGTTCTTCCAGGAAGGTCCACCATATCTGTGTTGTAATATGATGTTCTGTTTTACATTATCACATGTTGGACATAGCTGTGGTTTCTGTGATTTGTGAAAAGGACAATTAGTCCGTTTCTTCTTGTTACAATATGGGTTTGTTGGACATGGTATGAGTTGTTCAATTGGGCACTTTCCACAGCTACTACCAACAACGCTGTGTAGTTTCTGTAATTCTGTGCAAAGAAAATTAGTGAGTCCTTGCTTCGTCACATTGAGTCCTATGCACGCTTTGAACCAATTATTGGTCTCCTTGTCGGCGAACAGGTTTGTGTTAGCGGCCATCCTGCTCAATTAGTACGCACTGGTGAGATTGTTAATGAACAAGCATAAACACAACATTCATTCCCGTATATTTAACATTCCTCTTTTCAACATCGACTCCGAGGATATGTCTGTCTGAGTGGCAGACATTCGTCATCTACAATAAAATAAGAATAAAACGCCTAAGATTGGTTTAGATCAACACCGTCTAAAATACACTGTTTATATACACATGCTATTTGTGCATAAGCGTACAGTTTATCTTGTCACTCAGTTATACTGGCTGACGGTATACATATGAGCTTTGCTTCATGAAATCATGACAGTACGATTGTGTATTTGAGATTAACATTTTTGACGCCGCACTTAATATTATATTGCCTCTGAATTTTAGACGCTCATATGACCAATCTGTATTGAGTCTAGCTGATCTATACGAAACCTTTTGTGTTGCTCTTTCAAACAAAGAAAAGTACACTATGATATATTCTAAATGATGAACCACCTGTAAGTAAACTAGACATTGAATATTAACTTCGGATTTCGCTAATATTTGTTTTCCGGAAAACTTTTCATTTAAACGATGATTAAAACTACGTCTCTTATCATTGCTAATTGAAAGTTTAAAAGTCTCCAGTATGATATGATTAAATTAAACAATACATTATTTCAAATATAAACAGGAGCTATTTCTGTACTTTGAAGCCGAGCAGCAGCTAGTGTTATGTCCAAGGCCCGTAACTTCGGAAAAAATCAATGGAACAAATGCAACTCGAACTTGATCTGTAAGTCATGTAGGTAGTCTAACAAACACAAATAATGTCAGTATTTGAAAGTGAGAAGAAAAACAAATGATCTGGAAACATGTTATTTTAAAGAAAATGACAATTACTTCGTCAAAAATTGGACAGGAACACAATTCTAATTTGATCTGTCAGTTATGAAGGTAGACTCACATACCAAAAATCAGGTCAATAAATGCAAGCTGTTGAGTCCGCAAATTTCTTGAGAACATTTCTGGGTCCACGGACCGCAAATAAAAAAAAAATCGGCAAGAAACTCGAATTTCATCTGTGAGTTTAGCAGGTAGACCCACAAAACAAAAACCTGGTTAATATCTGCAAGTTCATAGTGAACAATTTCCGGAATTAGACTGCCGTACGGACCGAAAGATGGACAGTGCGACTGCTATATGCCACAATACCAGGAAAATAAAAACAAAAACAAAACAGTCTTTGTAAAGAAACAACCAATTGCAAGTCGGTAACTGTAAACGTTTTTTTCAGTAGTAAATAGAAACTGATGAAACAATCATTAGAATGGTATCAATCCTCACTGTACAATACTTTACTATATTGCATAGCAAGACAGACAATAACTTCGATTAATTTATATTGCAAATCGGTGTAATATAAAACTAATTACAAAACTTCCACAAACAGTATGTTCACATATTGCAGTAAACCATTTATGTGAGCGTTAATATGTATTTGACCTTTTTAGGTACATTTTAATCGCTTTTCTCATGACAGTCGGTAAATTAAAGTGATATTATGGGCATTTTTCACTGTTGAATCGAGCTGAAAAGAATGAACAAGTCAAAATAATAAGTTAACATGTGGTTACTGACCAATTAGCGGCAACCCATCTTCTAACCAGTTGTTTATAAAAAAATATATAATATATTCGATATTTTACGTGACTCATCCAGTCCTCTAAGCCGAAATGATCCGTAAAACAAAATAGTGTCTTTGTGTCGTATGAACGAAGCTGCACTAAAACTAGATTTAGATTCACATCGTACATCGAATCATTTCTGTCGTCAGTTGTCAAAACGAAACTATAGTTGATATTCAAATTCATTATTTTTCTTTTTCCGGGATATTGTTTTTAGTATGTTGATCTGCATAAACAAATAGAAGTGTATATGAAGTGAAGACACAAACAATAAGCAACGGTTGCGATAGACACCTATAAACTTTAAGATGCCCATAATATCACTTTAAATGTCAACAATACAGAAAGCTGGCAAATAATTGTTCATATCATATTCAATGATCTTGACGTTCAATTCTCCCTACAGATTAAGCCTAAATATTTTAGAGTGCTGCTCGATGCTGATTTTATATATGCAATATCACCCATCATTTCATAACACAATATAAAAAATTGTGTCCAAAAAAATAATGCTAATTTGAAGTAGCAGATCAAGAATAATTTCCAATGCAGCAACTAAATGTATGAACTTTATTGTTACTGTGGAATTCAAAAATAATTTGCGAATTGTTTAAGCTTCATTTGCATAATTACAAACCTTGTTACTTGCAAATTTGCATGCTGACATAATATATAAAGCTGTTTGACTTTTCAACAGATGGAATACTATTGTAAGCCCGTTTAATATATATATATATATATATATATATATATATATATATATAGTGTTTTTTCCCAGGCCATTTTAGCGTGGCGAATAGCCACGCCGCTCTCCCGGATCGCCACGATCAAAGGCAAATTTCGCCACGGGCCCTTTTTTTCAAAGGCAAATTTCGCCACGCGCCCTTATCGATAACATCTTTATTGCCTTACGATCGAACTTGGTCCGCAAAATCAGCTTCCTTGATTGTCTGTGACGCTCCGACTGTGCTTGATTTACTCGATTACTCAACGTCTAATCGACTATATTAATGGAGCAGATTTAATCTATAACAGTGCTCGATTTATAGGTAGTTATTACTGGCTGCTCCAAAGCTGTGAATTAGTCATGCGTGAATAACCCCTTGTCAGTATCAATCGATAATGCCGGAGGCTATGTTATACCAAGCGCACTTTTCGCTCGGCAATGTGTACTCCTCACGATAAAATCATTGCTTCGGAGACTTTTGATGAAAAACTCGATGTTATTCTCATGGCAATTGTGCATTGCATGCATTATTCAGTTATATCAAAACATATATTTTTAAGCATAATTACATTTTAAATCGCAAACAAATTTATTCTTTATCGTTTTCGTCTTTAACATAATTAGATCTAATTATTGAAATAATTACTGAGACGTATACTAATTTAACAAAACGCGAATAGCGTATACGATTTAACGTTGCTATGCGCACCTGTCGCTTACATCATTTGACATTTTATCAACATGGCGGACTATACAGAATTAAATTGTGACTCGGTAAAAATGGCAAATAACGTCGTAAACGATCGAATTAACGATGGAGATTATACATTAAGAAGGAATTAATGACATGTCTGTGATAATCAACGATGCATAGAAATGTTTTAGATAGCATCAACATTATTTATTTAGCCTCTTTTCCTGTATATTCATCCACTAAAGAGTGAAATTGACTTTTTCAACTGAATGAAAAGATTTTCAGCATGAGTGAGACATTTAAATAAAAAATATAAATCTTCCCTACAAAAGCATGGCAAAAATTTACAACCCAGGTATTTCCTTAGTAACAGGCCATTTAAAGGTGGGCACGTTAGCAACCATTGATTTGCTGGTATCTTTCCTATCAATCTGTTCAGTCGTCATTTTTATAGGAAAACATAAACTTTTGAAGTAATTTGGATGTAAATCATTAAATAAATATTCTTATAGACTTATAAACACAAATATACTGTTTAAAATGAATATTTTCAGAATAATTGGTATTTATACAGCACGCGTAGCCGATTTTACTTAATTTTTACCTAAATTAATTTTTTTTCCTAACAAAATATAAAAAATCACATGTTTTTAACCAAAATACAACATCGATGTTAAAGATTTTTTTAATGAGCATTACTTACTTAAGTTTTATCAGAAATATGTCATAATTACCAAAATGCCGGAGTGGATGAATTTATAGGGTTGGATGAATGGATAGGAAAGAAGGCTATTTGTAATCTACTCGGTGGATGTATGTCACGGAAACGAGTGTTTGCATATTGTTTTGTTAGCGATCAATTTACTCGCAATGTTATTTTAAACATCTGTCGAGATTATTGTTAGAAAATGGGATAATACGAACATGGTTTTATTTATATGTTAGTGGATCTGTGTATAATCAGATTCATATGCATATATTGCTTTATTATGTTTGTCGTGCTGTACAGTTTATTGAAACAGCATGGAACTTAAATGTACATTGCAAGGTAAATATATTAATATAAATCATAATAAGTTAAATACATCTATTACCAATGAAATTAAATGTGCTTGTTTATATGTTATTTTTTCCACAACTGCTTCTGATGCGATTACATGTTTCCCCGTAATTCAGGTATTCAGGGAACGTTTTTGCCCTTTTTTGCCTAAACTGCGCGCTAAAATGCCCTTTTTGAAAGTAATACGCCATGCCCCTTTGCCCTCCTGGGAAAAACACATATATATATATATATATATATATATATATATACTAAACGCTTCCTCTGTGTAACTTTTTTACAAATAAGGCAATAACGTTCGTCGCGAGGGATATTGCTTAGGGTCTGTTTTCTCATAGGATTGACATCAGCTCTTTATTTTACAAGGAGGTTGTTTTAGTTGTATCTCAATTGAGAAATTGCCGTTTGCCGGTACGTTAAAAAGAGGTTCAAAAAAGCTGTTGAATAAAGTGAACATGGGAACTAGTAATGAGCTTAGTAGTCCATTTATCCAATAGAAGATTCAAACAATAATATATATAGAACAGAACGAGTATTCCATAACCATATTTCATTAAATGTACCCATTTCAACTTCTCAGGTAGGGCCATAAAGATAACTTTTTTAGAGCATTCTTCATGAAGCTGCCTGAAATTAAGCAATTCAAACGGTGTGTAATAGGCTTTAGTAAAGCGATGTAGCTACTTTAAAGCCCCGTCACACTAGGCCACGTTCATGAAGACCGCACTGCGTCATGAAAATGTCGTAGGACGTAGCGAGGACGGGGTAAAACTTGTAAAACATGCATTTCTCAAGTTTCTGCTACGCTCATACCACGTTTGCGCTAAGTTCTTACTGCGTCCAACACGTTCCCACTATGTTCTTATTGCGCGTGTATGTAGGCTGGTACCACGTCCAACACGTTCTTGCTATGCTTTAACTACGCTCGTACTAGGTTGCTACTACGACCGCCAAGATAGCACTGCGTTCTTACCACGCGCCTATCACGTTCTCACCGCGTGTTATGTATGTACGAAATTTCAATGAAAGAGGAAAGTGGTGTTCCTGATTAGCCTGTGCGAATTGCGAATCAGAAACGGCATTTTACGAAGGTATCACTATAACAGCTTTTCTCATAGAACGACCCAATTTAGTATACATTAACTGCAGTATGACCTATGAATCAACAGAGTTACGATTTATAAATTTAGTCGTACATATTAATGCAAATTTAATTACAAAACCAATTTAACAAACCATAATTACCAATACAAAGTAGATTATAAACGTCACATAATGTCAAATGCAATAATAAGTTAAACCAGGAACACATTTAATTATCAGTCATAGTAGGTCCAAAACGCTTATCCAACTCTATTGTTTTGTTACCATTTGTTCTTGCCATGGCACCGATCCTGCTGGACTGTTGAAGTACAACTTCAGATACTCCCGCTGCCTCTTACCTGCTAAAGTATCACTGTTAGGTCCGTTGATTGCTTCAACTTCTTGCATGTTTGCATTGGCTCTCCAGATGCCTGGTACTACATTATGTTGATCATCCTCCGCGTCAAGTTGGGCATTCTGCGTAACGGGATACCGTTTTCTCATTAGATTATGAAGGCATATGCAAGCCTCGAGTACAGTTCGCACTATGTCAGGTCCTTGCATCATTGTGGTCAATACTATTTGCCATCTCTGTGCCAGTATACCAAAAGCGTTCTCTACTACACGTCTCCCTTTTGAAATTCTATAGTTGGTTATCAACTCTTGCTTCGAGAGTCCTCGGTGGGAGTATGGTTTCATCAGGTGGGTTCGTAGTCCAAAAGTGTCATCACCCAAGATAAGATATGTCATGTCCTGATCATCATTAGGTATTGGGTCTGGATCTGGCAATCCGATTGTTCCATTTTCCAAACACTCCTTCAATTCGGAATCGTTGTATATCTGAGCGTCAGACATGGACCCGTATCCACCAATATCTGTCCACACAAACTTATAATTAGCGTCCACCAAAGCCAGAAAAACCACCGAAAAAAAGCCTTTGTAATTGTGAAACAATGATCCAGTGTTATTTGGGCATCTGATAGCCACATGTTTACCATCAATTGTTCCGCAGGCGTGTGGCACATTCCACTTTGTCTGAAACTCTTCCGCAATAGTGCGCCATTCGACTTGTGATGTTGGGAATGATATGACTTCGTCCTTATATTCGTCAACGATTGTCCGGTACACTTCAGTAATTAACAAAGATATTGTGATCCTAGCAACTCTAAAGGCGTACTGCAAGGACGGGTACTTGTCGCCAGATGTCAAGTATCGTAACGTAATCGCAAGTTTCAGATCTGGATCTAGCGCTTCCTGAAGGGGGTGTCTGACTTCTGACATCTTGGACCGACTCGGTTGAGAAGCTCATCAAACATTTCAAGAGGCATTCCAAGAAAATTGAAGAATGGCTGCTGATCTTCCATTCTTAATTCTGCCAAAAGTCGGACATAATTGCCGAATTGTAGCCTTCTTTCTTCGGATAGCCAAGGCCGCACCCGGCAAGACCTGGGCTGTCTTCTATATTCTTTCCGCCTTCTCCTTCTCACAAGAAATAGTGCGACATGTCCATCGAGAAAAGCCTGTTGTCCAGCAATATGCTCGAGAAGTTCTTGGTCGACCATTCTATATTGAAATGGACGTGAAAGGGACATTAATCCAGTTTTTATTATCGACCACCAGAACGTGACATGTTCGTGGCTAGAGCCTGCTGCAAACGTACCTTAGACGTGATAAGCACTGGTAGAACGTACGCAGAATCTAATGCGATCTTTTGAAACGTAGAAGGGACGTATCTTTGTCGCAAAACTAGCGTGGAAGGGTCGTAGTGAGGACCCGACGGACGTAGCAAGAACATAGCGACAATCTAGAGATAACGTGATGCGAACGGCACACACCCGTCTACGTCTGCACTACGCGTGTATTGCGTCAATGAGGTTCTTACTAGGTTTAAGCTACGTCATTACTACGACCTTACTAAGTTCTTACCACGTCCTGATTTGACCACATCCTCGCTACGTAAGTTTTTTGAACATGTTCAAAGTTCACCCACGTCCTTCACGTCCATGAAGACCGTACCACGCGCAAAGCCGTGTCTACTGCGTCGTCGCAACATTGTACACGTTCTCACTGCGTCCTTGCATATTTTTGAGGACGTAGTGGGAACGTGGCCTAGTGTGACGGGTGTATAACATGTGATCGTGCTTAATATGTACGTGTTTTGCTCGCGGGTAATCCAACAATGTCACTATAATAAGAGTGTTATTGCTATAAAAATACCTCCCGAAAAACCGACAAGGTTTCGCGCTGAATGCTTTATTAAGCAGTTAAGCTATTTATTCTGTTGTTTAGTTTACTATATTTCACACAAATTCAAGATGGCGCCATAAATGGCCGCCAAGATGGCCATCAAAACCTATTAATGATCATAACTATGTAACTATCCACTCAGATTAGATGATTTTGTTGTCTATACAGAGGTTTCGAGAGGTTAAGAACACATTTCAATTGTAAGACACCGTTGAAGTTTATTATGTTACACAGAAATATCACATGGCGCCCAATGACACAATACGAAGGACCGCAAGTCCTTTACTTTTGACGTGATGCTTGTTATGTGAAACGCCATAGTTTTGACCTGCCGCAGTTTCTGGATTTTGAAAAGAGGATCGATATTGTTCAGCTTCAGGCAACACTGAATGGGCAAGGAATGATGCGTATCTTGCATCAGCAAAGCCAGTGCCTATGATTAATTTGTACAATGGGGACAAAGCGTGCATTCTGTCAACATAAGTCTAAGTTTGCAACCTTGCCACAACCTTGACACCATTGTAACGTTTGACCAACCCTTGTATTGGAAAGCTGCCGAAATTATCATTGATTCGCCACAAAGTAGTTGAAAATGTTGTGCAAAATTTGGGATGTTTCATAAACGTATGAATTTGCGGGCGGGGTGGGCAAAGGATCCCTTATGGAAGAAACCGCTATCAAAAACATACTTGAGGCTGTCTATTGAGTAATGCAATTGTGCACATTGTGACACGAAAAGCTGTCAAGAGGGCTTCACGGGGCCATCTTCTTGTTGAAAAGTGCATACACAGCAAGCTTTCAGTCGAAATGAGCAAGAATGATCCAGACATTCAGATGCTGCTGCATCATGCCAAGGATTTGTACTCTGCCCTTTTGAGGGGCAAAACGACGCTAGCAGATGATATGTTATGCGATTTTTATCAAACTCGAAAGGGTTACAGAGAAGTAGAAACACGAAATTGCCCAGACCTAAAAGCCAAGCATAGTATGGCTGAATGATTAGCTTATGATTATCAATTCAAGGGTGTTGATTAAAGCATATCGCACTGGATATTGGTTAATGCATTAGGCAGTGCCCAATTTGCTATCCATCTTTGCTGCTGCTGGATTCATTACATGCAATCTGCGTATCACTACATATGTCTGCAGCAAATAAGCAACCTAGAGGAAACGCACCCGGACGTTTATCGAAAGTTCGGTATTGGTGTTCATGTTTGTTTGTAGGAGCCATCAGTGCTGGGCTTGGCTAGGACTTGCTCTTGGTATTGAGAAAACATTGATGATGTTCTTATAGAGCACATGTGATCTAACTCGCGGCAGTGGAATGACTGAGGATATGCAAACCCCTTGAACCCTATCTGCAACATCCGAGCACAACAGTGCGATGCAGGCTTTCACAGACCTGATCTATACTTCAAGTCCACAACACAAAGACTCAACTTAAGCGTGCATCAAATGGGATTCTTCTGATCTAGAGAAAATGCAGACACAGATTACAACCTGATCACCATACACAGCTGACCCTACTCTCGGAAACATGGTAAATGGGATAGTGGCTGTGTCACATGTGAATGTTCATGCAATTGAGGCTGTTGTGAAAACGATCATAAGAGATATCATAGGGAAGTCGGTCTTTGGTTATAAATTCACGAGAAAATGCCAAATCTCTTTGGAATAGCTTTGCTGTTAAGATCGCTTCTGACAGTGCTTTTGATCATGCTATTCTGTTCCAGCGCAGCGTTTTCTGGTCGTGTCAAAATATGCAAATCCTTCCCTTGCAGTCGTATTGTCTTATCAACTGAGCTCCCATCCCGCTGCCTTCTTTGAAGCCAAGAACATACTTTGTACAGCAGATAAGCCTCAGATCGCTCAGGCAATTTGAGAGTCTGCTGTAGACACATAATGTTAGGCTGTGATGAACTGTATTCATGAAACAGATGCATGATGGTGGCACTTCGCTGCATCGTTAAGCATGGAGAAGGGCGACTCATATAACGCAATAGCCGAGTCTTATGTAGATTCAGTGAAAGGCATTACGGACCAGCGACAGTGGGGTTCGATGTCTACGACGACGGTGATTATAACAAAGTCAAAACCACTTTAAACGTGTATCATGTTGTGAGTTGCAGCAAAGAGACAGAATGCTCATGTAAAAAAGGAAGGCTTAGGTCTCGTGAAAGAAACAAGGCCGACATGATTGCTCTAATCAGCACAACTCTGACTTAAATGGGAGGCTATGTTGTTCTGTCTTCAGGGGATGCGGATGTTCAAATTGTTAAATACAGTATAACGATCCCGTCGTAGCCCCACAACGTTGGTGAGCGAGGATACATATTTGCTCATCTTGATCCGCAATACTCCCAAAGGGACAATACGACCATCTACTGCCGCTATTATGTAAATAAATAGTCAAAGGAACGCAAAGTGTATAATATTAACCTTTTAAAAAAATTCGTGCTTATACTGGCTGTAATTAATCTTCAATGATTTTCAGCAACGGTAAAAAAATCAAGTCTACAGAAGTTAGTAAAACCTGATCCTATCATGAAGTCATATGCTGGTTCATTCTCTCTTCCAGATGTTGTAAATTGGATTCATGAGTATTCAACTCCTTAGTGATAACCTCAATTCGATTAAAGCGTTTCTTGTCTCCTAAACTATGGCATTTTACATAACAAGCATAACGTTTGAGTAACAAGTTATGGGCTTTTGGTCCTTCGTATTGTGTTGTTGGCCATTGGACGCCGTGTTGGATTTCTGTTTTACATAATTAGCTGACATTTTGTCTGATGATATAAATCTGATATTAATGTGTTGTTCTCTGAAACCTGTGTACATACACCAAATTCATCAAATTTGAGTGGATAGTGACATAGTTATATTTTATAATAATAAGTATGTTTTGGCGGCCATCTTGGCGGCCATTTTGGACGCTGTGTTGGATTTGTGAGTAATATAATAAACTTAAACAATGTCTGATGATCTTAATGTGTTCTTTGCCCCCATAAACCTATGTATAGACACCAACATCGTCAAATTTGAGTGGCTAGAAGCATAGTTATGATCATATTATAGGTTTTGGCGACCATCTTTGCGGCCATCTTGGCGGCTATTTAGGACGCCATGTTTAATTTCGGTGTAACATAATTAACTTACACTTTGTCTGATGATATTAATGTGTTCTTTGCCCCCTGAAATCTTGGTATAGACATCCAATTCATCAAATTTAAGTTGATAGTTACATAATTATGATCATAAATAGGTTTTGGCAGCCATCTTGGCAGCCATTTTCGACGCCATATAGAATTTGTGTGTACTAAATTAAACTTAAACAACTTCTGATGATCATTATGTGTTCTTTGCCCCTTGAAACCTAGGTATAGACACCAAATTCATCAAATTTGATTGGATAGTTACATAGTTATGATCATTAATAGGTCTTGGCGGTCATCTTGGCGGCCATCTTGAAAAGAAAACTTTCCGGAGGTCCGATTGTGGTAAACTTGTGATATATTTTTAAGGACCTTCTACCCTACAAGAATCAGCTAAAATAACTTTTGAAGCAATTGTTTGGGTGTCAAAGTGTATATTGACCCTACTTCGGTTTAATTTCTCCCAGATAATATATGAAAAGTAAGCTGATTGAGGCCCCATCTTCAAAGGAGAAAAAAATACCAAAAGCTGCCAGTACCAGACTGTTATCAAACATTTTCAAATGCTACTGGCATGCATCTTCCAAGATATATAGGTGTAGTTTTGCCCCCCTTAATGGTACATCCCTCCTCAATTTTAGGTACTTGGCTGAAGGACTATATGAGCGTCCTTTAAGTATTTTATCACTATTACCATGATCTAGATCAAGCGTTGTTCACCATTATTGTAACACGTGAACTGATAACGGAGACACTCGTGATCTATGCGATTGTCGGACAATGAATAAATTACAGTATGAATATAGCATATAATCATGATATTGTGAATAGTAATATAAGTAGACACAGAAAATACATTTCGAATTAATACAATAAGCATCTGTATTACTCTGACACATAAACAACTAGATACTGACAGTCCATGATTACATTAAATCGCTGTTGGTAATGCATTTAATTAAATTTAATACACAACAGCGGGTGAATCATTGACCAATTAAAACTCTCAAGAATTGTATTGCTTTCATATTGTGTTAGGTTAACATTCAACTAAATCCCGTTTATCGGTTCCCGAAACAAAACGATACAATTTTAAAGCATTCTTAATGCATTTCATATATTTTAGACACTCCTGGTATCGATTGCCAGTTAAGAATTGTCCTCTTAAAAAAATTAGCAAATATATAACGTCCGTTTAAATAAAGCATATATTGCATGAAATCAGATCGGTAGAGCACCCGTTTTGTAAGTTCTACATAGAAACGCACAGCAAACGTTTCAAACTTCGCGCAGAGATCTTACTGGAACCATCATTGCTGGATCAAATTCTAGTCACCATAACCAGCTAAATGATGATTGACTAGACACGGTGTATATTAATTGTACCGTTGTAATGTTTTCTTATTTTGAAATTTTTATAAATCATATTATGAACCTTAACTTATACAATATTTCAAAAATATAAAAGAAATTTATTATACTTTTAATATTATAAAACTGAAATAAACAAATAAAGTCTTACCAAATCTAAACTTTAATCACATCAATTAAACTCAGTCATATCAATTTACGCATGTAACTAAGTGTCACTCACACACAGCATATACTCATACCCAGCAAACATAACCTTAATCAGAACGATGTCGGCTATATATCTGAATATCGCAGTCGGCTTTCTGATATAGGTCCGATATCTTTTCGACATAGACTTTATCATTGTGATAGGCCCGATATAGGCCAGATAGTGATGGTTAACAGTTAATTTATGTTTTCAAAATACCTGTCTAAAATTATTTAATGTTAACATTATTATGTGTATCTTTGTCTTAAATTACTTAATTTTAACATTTTTCCTAGTAACGTTGTCCAATTTGAACTTCTGGAACATTTTGTACCAATATCGGTCCAATATAAATTGTTAGAAGCTTGCACATCGTTATATTTTAACAGACGCACCGTACGATTTGACGCGGGAGAAAAGGCTATACGGCCCAGATTATACGGCCCAGATTTGCTGACCATACGGCCCAGGTTTGCGAACTATATGGCCCAGATATGCAGATCATATCGTATCAGTTATCTCATACGAACCACCTGTTTAAATACACGAAATACTACAATACTTAGTATGCATACTATGATACTATGCGTCTGTTAAAAAATGAGTAATGAAACAATTGTGTTCATGATTTATTCAATTAAGATATTCATATTATTATATTTAAAACTTATGTTAATTGTGTCATCAATTATTCATGAAGGTAGAAGGCAGCACGCAAACATGCACTTTCATGGATTAAATCAATTTCGATAAAATCGGACATTAATTCTTTTTTAAATTAAAAGATGCTGCTTGGTGAAAACGGTAATAAAACTTTCGTAATCACTTAAATATTTTGCACAAAAATGCACACGTGTTTCTATCTTAACAAATAAATGCCAACAATACATGTTTTATTAATTTATCTTAAAACAAAACGTCTGTATTCCTATTTAATACATGTTATTTAAGTTTAGCAGTTAAACCTATATTTCAAAATGTCAATAGGGGTGTAACGATCGCATTAGTGACTCGTATGTTTGCAAATCGGATACGCCCTATTTATGACACTTACTGATTGAAGTATTCGATAATAAACCCTAATTGATTGTATTTGAAAACAAAGATGATAAAAGCACATTATTACTGAGTTGTTTTTCTTCATATAAGGCCTCGACCAAACGTTCGGTAAAAGGTTGATTACTAAACGCGCGTTCATTTTGACTTAACTTATATTGAACCGCAACGCATTATAAAAAACGATTCTTTCTAAATTATATATATATTTAAACGAGCTTTTAAGATACATCCAAAATCCCTAACCAGGCCGGTAACATAACGTTAAATATCAGGGAAGTAATATTCAAAAGCATCAGATGAATCAAACATAACGACGATTGTATTTTGAGTACAACAACAACAAACACTTGAGAATAATCAAATTATTAACTTAATGTCGACGATATTGTGTCAATCGACATCGCTGTTTCTATCGTGTTTTGCTTGTCATGGTGATTTTGAAACGTTGAAAAATACAATCCGTGGAAAACACCAATACTCAACGTTTAAAATAACTAAAAAGTATGCAAATTGAAATCTTCATGATGCTTGTTAATATGCTTGGAAAGTTTCATCCCTCTCGTATCAGTACTTTGTGAGTTAGCAAATGAAAGCATACACTCTTGTATGTAAAAGCGGGCATTAACTATGGAGATCGACAGTACAAGAATATTGAAGTGCGTGAGTTCACGTGGTGATAAATATGTTTGTCAAGTTTCAGCTGTATAGAAGCAGTACTTTGTTGAGTTACGCGCGAAACACAAATCCGACGGCCTGACGAAAAAACGACGGAACGACGGACAATATCAAATCTGTATCCATCCTCTAAAAGTGGGGGTACTGAAAAACGTTGGTGATCCGCTAGAAATAAAATATACCGACTTATTACATTATTCAGCTTGATTGTTAAAATATTGTGCTAAATCTTTACTAACTGATTACAAATACGTGTACAGTAATAAAATAATTATTTAAAGCCAATCTTACGTAAGAAAATATTGGCAGAAAAAATGTGTCGTTAAAACCCTTGTACATTAAGAAATTAATTCTTAAAAATAAATGCTGCGGTGAATTTCGAGGTTTAAAACGAAAAGTCGAAATAGTGTGGTAGGATAGACGTTGGAACAGACTACACCGCATTTCAATAGGAAGAATATACAACATAAACTTAACATAAAATACAAAATATGAACCAAAATGCCGTTTTCGGACAGCCCATTATTTTGGCCAAAATAATTATTTTTCTGGACTCTTAATTTTCGGACATGCTGGTTTTTGGCTATCATTAATGACTCTAAATGTTCGGGCAGTATATTTGACAGCGCTATTTTACCAGAGTTCGGCACTGTATTAGCTTATGTATTGCTTTTTTGTTCTGTATCTTTCCAGGCAAAAGTTTTCAAAACAGTGAAGCTGTATTTGTTTCAAAGTGGAAACAACATTGTTCATTGAGTTATTTATTTTATTTTAATATATTTATAATATTCGGACATTTAATTTTCGGACATCTGTAATGTTTGAATATTTTCCGTTTCTAAAATATTATTATTTTTAATTTAATTATTTTTTTTTAGTGTCAGAAAACGTAGAGTAATTACGGTATGCAATCATGATTTACAGGTTATTGTAAGAAAACTGTTTTTTTTTCTTAACAAATATCGGAGTCCGGCAAGGTGACATTTACTACCGTTACTATTTTCTTATGACTAATTTTCGACTTTCAATTTAAGACGAATCTGAATGTGTTTAATGTCCCAATACATACTAATGAAATCATAACGAAAATTCAGGAACTTCGATATACTACTATATGCTTATATCACTCTGCTTATGGCACGGTTTACAAACTCACTCAATGAGTAAGAAAAATATTGTGATACGGAGAAATGTGAAGAGGTTTTAGTTTCAAAAAAATTGAAACACAATCATCAGAAACGAATATTAAGATGCAATAAACGAATATGTAACGGAATCCAGAGATATTCCCAGATCATCATAACAATAGAACCCAGAACATTGAGAAACCTTATTTGTTTGTCATGGTTCATATATGCAAAAATTCCTATCACGCTTAAGGGATAAGAACTGCATTTGCACATGCTCTATGTATATGATATTCTTCATCAAAACCAAAATTTAAGAAAATAATGACTAATTAAAGATAAACGACATTCTAAAATATCAAATTTAGTATTTTTCTTCCATTGTTCAAACCATTTCTTTACAGATTTCACTCGTTCATATGAACATAAATAGTCGTCAAAAAGTAAGACTTTCAGGTTTATACCTCAACATGTATGCATTATTTATTATAGAAAATAAGCTGAAATAATTGAAAATAAGACAATATGAGCAGATAATTGTTGCAATCTCCCCTCAGAAAATCAAACATATCGCTAGTTATATACCCGTTTTAAAAAACTACAACAAACTATGACATTAGAAGTTGTCTATGACGTGTTTCAGATTGAAATATATCAATGTACTTAAGGGCATCGTACAAATAAAAATTTACATCTTCACTAACAAGAGTAATCACGTTTTATTACAAAACACATGCAATTACCATGCTGATGTTGAGAATTTGTTCCATAAACGTTTGAAATAAATCTAATTTTGATTACAGCTACATGTATCATATGCTGCCGAATGTATGAATGAATATAGTACATCAGTTGTAAACAAAGGCAATCAGGTCCATTATAGTTTAAATTGCATAGTTTGCATGTTCAGAAACGTTCAACTCTGAAAACGTATCTTTATATATGTATACATGTTTCTTTATAATCAACTCAGAGTGTACATGGCATACTCACTTAAACGTACGAATTCAAATTACGTTTTATATGATGTAAATAACAGGGACAACTTTAATTGGGTAAAAGAGAGTATGTTGACATTGTTTGTTATTTAAAAATGTAATTAAATGTATTTATTAACTACTAGTTTAAATAGCAAAAACAAAGTTATTTCCAAAAATTGCCTACCGCCGGATTCAAGTCCAGGCAGGCTGGTGCTAGTTTAAATTAAGTTTGATATGAATTATACTAAACCATAGAAACAACAGCAACAAACTATGACCATATACGTTTTATAAGATGTGTTTCAGTTCCGAATTCACTTGCACGGGAAACCACGGTTTACAGAACATATGCCACAGCCATGCTGATTTCGATACTGTTTGATGTTGCATAAACTTTTAAAATACATCTTATTTAGTTCACAGCTATAATACATTATACTGCCGTAAGTATGAATGACATGTAGAACATAGTTTTTAAACAAAATCAATCTGGTGCGTTGTAGTTTAAATTGCTTACCAAAGCAATAATATTCACAATTAGCATACATGCTTAACTTTAAAAACATATCTTTTAATATGTGAAAATTATGACTGGTTTATAATCAACTCAGTGTGTAACACAGCATACATTTACATGGTTCCTACACATATCAAGAATGGCATACTCACTTTAACCTACGAATTCATTTTTTTTTCTTATTTATAAATGTGACTAAATGTACATACGTCTAATAGCAAGAAGAAAAAAAGATTTACAAAGATTGTATAGTAGTTTTTTTTTCTTGCAATGTGTATACCGCGGCATATGAATCCGGGCACTCTGGTGGTAAAAGCGAGCACTGTATACCTTCAACTAACGGCCGATTAAAGAACATAATCCGCATCAGAACAATGAACAAATACGAGTTTATCAACTTACAACACAGATTTGTCCTTTTGTTTGCGTAATCACGTCGAAATCGTTGTAAATCGGGCATTGTTTATCGGCAATTTCGAGTCAAGCTCTATGTCGATTAGACGCTCAAGGTAAATACGGTTCTCGGTTTCAGGTTTTCGGTAACTCAGAGGCGCGGAACCAAAAGTTGGATAAATAGCGTGAGGCGAAGGACGGATTATCGTACACGATTGAAATAAACATTCAAACATATCGATTATATTAGTGTTTAGTGTGGACAAAAAGACAAATCTGTGTTGTTAGTTGATATTTGTTTATTATACTAATGCGGTTTATGGTCGGTAGCTGGGGTATTTCGATACTTTTACTCTTGTAAAAATCGGCACTGAACGTTCGGTCAGATCTTAGCCGACATAGCATTTCTACGAGTTCGAGAAGTTGTAGTTTATGTTGGTAAGTAGCCGTTCGTAGTCATTTTTCGTCACGAGGCATCCTTTCACAAACAATTGGTACATAGTTTACGAAAATCGACCGCCATTTAGGCACTTAATGTCTTAAAAATGATGACAAAGGTGATTTTGCAGTGTCACGAGATACCTACCTTGTTTATATATATATTATCAGAATTTGTTTTTTGTTTTTTTTGTTTGATGAAAACAATTGTTTTATGACATATTGATAGTGTTAAAGTGAATTGGCCACGCGCCCAATACCTGTGGTATAGCACAGAACTTCTGTACAAGCATCATGGACATGTTGACTCACGAACCATGTATGCTAAAGATTTATTCAAACATACTAAAACTAGCACAAACAGTGAAGATGTGCCATTAACCAGCAGACTATATTTTATGTCGCATATCGACAGTCCTATGAAAATCGTTATCTATCTAGTCTGTCCATTGATAGCCGCATGGCATTACAAATAAATATAACACAGAGGAATTATTTCACGGAAATTAACAGATTGGCTGAACTCAGTAATAAAATTAAATTTGGTCCTTTTTCAGAGCTCTGTAGAATATTGAATTTGTGTACTTAAATTTATCCCACGAGTGAAGAAAGGTTTACATTGCGAGGCTTGCCGAGCCTTGTAAGCCTTTCTGAGACGAGTGGATTAAATTTTAGTACAAAATCTCACTAACATAGTATTCTATTTATCCTATAATATTTTTTTTAATTTATTCCTGATGCAATCAAAAAAGAAGTCTTTAATTGATAAAATTAGAGCAAAAACACATTAAATTAACTGAATCTAACATTGCGTAGTAATCGATTCAAATTTAATCAGCGTTCCAAATGTTACACACTCCAGAAGAACACAGACGGCTGTGTTCAAACTACAATTCTTCTTTCACCACTGTAAAATACCAAAAAAACTAAAATATCGGCCATTTTGAAATTTACACAGTGTGTAGACACCTACGTGAAGCATGATCCAGCATTTATCACCGCCGATATTGTTAATTTTCGTCTATAAACAACTGTACACTTTTTATTTACTGACATAAAACAGTAAAACATACTGGTAAGTGTTCTACTCACTGAAAGTTTGTAATAACCATGTTTATTTTCGTAAAGTTTAATATACCTTTATGACGAGTTAAAATTCTGGACACATTTCTTTATCGCTATTCATCTTTTACATTTTAAAACACAGGATGTAAGCAGGCAATGCTTTGTGGATAGATATTCTTTGATCGACTGACAAAGGAACGACTTATTCATCAAAAAAATTACTCTTTTAATTCAACATCGATTTTCTTCGAAAAGTTAAAGAACAATTCACTGACACTTCTTAAATTTAATCCATAAATTGTTCAACAAAACATCGCGTTATTCGAGTACATTCGACATTTTAACGAAATCGAAAATGCAGTCTCCCCAGTTTCATTCCAGTTTTATATCCCAACACTGTTATTCACATTCATAATATTAGAATAATCTATCGTAAATACACACAATCGTTAACTCGTTAAACGACTGCGTACCAAAGACCTGAATGACGCAATCAGGGGTGAAAGGCCAAACAAATGGTCCCTATGTACATGTTCAACAAATATCTGTAGGATAAACCTTATCTAAAAATATATGTGGGATAAACCTTATCATTTCTGTATGGGTCCTATTATGTTCTACAAAATCATATAGATGTAGGATAAAGTGACTTATATTGTGTTAAAAAGGGGTTTTCTTAAGCCATCTAAGAAAACGAGCCACGTTATTAAACATTTTGGAACCATTTTATAACAAGGCCGAGATCAAATAAGTAACATATCCAGAACAAGTTAAAAGATCTTACTTTAAATTGGGCTATAAGAGTATTAACATGGTTTTAATTGAGCCATATACGGAGAAGTTCCTAGCACACTGGGGAGTCTTTAATTGATAAAACCTTTTTTAGCCTGTAAGATAAAAGTATATGATCTGAGAAAGATTGGACTAAAAATGAACGTTTATAGTGTTAACAAGGTTTCATTATAACCATACACAGACAATTGTCTGACCCCATAATAGCCTTGTTTTTTAACTGATTGGATCTTGTTCAAACTCAAAACGTAAACAGGTTTTTTTAAGTTTGCGCCAAAATTACGATTTCTACCTTGTCAACACAGCTTCACACAAGCCATGGGGAAGCTGCCCTGTGTCCTTACTAACATGTTTTCCGGAACCATGTTCAGCCTTTTCGATATATAATTAGAAAAAAAGTGCATATCAAGTTTGATGACGATTGGCCCAAAATCATGACTGATAGTGTGTTAACAAGGTTTCGTTGCTGCCATATAAATAAAACTGCTCTCTACCTGGAAGCCATGTTCTTCAACGGACCGGAACTATTCTCGAATCGGCCTAAATATCATTCGATCAAATGTTCTGAGCAAAGTAAAATGCTTCTTGTCTTGGGCCAATAATGTGACTTCGTGATTGCAAAAATGGTAAACAATGTTTAACTATAGCCAGTATTAGGAAAACAGCCCCCGCCACCTAGCGACAATGTTTTGTTTGACAAATCGAAACCATTTTCGAACCGTACCGATACTAATTCTGATCAAGTTGCAATCAGATTTTACAAATGTGGTATGCCACAATGCCGGCTGCTGGGGCACGTATACTACGTCCGTATACAAATATAAATATTTAGTTATAATAAAAATATACTTTGTGATTTGTTGTTTATGAACACTTATTTCCATGGCAATCATACGATAATGCTTACCCAGTATACATGTAATAGCACCAATCGAAATGATAATATAAAATTGCACATCAATAGAACGAACACGGCTTGGTGTTCTTTTAGCATTTTGTTTTAAATATT
Source organism: Dreissena polymorpha (assembly GCF_020536995.1). Lineage (NCBI taxonomy): Eukaryota > Metazoa > Mollusca > Bivalvia > Myida > Dreissenidae > Dreissena > Dreissena polymorpha. The sequence continues at coordinate 44,455,279 of NC_068368.1, read as the reverse complement.
TAAGCTTGAAATTCGTGTTGGGGGCAAAATTGTGATATTGTTACCGTTTCGTATTGCATCGTGTTAAGATTTACTTCGGACTAAATAAAACAACACAAGCACTTATTTGTTTTTCTGATTATAAGCACATAACAAGTTAAAAGCACAACCATGTTGTTTAAAATACAAATTAACATATCATAATTGCAATGTCTGCATAGCACCTTTTAAAACATTAACAATAGAAATATGCTCTACGAACACTAAAAAAAACACACAACACAAAATATACATAATTTTCTCTATTTTAATTAACCACAACTTTACGTTCATGCTCTAAATAAATAGTAAGTAGATTGATATAAATAAGTTTGTAAAATTATGAAAATACGAGAGCCAATATTTGTGTTATTATATCTTATTGACTTTTGACTGTGAAATTGGGCCTTAATGCAAACCACTAAACAGTGTTGTATAAGGAACTTTTAAAGCGTCTTAGAAACAAATAGTTTTAGTCGATGTGTTTAACAATTATGCTAAATTTGATCAAATGTATCATATTCATAAATACAGTAACGAGCACACTATTATAATTACCATGTACTAGATGTTGTAACAGTGTATGTTCCTAAACTTTATCATATGAAACTATAATATAGGCAATCTATTGTATATCCTATAAAGTAACTTTTTAAGCATTTATTTCCTATTAAAAAATACAAATTGTATTAAATACATAATTTAACCAAATACTTGTTTGAAAGAACAAGCAAAACTCAACTGAGAGTTTTGAACATGATTGCTTAAAGTTACATAATAAGTATCCTATTGCCCGTTGTTCCAGTATTATTGATGATTTCTTCATGTGCTAACGGGGCTTCTTCAAGCTTATATTCCTTTTGGACGCTGGGTACAAGCCAGCCTTTCGTAAGTCCTTCTGATATCACTTGATGCATTTCCACTATTTCTTCCTGCAAAGATTGTGACGGAAAGATTTTGGTCAACATGATAATAGTGCAGTTTTGATTTCGGTGGCAATATAAACACGAGGGTCAAGGTGCCCAAAATTGTTCACCTTTATAATGGGGTGTAGCCAGCGTCAAACCCACGTGTATAAGTTAAACGATCTTGTTTTATATACCAATACTATACACCAAATATTGAACGCTGACTCTTAGGATTTTTTTAGAAACAAATAATGACAACTTTAAAGGGGCCTTTTCACAGATTTTGGCATATTTTGAAGTTAGTCATTAAATGCTTAATTTTGATAAATGTAAACATTTGATCTTAAAAGCTCCAGTGAAAAATCAAGCATAAAATTAAAAAAGGGAAAAAATGTAGCTCGCACCGGGGCTCGAACCAGTGACCCCCGGAGTCCTGGAGTAAAAACGCATTAGCCCTCTCGGCTATTCTGCCGAGTGTTCATGCAGGACGTAATTTATACCTTATATAAGCAATCTTCGTAGTTTCGTAAATACAAACGACAACAACAGAACTCTCCAAATTATTCAATCGTTTCGCGTTGCAACGCTTTATAATTTTTAGGGTTTTAAATCGTCAAAAGATGCATATAATGACTATATAAGACTATGGTAAATGTTCAGTAATACTATTTCCTCACAAATATCATAACTAAAACGAAAAATTTCAAATCTGAAACAACTTTTTTTCAATTTTGTCAATTTAAGAACCGTGAAAAGATCACTTAAAGTATATTAATATTATGTGACCGCTTGTAGCGGCAAGTTTTACTGTTAGTGGCATCCTTTGTACAAAAGTAATTAAGGGACCACTATAGGACGTTAACACCAAGTAGTATACCCCTGGCAATTGCAGTTTCAAATCTTAAGATTTTAAAAGTTATTTATTATATAAGTCTATATTAATCATATGAGGTCTAGGGCATGAAAATGTTTCGACCCCAAGGGCTTTATTTGAACTAACGTAGTAGAGGACTAATATACATGTTAAATACCAAATACGAAACCTCTGACCACCAAAGATTACAAACAATTTATTTCGTATATACTATATATGACTAAAGAAATCATGTGGCTGGTAGGGGCTTTGAAATGTTTGACTCCAGAACATGATATGAACAAATTTAGTAGAGGATCAATGCATGATGCAACACGCCAAACATTGAACCCGTGACCCAGTCGTTTGAAGAGGACTTTCCAAGTTCTCATTGTACGTCCCCGGATCGACTGATCGGGGGTATATTGTTTTTGGTCTGTCTGTCTGTCTGTCTGTCTGTCTGTCTGTCTGTCTGTCTGTATGTCTGTCTGTCTGTCTGTCTGTATGTATGTCTGTCTCTCTGTCTGTCTGTCTGTCTTTCCGTCCGTCCGTCAGTCCGTCTGTCCGTCCGTCCGTCCGTCCTCCCGCCCGTCCGTCTGTCTGTCCGTCCGTCTGTCCGTCCGTCCGTCCGTCTGTCTGTCTATCTGTCTAACACTTTAACATTGGTTAAAGTTTTGCAATAACTTTTGCAATATTAAAGATAGCAACTTGATATTTCGCATGCATGTGTATCTCATGGAGCTGCACAATGTGGTGAAAGGTCAAGGTCATCCTTCAAGGTCTAAGGTATTTTTTTCTAAAATAGCTTCCGTGCGGCTTCAAAGCGGCGCAATAGGGGGCATTGTGTTTCACAAACACAGCTGTTGTTTAAATCTATGTTTAGCTGTGTGTCAACTACATATGCATGGTACCAGAACTATGTAAACAAATATTGAAGAGGGTGACCTGAAGATCATTCCTGCAAAGTTTCGTTAACAACGGACCAAACTTAGTTTGAATTAAAGGTGGACGGACTCTATACTGATGTCTGATGATGCATTACGGACTAAAGGCGGTCACAAAATCTCGCCATGTGCAACTAAAAAGTGACCTCAAAATGTGGTTCGGTACACCAGTAATTATTAAATGTGTGGGCATTAATCGTACAAGTCGTTGCGTAAGTTAAACTAGCATTGGAAATATTAACTTAGTGTAATGCTTTTCATTGTTTTCACAAATAAGTTTGTTATGAATGTTTGCTATTTTCAAATGAGCTTCATTAATAACACCGCAGTTACTAAACTTGCTCTAACGTTTTCCCTCAGAGAGCTAGTATATTAGTACTAAAAGGCACAAATTATTCCAATAACTGATAACTTCACTACTTGAATCAGAGGAATAATGGGGTTAAGAAATAATTTCAATCACATATAATAAGAGTGTTTTTCCGTGTCTTGGAGGAGAATATTTTTATTATGTGTAATGAAAAAAAACGAAGGGGTCAAAGAGACCACCATAAACCTAATTCCCTACACTTTCATTTATTGCTTTGACCTTGTTTCTCGAACATAAAAGGAATGCTAACATAACCTATAACATGCGTGTTCCGAAAAAAACCATTGAACATCGAGTAAGTTCAGTATAAGTATTTTAAATCAGTTCACAGACTGACGAAGAACGACGGACAAATGGTGATCACAATAGCTCACCATGAGCACGTGTATCTCCGGTAAATTTAAATATAGTATGTATATAATAAAAAGGTTCTGCAAAATGCCGAGTACACAACAGTGATATACAAGTACTTGCAAACAGCTGGCATACTCATAATGGACTACTTGCATATAATCTCGCCCAATATGGTATGTCAACTAGTACTAGTACACAAACATCACCGTATTGAACACAAAACCGTTAAATAACCGTACATTAGAACATTACATTTCATGATATCGTAACAGTTGTACTATGCACTTACTGGTGGGGCATTACACAGTGCAAACCCAGTGACAATGGACTCTTTAAACATAAGTAAACGTGGGGCGATCTCTACATTGCCCCTACTTCCAACGACCTAGTAAGCAACAAAAAACAAATAGCATAAAAATGCAGAAGAAAAATTGAATAAGACGCAATAAATGCATACCCTTATACTTAAATGAATGTATGCAACTGAATCACACGGTTGATGTATTCAATACACAATAGTCATTCTATGAAATAAAACAAAGGATCAAAGCATCATCAAACAAGAACAGTTGATTCATGCGAAGCCAAACAAAGTTTTAATACATATTGTTGTGAATTGTAACAAAATGTGTGGTATTGTCTTTCTTGGCTTACATCTGATTTTGACATAAACAATAGTCTGTCAACACCATATTCGTAAAAAATGTATTTAACGGTTTACTTGAATTATATTACATTAAATTGCCTTTTAAATGGACATACTAAGGTATTACTGAAATGCATGCACAAATTCAAATACCATTATAAAACAGTTAAATACATGGAGCATATTAAATATGTAAAAACAGATCAGTCACTAATGAGTGTACTGATGCAACGTTACAAGATGTGGATGTTGTTTTTTCCTTGCAACTGAGATGTTCTTTGTTCATAGATACCAGGCACTGTTTCCTGGTTTCAAGACGCCGACTACTGATTCCTGATTCGTGGTTAAAAGGCACCAAGTACTTGCTTTCCTTGAAAACTGACTAAATATTTTGTTATTTAACCGCAAAAACTTTCAATACCTTAACGTTTCATAAACATGCACTATAAAAAGATGACCTCAGCTTAAATTACTATTTTATTTCAAGTATTGCGTAGTATGTCTTGTTCTGTCAAGCTGGTACTCATTATTCCTACATTCAACCTACCACGATGATGCCTCCCTTGTTGATTATCTTCATGTCTGTATCCAGATTCACGTTTGCCAACATCTCTATGATGATATCTGGTCCCGTTCCAATGGTGGCTTCCTGAAAACGGTCAAACACTATATCATGCTTTTTGTAGTCAATAATGTACTTTAAAAATGCATCAAAATTAAATCAGTAATGATGCATTGCATGTAATAACTTTATCACAATCAAAGAGAATAACGGCATAGCATGAGGACGTATTTTGCTGATGATACAAATGAAACAACTGGGTTATGATGATCCTTAAGCGCTCATCTGAATTCACGGACACCAGTGTTGAAGACTTGACATGGGGATCTGAGTTCACGGACACCGATGTTGAAGACTTAACATGGGGATCTGAGTCAACGGACACCAATGTTGAAGACTTGACATTGGGGATCTAGTTTATTGAAACCAAACATGACTAAAATTCAAACATGGTTATCATATTGTAAATATAAATAATATAACCAAGCTTCAACAAGACTAAATTAGAATGGTAACATTTGTTTTTACCTGTTTTTAGACGCACCAGACCCAGATTCAAACATAGCCTCGTTATTGTTGCGATATACATTCTGACCAAATAATAAATTAAATAAACAATTCAAACTTTAGTCATTAATGTTGCCCCTCGAGTGGCAAGAATATTTTCTAATAGTTGATATGGTGACCTAGTTTATACATTTAAATGACCGGAATCATAAAATTGCCTAGGTGTAGTAAAGATATACATTATAATCAAGTTTCAACACAAGTGAGTCAATAATGTAGCCTTTAGAGTGGTACTACGATTTATCTGTACTTAACCTCATGAACTAGTTTTTTGACATAACCTAAACAATATCAGGATAAATATCCTGACCAAGTTTCCTCAAGATTGTGTCATAATTGTTTTTTGTATATAGTGGTAACAAGGTTTCCCTATGATTTGACCCGATTACCTAGTTTTTGAACGCATGTGATCCAGATGCGGACTAGGCACATGTATTGTCAAGATACACAGAAGGACCAAGTTTTATCAATATTGAGTCATAAATGTAGCCTCTTGAGTGGTTACACGTTTTAACACTGTAAATTGTGACTTGCTGACATAGTCTTTGCACGCATTAGATTTAAATGCAGCTTAGAAAATCTCGTTCTTATCATTATTTTAAAGTTTAAGTCACAATTGCTGCATCTAGTGCAGGTTTTTCTTAGATTTCATATGGTGATCTAGTTTTCGGACGCACGTGAACCAGATTCTTGCTCAGTCCATTAAATGTCAAGGTAAAAATACTGGCCAAGTTTTATCAAGATTGAGTCATTAATTATTTTGTGGTTTGGGGTGGTAGATAATTTTAGATAGTGCCAATATAACTAATTTTGAGTATGTTTCTTTAAGATTGTGTTATAAATGTTGCCTCGAGAACGGTAAGAAAATGTCCATGTTTTTGCCTGGTGACCGAGGTTTTGGACGTAAATTATCCAGATTAGAAGTTATTCTATATATCGTAAAGGCTAAGATTCTGACTAAATTTCATAAAGATTGAGACTTAAACATTGCCTCTATAAATTAGTTGATAGGTCTGTATAAGATCTGAAAGGGTGACCTATTTTTATGCCTATGACCAAGACTTAAATTCAGTCTAGACATTGACTCAGGAGCAAATTTAGCATACACATTGAAAAGATAAGTATTCTGACAAAGTTTCATCACAAATGAGTAATATATGTGGACTCTATAGAGTTATAACACTTAAAAAAATACCTGGACACACATACTGTTGACCCAGATTCAAACTCGGCCACGATATTGTAACAATACTAATTCCGACAAAGTTTCAATGTTGTGGCCTCTAGACATGTAACAAGCCAACAATTTACGACGAACACAGCAAGGTCATAACAATAACTTTGAGCACTTCATGCCCTGGGGAGCTAAGATGTTATCATTTGGGCATGACGAGTTTTGATCCCAGTGGAAATATATGTACTTAATTTGATTTCGCATACCAAATATAAAGGCCATGATAATAGTGGTTTAAGGGAAGATGGTTTTAAAGATGTGAAGCTCTATCTACAAATCTAAATAAACCATTTCATCTCAGACGCATGCTTTGACTAAACTTAAACAATACAACTAAGCAATACTACATAACAAGCATTATTGTGTAAAGTTATAGACAATATAATGATAATATATATATATATAATGATATATATATATACATATTGTGTGTATCATATACAAGACAATACACAAGTAGTAAGATTACTTACGATGATTAAGATATGGGTATTGCCTGACCTACCAGTACTTTGTCAATGTAGCCCTGTTCCTTATGGTTGAAAGCCTTTGCTGCTCCGTGCTTAAGAACCAAGTCCATCCCCTCTTTGGTACCTGCTGTCCCAAGCACAGTTAGGCCCTTGGCCTTCCCTATCTGGACACATGCTAAACCCACCTACAACATCAAAAGAATTGAACAAGTTCTGTAAGACGCAACTAACTGGGCACTTGTTTGAGCATCAGGTCCAGTGCTTTTGGAATAATATTCACACAATTTCTAACTAACGTTAACGTTTTAAGATCAAATTAATCTGAATGAAATCTAAAGGTGTCTACTTAAAAATTACTTAATATGTTTGTATTGCAATAATATTTACTTGTTTGAACTTGTGAGAATAAAGCAAGCTTTAGGGCTTTCACTTGGATTCACACCCCAAGAGTTATGACGTTAAGATTAAAATTTAAAGAGTCAAATTTACATGTGCTGCTGTGCTGCTTAATCATATTCTATTTATAATCTAAACTTAACAAGTGTTATGTGTGAACAACAAATAATGTGTCCCAACCTTATCTTATCTACAGTTATGCAATCAATTATTTAAAAAATGGTTATATATTACGTCATAAGAAAATAAATTTAAATAAATAAACTTTGAACAACCATGTCTTTGCGATATACAGAGGTATAGTTCTTTTAATTAATAAAACCCTTTTTAAACGTCATAAATAAATGTTAAAACAAGATGTGTTTGTGAAACACTATGTCCCCCAATATATTTGACATTTGACCTTGAATGATGACCTTGACCTTTCACGACTAAAAATGTGCAGCTATATGAGATACACATGCATGCCAAATATCAAGTTGCTATCTTCAATATTGCAAATATTATGGCAATATTGTAAATATTATGGCAAATGTTAATGCTTGACGCAAACAAACCAACAAACCAACACACAGACAGGGCAAAAACAATATGTCCCCAGTATAGACTGGGGAACATAAAAATAACTGAAATATCTTGAATAAAAATTGAGATGCAGTTTGACACTTTGGAAGAACAAACTTAAAGTGTTGATTGGCCTTACCGCTCCACTTGCTCCATGAACAAGCACGGTGTTTCCTGGCTTCACTTTACATTTCGCTCTAAAAAAAACAACAAATATTACAATGATAACTACGGATTATTGCATTACGATGTGTCGAATAGACTCAAATGTGAGTATTAAGGGAAGCAGTTACAGTTAATATGATCGTTACATTAAAAAGGTATAGTGTTAATAGATACAACACAATGGTTAAATTCTCCGATCTGAAATAGATAATTATAAATACAGCAAACAAGACAAGAACAGCATAAGCCGAATTGCCGATAACATGACCATTTATATAATAGAGCCATTGTATGATTGAGCATTATTGTATCACCACAGTCATGATATTTATTACGCCACTGCACACGTTGTGACAACCCTTACATTTGGAGAAGAAATGGTAGAGCACAATGACGGTCCTTGCTCTTAGAATTTGACTTTCTGTATAAATTATTAAAGTATATTAATAAAGGAAAAACACAATGGTCACAATGGTCAACTGGGGTGTTTAACGGTGTAACATGTTCTACATTTCAGTAAATACCTGCATTATTTACGTAACTTTCATATTTCGATTAATACTGTTGATGTGACATATTAAATGGCGACACTTTATAGCTTGGTATCTCCTTTATGTGTAGATTTTCATCTTTTCAATTTTCATTTAAAAAATGACATAGTCTCTAATAATAAACCGTATAATTGGAGACCGAACTTAAAGTGCTTCTTCGTAAATGTTCAATCTCATACACTCAATTCTTAGTTAAGAGTTGATCCCTTATTTTTAATTGAAAAGTATACAAGAAGCTTTGAACTTGAGATCAAATTAATAAGATCTCACAAAGTGTAGTCCTCTATCACAGCTATTTGTAAAAAACACTTTCCGCTTTATTGTATTGTCTGTTTAAGGGAAGTTCATCGTAAATAGAAATAAAAATGTAAGAACTTTATAAGCCAGTGCTTGGCCACGCTTTACCTTTTATACAAATCTGAACAAATTTCCTTTCTAGAACAGTTTTCCCAAGACAGATCTCATACTTATAGACACATTTTCTTACTTTATGAAGGCCCGCGATGCCGAATAGCATGGTATACCAAGACCGGCACCCTGGGAAAAACTCAGATGGCTCGGTAATTTCCCAACATTAGACTCCTCAGCAACCGTGAATTCCGCATACCCGCCGGAAACAGTCCTTACCACATACACTTTATCCCCTGGCTGTGAAAATCAAAAAGAAGATACAACGACGATTAAGGAGATATCATTAACATTTTGTACTTGTCCCGTATTCATCATGACATTCATTTAAGTATTTAAATTTCTGGCTTTTTCATTTTAATGTTGGGTGGCGTAACCTTGGTCAATGCACTGTTTTCTAGACAATAACACTAGCTTTCCAACCTTTGATAGGAGAATAAAACATATGATTATGCATCACGAACTAAATAGTTGCTTCCCTTTAATGCCATCAGACTGATAATTCGTAACCAGAAAGACCTAACTGCACGTTTACTGATCATAACACTTACTGAAAAACATCAGGCCAGTTTATTTCAATAAAATATATATACATGTACAATATTAAAATTAAAATAAAACAGAGCTTTTAAGGAAGGGGCATAATGTCATCTCACATACCTTAAACTTGGTTACTTTGGCCCCGACATTTGACACAATTCCAGCCGCATCTGCGCCCGGGGTATATGGCAGCGGACCTGTTGTTCCGAAAGAACCGCTACGAATATACGTGTCTACAGGATTCACACCCGCTGCTTTTACTTCCACCAATACCTGTTGGATTTCAAAAACTTCAAATGTCATATTTGCTAGGTACTCTTGTAGCTATCTCAAATAGATGTTATGTCGAAATGATTCTTAAAATGCCCATAGACGAGCTTTGGTACCATACAATGCTTATAGTAGAATGCGCCGTGTTTTTTAACCAATTTAGGACTTTGTCTGGGTCCTTTGGAATGGGGAAAACATGCCTCCTTTGGACTAAAAATTGACTATGTTGTTGTTGTTTTGTACACAAAGAGATTTAATTGCAGGATACAGTGTTTTTATTATGTATTATAATAGCTAAGGTGTAATCTTTAGCGCTTGACATGGAGTTGAACTTAATGTTGAGATTTATTCTAAAACAAATAAATAGGGGAGCATTGAATTGAGAATGTGTGTAATTTGTGACGAATATTTTGTTTCTGACATTATTAATGGGTAATTCTGATACGGTAGTTAATTATAGGTAAAGATTTGAATTTCCAAAAATGAAAGAAATAGAGCCACATATACAATTTTCTTCACAAAACATGTATATCATACAATAAAAAGTGCCTGAAAACTGGTAATATAATGAACGGTTGTTACTAACTAAATATGACAGAATATAGTTATACATATTGGCTTCACCTAACGAAACCATAACATTTATTCTCTCTCAAGTCAAAGAAGTCATGTTCATCATCAGCTTGTTCTTTTATTATAGAACATACTTTGATCCGGTTCTGCAGCCAGTTATAACAAGTATACCTGAGTATCAGAAGGGACTGGTACTGGAACTTTGGGATCGACCTGTAACACCTCTGGTCCACCATAGTTGGCAACACGGATTGCCCGCATCTCTTTACGTCCAGACATTGTTCTCGGCTGATCCAAGTAAACAAACAATATTAAAAGGATGGTCATTTTACATGTATTATAAAATATACAATCGTCATTAATATTATTATGTTGAACGAGTCAAAGGAACCATTATTACAAAGCACAAGATAATTCTAACAGCCTGGTGCTTGTGCCTTGCTGTTAATGAACCACATTTAATATAAATAGCTTTTTAATGTAAAGTATAATAGTAAATGATGATGTGTCTGAAGAAATGTATAATTTGTGTTATTTATAGTGACATCAGATGTCAAATTAGGCATCTTGCACCATAGTTTTTGAGGAAAACAATCCCTATGCCAGACACTTCTAAAATGACATTTAACAGAATTAGGCCAAACTTTAATAATAACGTATTCACAAAAAAAGACTTAAAAGCCCACACCGTTATTTTCTTTGTAAAATCATACATGCCTTATTCTAATTTAAAAGAAGCATAACTCAGAAATTAATTGCTAATGTAAAGGAAACATAGCTCACGAACGTGTCGATCACAGTTTGGAATTTTTTTGTGCACATCTGTACTTCATAGTCATAGCATTTGTTCACTTTCATTCAATAGCTTTACATGTGTACAAATGGTTTATTCCTCGAGTTCATTACAATGAAGAAAGAAATATCAATAAGTTCAATGGAACACAATTCCTTAACGTGTGGATAATTGCACATGAAAATTGGTAATAACATATTTCATAGTTTTATTTGATGGCCTGAAAAAATAAAAGGCACTTTGCTCTACAAACGTACAATATGTAATAAAAAAATATGGTGTAGTTCAGTGACGCATATTTCATGATGTGTATTCCATCAATGAAATCAGTAAGAATGTATAGTATTTTTCCCAGTGAATTGGCATTTAGTTATAGCAATAAGCAGAATAAAATTACAATTGAAAATATTAATACATTTATCGAGAAGAAGTGCATGAAGTATCTAAGATATGTAACGCAATTTTTAAACAGTTTATACATAAAGTAGATTCACATCAAATGTAAATCAGAGTCTAAATCGTAATTAGTTTCATCTGCAGCAACATGCAAACATGTCAGTTCGTTTGTTCAGCCTCGTCCATTTTGAACACACTTTGACCCTACAATTGTTCCAGGAACTTCATACGATGGTTTGAGCTATTGACATAAGTCAATGAAAGTTTAAACGTCGACAGTGGATATCGGCTAGAGATCTGGTCCGCACATTATAGCTTACTTCATAGTGAAGCTTATCCATGTCCGACAAGACATCTTAGGCGGCGTAAAATAAGTCATCGTCTTGTGATTCGCTGACATCAAAACAAACAGATTTGTGAACCAGCTAGATTTGGTTCGCCATTGCACCCATACTTCCTTACTTTTAGGATAACTCTGTTGCGAAAAAGTTACATTCGACTTTTTCTTGTCCAGATACTTCATATTTTTTTAACCAAAATAGTGCACATACGGCGACTTTTTTTCCTTCTCATGCAATCTTTCTAAAATTAAGCTGTTTTGCGACAACGGCGGGAAAAGTTCCTCATGCACATATTGCCCACCCGCAAAGATTGTTTATGACTTGCCATAGTGTGGCTTTTTTCTGCGGTAGCTGTATTAAATTGTAATGAGTATACTTTCACGCGAGGCAATTAAAGCACAAACACGTTTTACAATTACGGTAGCTGTAAACAGGGCAGATATGGCGAACGTGATTATCAAAGACACATCTTTGAGTCTTTTCACGAAGCTGTCAATACATTTAATAAAAAAAACAATACAACGATATATGGTCAAAAAATGTGATATAAAAAAATTCATTTCTTTGGTAGCAACTTTAAAAGCATTTCTAGAATCGGTACCATTAAAATAATACAATTCTTACACAATAAATTCATTTTTAAGCATAAATCTTAATTCATTTGAACGCCTATTTTATAGCTAACAGAAGTCCGCATTTAAAAGGAAATACCACAACAATCCTGTATTCTCGCGATACTCGTGTCAAGGCTTGTACATATGTCGGATAAATGAAATTCAAAAACAATCATATTTGCCATACTATCATTTCATTATAACGTTTTAAACGAAAAATGAATTATCGCGTAAAATAGGTAAGATAGCACTATTATTAAAGCAAACACGATCAAGATCAGACATACCATCAAAAGCAACACTCAATGTATTTTCTATCAGTTTGAATAAAATGGAATTTACGACACACAAAAAATACCACCGTTTTCAAGCACTGTCTTTTTGTTAAATCAAATGTGTTCAACTCTTAAAATACAAACATTGAAAAGTCTGATTGCAATCAATAATCAGTCTAAATATCTGGAATGCAACATTAATTTTAACAATTTTATTAATGTCTGAACCAAGCAGACGTACACAAAAAAAATCGAAAAGTGGAGAAGTTGATTGGGAAATTGTATTATAAGATTTAATTGCAAAGAGTCGATTGTTATTTGCAGAAAGAGATGTTTTGTAACAGATGTAAAATGTATATTACGCGAAATTTTGTTCGAGGCATTAATAAAATACCACAAAAATACCGGGTCAACAAATCTTTGCTATTTTGAATAGCTTAAAACAATAAATAATACACTCAACAAATAAAAGAAAAAAATATGCCTGCCCTGGGGATCGAACCAGAAACCCCAAGAAGCAAACTTTAAAGTGTCAGTTCGCGGAATAGATCATTGTTCTGCATATAGCGAGAAATAAACTGTACATAAATTGATTGAAATATATTTGTATCGAGGTTGACATAGAAAACCCGGTCAAAGTCGGTTTTGAATCGATAAAATAATATATAAATGATCATAAAAACATACAATAGGCGAAAAATCATTGCAGCGTCGCGAGTTATGCAAATTATATCTATATTTAGCTCTCGCTTAACATTATTAGCATATGCAAGATAAATAAATAGATTTAGCAAAAACGTAGCGTTGGAACTCAGTTTCCGTCTGTAACAGATGTTTTTGCATTTGTTCTTAGCTTCTCTCCGCTAAATTCACCTGTATCCGCAATATATGTATCCCGGAAAAATCAACTATTTGGAAAACCCAAATAATCTGCTGGTACAAATAAACATGACCCATTTATACTCCTTTCAAAATCACACACCGTATCAACCGTTATAATTTAAAGTAAGCTATCATTGGTTGATTTAATGGACCAGCGTTGTTTGTACCGGGGTGATTAGTGGGGTTTTCTAAACTCGTGCTTTTCCGGGATAGATCTACTGTGTGTGTTTAGGCTTGAATTAACATGTCGAATCATGAATATTAATCAGGTCGTTTTCGTATTTTACCGTACTCGACCTCAAAATAAAAATCGCTATATTGTTTGTTTTCAACCGATTTCAACCAGATTTTCAGTGATATCCTCAATAAAAACACGTTTTCTTACCATTCTACCCATATATATTTAGCTATGACCGGGGACTTTAATTCGCTATCAGAACACCACGAATGCGTGTTATATTACATAGAGGATATTTGTTGTAATGTTGGATTCGGTGGATTACGATTTTAATTCACGAGTGATCATAGAAAATTATGCGTCACTCGTGAAAATATATATTTTCTATTATCACGAGTGAATTTAAATTGATATTCCACCGAATCCAACAAATTTTCTTTCTATTTTATGCTATTTTTCACAGTTTATATACATCGTTTAAGAGTTTAACTAAAGAATTTCGCTGGGATAATGACGTCGTTTTGTAAAAAAATGACGTCATTTCACAGTAAACAGTGAAATTTATCGATAATTTTCACTGATAATTTTCACTGTTTGAAACAGTGAAATTATCAGTTTTAATTCACTGATATTTCTCTATAAACCACCGTAAAGCATAACATAAAATGTAGTTTAAACTCTATACGCTTTTCTTTTAAAGTATCGTTAAAATGCGCTAAAATGCTTTACAATAGTTACAGTTTTTACCACTGATTAAAATAAGCGAAAACATACTTTTATCATTTTCCTCAGTAAGGAGTGTTAGTTTCTTTGTTTAATTATGATACATTCATTCTTTTCTCAATCTATGGCATGTATTGTTATTTACTAGTATTGACGTTTTATAAAAACGTCCATTTAAGCATTAAGTGTTAGTACTTTTTCAGACCTTGCAACTAAGAACAAATACAATTAAATTCTGCGATTTTTTTTCTTCGATAAAAATTACCCGTAAAGCTACTTTCCAATTTAGGAAACATTTCAAATTTCCAATTTTCCGCCCGCAAGGAAAAAAATTCTCGTCAATTTCGTTCCAAAAACTCATTATCTGTAAGTAGGCTAATACAATATGATACAGAAAATTCCTGCAAAAAAAGGCAGAACGAAGAACATTTAGATGGGTTTTTGCAATTACGAACCATTAAAACAAACATGATTCCCAGTCTGGAGCTTTCACGACGCGAATTTTCCCAATTGTATAATGCGTTTTCGCCATTTTTCCCAACTCACGTTAAACCTCATCGTCGGATTATTCGGATACCCAAGTTCGACCCATTCCGTTACTCTCCATTTATCGATTTAATGCTGGAGAGTAACGGACTGAATTAGTCGTGGGTATCCGACGATGGTTAAACCTGTACTTTTCACAAATGTGCAAAATCGCTGAAATTTTACCAGATTTATTTGACCGCTAAGACAAATAGAGTTTTACTGACCACTTATTCTAAATATCATGACATGAAATGATCGATATTTACAATTTATTTACATAAAGACTAAACAATGAATATCATTGCATCCGAAACTCGCACCGTTGCTTCAAAAATAGAAATACCTTACCTTTATAACAACTGTCAGCCAAAGTCAACACATCATATCCAATACTACAGTACGTGAATAAACCTCAAGCGCTTTCTATCGGATTTATAACTTACCCCGTACTGAATCACGCTCTAGATATTTGCACGCGTTATCTTACACGACGGTTAAATTACATGCACATCGGGACTGACATCTATGGCGTACCATTTGGTTCGAAAGGCTATATAACCTTCTAGGTAAACAAAAAATTGTACTTCGAAGTACATATTGTACTTCGAAGTAGAAATATCAAATACACTTCTAAGTATATATTTGTACCCCGAAGTACAATTTGTACTTCGACGTACATGTTTGTACTTCGACGTACACATTTTCTGACCTGCCAATCAAAACACTCGTCTCTTGAACCGCTTTACCTTCTGATAAATTCATAATAAATGTTTAAAATCTCTATTTTAATTTAAGACAAAATGAACAAAAGATATCAAAATTGAATCAAAAAAGAATTAAAAATAAGTATCTACTTGGCGGTATATATTTTAATGATTGTGATGTTGGTTGGTTTGTTTTAGAGAAGTTATAATTTTTGTGACGCTTCAACCAATTCGTCGATAAGTTTTGACAAGTATCAGTATCAGCTAGATTTAATTGACAGTTATATATATAACGGTGACAGCTATATTTGACTGCTAAATGATGCATAAAAGATGCATGAATGCATGACAATCTTACTTTTGTATAGAAACACAAGAAACTTCAACAAATTAGGACCACATAATTGATGAAACGATGCCAATCTTTTGATGTGTACCAAAAAAAACACACTTCACCGATGAAATTGAAATTAAAATAGTATTATCTATTAATATGAAATTAATAGTCAAATAGTTTTAATGGATTATGCAATTATTTCATCGGTAAAGTGCACATTTCTTTGCAGATCGAAACGTTGGCATAACTTCATCAATAATGTGGACTCATTTTGTGCAGTTTCTTGTGTTTCAATTAAGGCGTCTTCTGATTGGCTAACACTCAAGGGTTGGTAAAAACTGTACCTTGAAGTACAATTGTGTACGTCGAAGTACAAAAAATGTAATTCGACGTACATTTGTACGTCAAAGTACATTTTTCATTTTACCTAGTACAGTCCTACTCGGTTACTCCTTTCTCCATAGATTCAACAAGAATATGGCTAATCTATTTAACTGTTCAGGGGTCATTATCAAAGTGGTGTGAAACGCTGATCACTGTTAGACGTGATAACATGATGGTGGCCATATCTAATTACAAGATACTGGTGTAGAATGCTGAGAATTCAGAGGGTTAAACATTGCTCACACACTAAATGAATAATTTGATTGTAGAAAAATACAGGGGTATGCAATTTAATAGGTATCAAAAAGTTAATATTAATTAACTAAAGCACATTTTAATAAAGAGCATCATGCTTGTATTTGAATGCTGGATTAAAATATAAAGAACAGATCAGAACTTGTACATAGTTTATTATTGAATTGATCAACATATTTATTAATATTAATTAAACTATGTTATGGAAAGTATATATATATACACACTTGGGGACTTTTTTAACGCATCACTTTTCAAACTTGAATATCTAAGTTATGAGTAAAGATATTGATTCAAATTTGTACAATCATTTGACTAAATATAGACTATTTAGTCAAATAAGCTCACGATAAAATCATTCATCCTTGACGAATGGACGCTTTAGCACGTGGGGTAGGTGTGGTTCCATATTTTTGCACGTGGAAATGTTGAAACGCAATTTAATTCTAGTTTTATTTCAATTGAATTAATTTAAGTGGATTCTTACACAAGGAAAACATAAAATTAATTTACAAAACAATATAGCTTGTATGAATATTCAGGAGCGCAATCGCCCACTTTGCATTTTACAGGCTACCTTTACCACTTGCTAAAGCGTCCGATCGTCACGGATGAATGATTTTATAGTTAGCTTGCACATATTGTAGTCAAATGACCACATATGCAATTTTAAATAAAAATATTTACTCATTACTGAGATATGTAAGATTTAAAAGTGTTGCGTTAGAAAAATCACCAAGTGTAGTAAAAGGCGATATACATGTTATTCCAATTTAATTTCAATGTCATAATTCTAGGTAAGTTTTTACACATGAAAAACATAACATCAATTAAAGAAAACAATATGGCTCGTATGAATATTCAGGAGTGAAACGGCTCAATCTGCATGTTGCAAGCCGGTCAGTTATTAATACGTGTAAGTTTTTGCGTTTTACTTTTCACATTGTTATTATTTAAAGTTGTACGAGTTTGCGAAATTGACTTTTGAAGTGACGTATTTAATTTGTTCAGTTTTAGATTTTGTTGTTTTTCAATTTCAATTAAATTTTCAGGAATAATCAGATATGTGTTGAATTATTCTTGGTCCAAACACAAGCCGTTCAAATTTAAGGGAGATATATATTGATCTGATTAGGTGATGCGTTAGAAAAGTCTCCAAGTGTATGCGAACAGTATACAATGATCTCAGAGCATAATTATAATTATGATATATATTATCAAATTATTCAGAAGTAAACAATTGAATATTCCTTATTTTTTCAATGTGCAGCTATAAATGTTCATATAAACAAGTTGAAATAGCATAAATAGTATGGCACATAAATTTTATAGAATTCTTGTCAATTTATAATAGAAATTTATAATTTTTATAGAATGATAAGCTGCTATATACATGTATATTTAGTACTGTCATGATTGTAACCCAAACTTTTCTAGCAAGGAAATTTCATGGAAAAAACATAAATTTGTACTCCAAATACTTCACCTTTGTAATTCACATAACAAATGTTCACATAATATACATACCGGGTAACTATGTTACTAATCAGTAAATTAAAAAACAAATTTTTTAACAATCAACTTTACAAGAATTATCAACATGGGTATCCAGCATGATATTTGCTAGTGGAGTGTTGAACTGGTCTTAAAATACCAAAATGTCGTCAACATGAATTTTCCAAATATAACACCTGGGTTCATTTATTATCGCCAAGCAGGTTGTTGTCATCCTAACAGGGGAGTGTGCTTTATGACCACAGAACAGTTAACACTAATTAGTTCTGCTGATAAGCTGATGGCTTAAATCTAGCCGTCCTGGGAGTAACTTGGTAGGGGTGAGTAGATCTTGTTGACTTTTGACCCAAGTGGTACGCCATAGACGTCTATTATAGATTAATGCTCTTTGGTGTTGAGCATCGAAAGAAGAACACGTCTAAAGTTTCCAAGATGTTATCTTCCCACTAACCTGCTTGGCGGCGCTAAGATTGTTTATGTATACCTATTCGTAAATCGATTGTCAGCCTTTTTACGCTTTCTGGCTAGCGCGGTGGTTTTAAATATTCTACGAAATATTCGTTGATTTTGAGTGTTTATGGGCTTTCAATAGAACTATCATTCGAACAAGCACTTTGTATCTCGTTAAATCTATGTAATCATATCACATCTATCAAATGTTGGCTATTGCTAACAGGAACACTGATTTTTTATGGGTTAACTTTATTTTACAAACTATTGTGCGAAATATTTGTTGATTTGGAGCATTAATGTGTCTTTATATATAAATGTTCTACACGACTCATCATATTATATGATATATGAACATCGATCTGGGAAAACTAGGCTAAATGCATGAGCTTTAAGTGTCATCACAGATTAACCTAAGCAGTTCGCACGGTCTAATCAGGGAGTCACTCTCCGCTTTACTGGAATGTTGTTGTTTACACGAAGTCTCTTCTAACGGAAACTCCACTTAATGCTGAAAGTTTCTGCCTGATTAGCTAATCTGGGACGACACTACGCAGGTGCATTAAGCGTAGTTTTCCCAGAAATTTAACCATCAAAACATAATAATCATACCAGTCTAAGGTATGTGAGCATTCTCTGAATTTATTGATGGCGTTTCGACTGTCTCAAAATTTGGGAAACGCTATATTAGAACATGTTGTTGGGGCATTATACCTTACTTCTATTGACTAAATATGATGTAAATCAATGGTTATGTAAGATTTATCGTACCTGCTTTTAGAAAGTCGCCCAAAGAATCACAATACAGTAAGACTCAAACTCAAAACTAGCGGGTCGTTGTGTTTGTAAGTATCAACATATATAAATTTTTTGAGATGCAAGAAAGAATTTTCCAGTAAATTGACATTATTGTTATACGAATATGTTTGCATCTTTTCTTATTGTGCTTCGTGGGTTAATGCATTGGGGCATTTAGTATGAGAGAATATTATAATTTTGATGGATTAATTCCGTAAACAAGGGAAATGTAAAACCACACCGTTATTTTTGAATGGAATTTAGTTTTTATTGCACTTATTTGTTAGAAATATAATTTGAGGTCAATGTTGTGTGATTGAAATAATATCACATGTTATTATTACACATATGTATTTAGATCATTTACAGATTACCGTTGTATGTGTCAACGTCGTCATAGCCGTTGTAAACGTCTCTATGAACGTCGTCATAGTTATCGTACTAATACTCTTAGCCAAACACGTTGTAGATATCATTTTTCACGATGTCTTTGTTGTCCCCGGCGTCGTAGGCGTCTAGACGCAATACAAGTTAAAATTGTGACGCTTTATGACGGAATCCGGATAGGGCCAAGTTGAGCGTCGCGTGTCGACCTTCGAGGAGACACACGACATTCAAGCAACATTCTCTCGACGCTCGATACGACGCGCGACAATCATGCGACAATCAATAATTGGGTTTTTAGAAAAACAATATCGCAGAAAATCTCGACTGAATTGTCGCGCGTCGTATCGAGCGTCGAGAGAATGTCGCTTGAATGTCGCTTGAATGTCATGTGTCGACATTCGAGCGCGACACTCTAGAGTAGTAGTCAACATTCAGTCATTGTTGCGTGATTGTTGCCAGTATGGTCGTTTGGGTTCACGCTATTTTACACCCACGTGTTAGTGTTCAAGCCACATTAAGATGTTTTTTCGGCTGAAATTCCATGCAATAAAAACATGTGTTCTTCTGGTTCTAAGCTCAGGATGGAAGCCCATATTTTTCGTTTTTGTTTTTATATTTAATATGCTATTATGTATAATAGAGTCAAGGAGTTTAACTTCGTTTGCCGTAAAACTATACCATCCTTATCGTAAACTAGGGTCGACTTCGACTTGCGCACTTTAGTCTGGAAACGGAAGTTGTAATACGCATGTTTGGTAAGGTAAGTGATGGAATGCGCGTTAGTTTGGATGGGTTATTTAAGAAAAACAGTATACTAACTATTTTGAGTATACTATCTCAAAACAAGAACATCATACAGTACCAAATTACATGGGAATACAAGAAAATATCGACGATTTTCGTGCACACTATCGAGTAACAAGACATTTATTCGATTTATTGCTTGAAATGTCATTTAGCTGTTTAGTTAAGCTTGGAACTTCATGTACATTTCCTGAATAATTTTGCTTCAAGTTCAACTAATTTTCCTGCGCCTGCTATCAAATAAATCATTATTTACTGAGATTTTTCTGAGTGTTTCTTTAAAAAATAATGTAAGAAGACTTAATGAATTATTTAATAAATACTATTGGCTCGCTCTGTAAAAACAGGTTTTAATGCATGATCTAAGTGTTGTCCCAGATTAGGCTGTGTAGTCCGCATAGGCTTATCAGGTGCGATACTTTCTGTCAAAACTGTCTTTTCGCTCATAGAAAAAATACGACAAAAGCGAAAAGTGTCTCCCTTATTAGCGTGGACTGAACATGCAATCTGGTAAAACAATTTACACGCATGCATTAATTAGATTATAGCCGTCTAAATGCTCTTTACTTTTGATTCATGACACAGTTACATGTAATAATTTATGATTTGTCCATTTTAAATGATGCATATTTTATTGTACTGTGTTGAACGATACTTTTATTTTAATAATGTGTCCACTCAACATTCTTGTAGTTATGTTTTGCTGTGTTATATAATTATATAATAATAAATAAAATTTTAACACCTAGCTTCACTTTTCTTCATGTGATTTATTTATATATTTTAAACCAGAAGAACAACACAATCCATAACATAATGAACGCAAAACATGATACCCTATATTCACGGAACAAAACTATGTTTGACAAAATTCAGAATCAAGGTTCCCAATTTAAAAAATTTCCAGATCAAATTATTTTCAAGTTCCATCAATTATTTATCTATAAATAAACAACACTTGTATCATCGATATGTAAGGCTATTACAATAAATGGTTGTTAATAGAATGATAAAAAATTGAAAAAGTTACATAATCTACAGATTATAGAGAATTGTGCTTTGATTTCATTGTTCATGGCATAAAAACCAATATCATAATTATGATGTGCAGCTCGCACTCAACATTGCCATAGGCAGATAATACCTAAAAGAGTTAACAATTCCAGTTCATGTTATTGACTCTTGATGAAAAATCTGGAAAACGCATAGCGTGCAATGTTTATGCAGTTATTTGCTACTGCTGCTACTGCTGCTGTTGCTACTACTACTTCTACTGCTACTACTGCTACTGCTACAACAACTACTTCTACTACTACAGTAACTGCTACTATTACTACTACTACTGCTGTTACTTCTGCTACTACTGCTAATACTGTTACTACTGTTACTGCTGCTACTACTGCTACTGCTGCTACTCCTGCTACTGCTGTTACTGCTGCTACTGCTGCTACTGCTGGTTCTGCGACTACTACTTCTACTGCTGCTTCTGCTGCTTCTGCTTCTACTGCTGCTACTGCTGCTACTACTGATACTGCTATAACTGTTGCTGCTCCTGCTACTGCTATTACTGCTGCTACTGCTGCTTCTGCGGCTACTGCTGCTACTGCTTCTACTGCTGCTTCTGCTTCTACTGATGCCTACTACTACTACTACTACTACTACTACTACTACTACTACTACTACTACTTCTTCTTCTACTACTACTATTGCTACTACTGCTTCTACTACTTCTTCTGCTGCTAATACTGCTACAACTGCTTCTACTGCTATTTCTGCTACTACTGCTATTTCTGCTACTACTACTACTACTACTACTACTACTACTACTACTACTACTACTACTACTACTACTACTACTACTACTACTACTACTACTACTTCTACTACTACTACTACTACTACTTCTACTACTACTACTACTGCAACTACTTCTACTACTACTACTACTACTACTACTACTACTACTATTACTACTACTACTACTACTACTACTACTACTACTACTACTACTACTACTACTACTACTACTACTACTACTACTACTACTACTACTACTACTACTGCCACTACTACTACTACTACAACTACTACTTCTACTACTACTACTGCTACTACTACTTCTACTACCGCTGCTACATGTGCTACTACTGCTACTGCTGCTACACCTGCTACTGATGCTACTGCTGTTACTCCTGCTACTGCTGCTACGGCTACTACAGCTGCTACTGCTGCTGCTGCAACTGCTGCTGCTACTGCTGCTGCAGCTACTGATGCTGCTGCTACTGCTTCTACTGCAACTACTACTACTACTGCAACAACTACTAATACTGTTACTACTACTACTCCTACTACTGCTGCTACTGCTGCTACTGCTACTACTGCTGCAGCCGCTGCTACTACTACAACATCTACTACTACCACTTCTGCTGCTGCTGCTACTTATGCTGCTGATACTGCTGCTGCTGCTACTGCTGCTTCTGGTTCTACTGCAGCTACTACTACTACTACAACAACTACTAATTATGCTGCTGCTACTGCCGCTACTGCTGCTTCTGCTACTGCTGCTGCTGCTACTGCTACTGCTTCTACTGCAGCTAATACTACTACTACAACAACTACTAATACTGCTACTGCTGGTGGTGCTGGTACTGCTTCTACACTGCTACTGCTACTATTTCTACTCCTGATTCTGTTACTACAACAAGTACTGCTACCACTACCACCAGTCCCACTTCCACTACAACCAGTCTCACTACCACTACCGCTACTACTACTACTACTACTACTACTACTACTACTACTACTACTACTACTACTACTACTACTACTACTACTACTACTACTACTACTACTACTACTACTACTTCTACTACTACTACTACTACTACTACTGCTACTACTACTACTGCTACTACTACTACTACTGCTGCTGCTACTTCTGCTACTACTGCTACTCCTGCTACTCCTGCTACTGCTGCCTCTGCTGTTACTCCTGCTACTGCTGCTACTGCTGCTACAGCTGCTACTGCTGCTACTGCTGCTGCTGCTACTGCTTCTACTGCAGCTACTACTACTACTACAACAACTACTAATACTGATACTGCTGCGGCTGCTGCTGCTACTGCTGCTGCTGCCGCAACTGCTGCTACTGCTGCTGCTGCTACTGTTGCTGCTGCTGCTGCTGCTGCTGTTTTTTCTGCTTCTAGATGCCGCTATTTTATTAAAGCTAAACAAGTTACTATAACACCTTGTTTGCAGTTGAACGTTGACTGTATGAAAATCTGAAAGGCTATCAAGAATGAGGCTTTATTAAACGTATAATATAATGACAACACAACAGTAACAACAACTTATCGTGTAATGTTGTCAGATTAAAGCTCGGAAAACAATGCTTAATGTGATATATGCAATAAATTGATCATTGTTCAATATAGAAGAAAATGAAGCAATATGTTTAATTCATATAATACATTTAACATTATTGCACAATATAAATTACAATAATACTTTCGAACATGGTGAATCAGCTACTCAGTTACAAAATGGCGTCATGTGGTATAATGTAGTTCGATATCGCCATCCGCGAATTTCTCAAATCAATAATTTCAAACAATTACCGACTATTCAAATAGATAATCTTTCCATTTACATCAGTGTTTGAAACGCTTATGAAACTGTATCGAACTATTCTTTTCACAAATGAAAATAGACGCTACCCTATTCGTCTGCGTCAAGAATTTGTCGTAAAAATTGTGGTAAGCGTTAGATGCAGACGTGCACAACAGATTTAGTTCTGAATACAGATTTTTGAATGCAGATTTCTATAGAAACTCCTCACAGCAGTTACTTCCCTAGCTTCGCCCGGTCAGTAACTTCTAGTATAAGGGAAACCACTGCGTAGGAGATTGAGATTTATATTGCAGATAGAATAGTTTTACGAACGAAATTTGTTTTAGGTTATAAGAAGATTGTTTTACATAAAACGGTCTAAGAAAAATTCACTAAAAACGGTGTCAGCAATATTCTTGGAAGAAAACGTTAGAAAAATGTGTCCAAATAAAAAATTGTAGAATTACCATATACTATATTAAATAGAAATTTCGTCTGAGTTTTGATCAGGTAAGGCTTCATAATGGTCAACCGTATCATGTGCATTTTAGAAATGTAGTATAGGTTACGCATGCGCAATTAATTTCCTTTTATATTACATATAAAATAGTTGAAGTTCGATATCATTTTTTACCATGATCAAGCAATGACCAACTACATCATCATACATCATTGGAAAGATAAATGCATAATCTTTTGAAAAAATGGATGTCATTAAATTCTATACATTTCAACTCAAAATATTCACCTTAGAATAGGCAAACCGGTTTTGACAGCTGTGCAGGCGACCATTTTGGGCTCAAATAGTATGACCTACTTTCAAAGCCGGGAACCATCAACAGAAAAAGTAGAGCACACAAATGGCTTTTTTTCTTATTGCTTACAAATATACCTTCAAATTGATACCAAAACATTCCATTTGCAATGTATTTTACGAATCCTATGCAGCATGCACTAAACAATGTGTGCTAAGTATCAAACTGACTGCATGTAACCCTTAAAACAGGAGTTCCGGTTTGGGGTTATGTGACCTATATACCTTTAGCATAGGTGCGTTGCACCTATGCTAAAAATTACTCCCACACCGGTCGACATACGACACTTGCGCGATATTGGCTCGAGAGAATGTCGAGTGTCGCGCTCGAAGTTGGACACACGACATTCAAGCGACATTCAAGCGACATTCAAGCGACATTCAAGCGACGCTCGATACGACGCGCGACAATTCAGTCGACAGTCTGCGATAATTTTTTTTGTAAACCCAGCGCGATATGCGACACTCAAATATTGATTGTCGCATGATTGTCGCGCGTCGTATCGAGCGTCGAGAGAATGTCGCTTGAATGTCGTGTGTCGATCTCGAAGGTCGACACGCGACACTCAACTTGGCCCTATCCTGATTCCGTACTTTATTGCAGTGTATCTTCTTATTCTTATGTACACGTTCTTCCTCACTTTAAACTTCCTCAAATTATTTCTATATATGTATCACGCCAACATTCGATTTCTGCGCATGCGCATATCACGGACGTTGATATCAATTAACCAGGGGATAAGTAATTCGTTGGATGCATACTTATATTCGTTTGGATCCGTGTAGATACGGGTGAAGCTGACATTTGGAACATCTTAAGAAGGATGTCACTTTATAACAGTGCTGTAATTGAAGAATTAAACAAAGAACAATTTTATTGATATCGTAACATAAACTGAATAAATCGTTGTTACATTTTAGCTCCACATGATGAAGCTAAAAATGAAACAGGCACTGAACCCTCGCCACGTGAGTTGATACGTTTTTGTTTTTAGTGTTAGTGTATTACAAGAAATGACGAACCAAATATGCGTCTTGAATGAAGTGTTATCAGATAATATGAAATTCTTTTAATCGTGTATAATGTGGTAATATGTATGACATATATGTAGGAAATTCGACGTATTGATTCATAGATGATCGTATAATTTAGACGATATAACGAACGCGTATTTTTAATAAGTATACGCAATTTAAATGCAAAAGTGTGCATACTATTGCGATACTACGCGAACGATCGGGTATCATAATTCAGTTACTGTGTTTTGCCAGTTTATTTAGATTTATTTTAATTATTATAAGTTATTTATACAACGAATAAAAGTACGTGTTGTTCACAATCTGCTCAGTAAAACGGTCAGCTACAAATGTTCTAGACGAATGGAGTTTTACGACTTCTGTTACAAATGAATGTACCCAATATGTAAAAAAAATCTCACGTTTGAAGCCTTTAAATGTTTTAACGCATATGAAAAAACGAAAAGACTTAGAAATGTTATACAAATAATCTATGAAGTTGTGTCATCACAGGCCCTGATCTCTCAAACCCTATATAGTTAATATCGAACGGATGAACATGTAAGAGCAATACATACAATGGTTTATACGTTAACTTATCGTTCATAAATTAGCCAAAACATTCGATAAGGTATTCCGATATTTACAGCCGAAAGTGACCGAAGATTTTCCGGCAGTGTCCGGACGTGAGCCGATAATTCCCCACATCATTCACCAGACTTATAGGGACAATTTAATACCCGTCCAATTGCTGACTACGTTCGTTCATTTGTGGACAATCACCCGACATGGAAGTATCATTTTTTGACAGACAAATCCGGCCGGAAGCTTTTGGCAGAGCTCCATCCTCATTTGTTGAGTATCTGGAACGGTTTTGTAGAAAATATAAAAAGGTCCGACATGCTACGGCATTTATTATTGTACGAGTTTGGAAGTGTTAATGCCGACCTTGATATCGAGTCTCTGCGACCCCTGGATAGGGCTACAATAAAGTGTGCCTGAGTTGTTCCGGTAGAGCCGTTCGAACATTCGGTATTATTGTTTGGTATGCCATATGTGATAAACAATGCGATTATTATGATGTGCAAGGCTAAGCATCCTTTCTTCAAGCAAGTACTCAATAACTTAAAACAACCACCGAACATAACATGTAGAAATTCCGCGGATAGCGTTATGAAAACCACTGGCCCCGCTGTTCTAACAGGGAAATTTAACAAGTACATGGGAATTAAAAATATGAACACCGGGACAGCAAAACAATGCCCACTGGAGTAGCAACTCTCCATTCTTTCACAAGGGAGAAATGATAGAAAAAGACGATAAAGGCGTGTATGTTCCAAACGTGCACTGCTTTACAGACGAACTAGATATTAATTATAAAGAGATGTTCCCCGAAAATTGAATAGATGTTAAGTTATAATGTAACAATGACATGGAAATCAACGCATGTTTTGAATTAAATGAACGAGGGTTTCTCCGGAAGTCCATACGTTTCCGATTAATGCGCCACAAGTGGCCTCATACTTGGACACTTGGGAATAAAGGCGTCTGCATCAAAGATGAATTTGTACAATTGGGCACACTAGCTTCAAATTATAACATGAATTAAAAAATAACTATAATAATACTCCATATAAATGAAAACATTTACGGTGTTATTTCTTCATTTACCGCATGTATACGTTAATTGTAAATAATTAGATAATTTTATAAGACTGTAGAGTACGCGAACAAATATAATAATTAAGCAATTGATTTCATAATACCGGAAACACAACTTGATAAATGTTTACCTTTCCATAACAAATCATGCGTTGTTTATCAGGCAAAATACAACCTCACTAAACGGGTTTTACCCAAGAACTAACACACTAATCCAATAGCGGATGACATTGTTTGCTTCTATCGAAGATTCTAACATAAAATTAAGCGTGCACTAAAATCGATCTCGTTCAGACCTTATCTTGGTATAAAGTCAAATTATTTTGTTCCCATCGATTCCACCGTCTTCTATCATGAGGAGCCGATGTAAATGGAGAAGCTTCTAGGCTAGAGGCGGACTTAAAGAGTGCAGACATACTAATTAACCTATTTGTCTTTAGTATGCTTGTATCGCTTCGTTCCATTTCATAGCGCAATTTTTGTAATGAAATATTCAATAATTAAAGCGGGTATATACGATTTTTATATGTGCTGAATTGTAAAATATTGATACAAATATGTTATAAAACACACAATATGCAAGAAAAATGATACATTTAAGACGAATTTCATAAAATACAGCAAATACAAATTAGAGCCCCGAGCCGATTGTGACGAAGATAATTCGTAATTATTTTCCTACAATAACCGATGCATTCGTCTTTTTAGTAAGTGTTCGTGTGTCGTATGAATCGATATCGCTGCAGGAATTTCAAATGAACCGTTAAACTAAATTTAGATTCACATCGTACATGCATGATATACATGCTGGCGAATTCGGCTGCACAGCCTATTCGATTTCAGAATTTAATATCTGGCTTATTTAGCATTTTTCGACACATGTTCTTCTTAACTTTTATTTTAGTTTATATTGAAATATATGTATAATAAGTTTTTACACATTTTATATAAATAAATAAATATTTGACAAGATCGTATATACCCGCTTTAATAACATCAAAAACACGTAAACACCAAATCGAAAAAAGGCAAACTTGCTGATGCGGAAAAAAAACACAAGCAAATATCAGATTGTGTTTGTCGTTCTGACTAAAGAAATATATATGAATATCGTAAAGACGTTACTAAATACATGAAGTTTTCAAAATGTGTGCCTGAGTTTATGACACTGTATTTACATTGTTATGCAGTTTGATGTGATTTTCATGGTCTATTATGCTTAAATATTCCTTATCTCTTCCTTGCATATGTTCATAGTTTTGTTTTTGGTTTATTCGTGTTATTCCAATTGTGCACTATTCATATCTCGAACAATAATTCAGTTTTTTTTTTAAAGAAAGGTAGATAGATCCCCATGAGCCTCTTACTCGTTCTTCCATGTAGTAATTTCCCTTTGGTAATTCGAATGAATCAAGATAATTATGTAATGGTGGTGGTGGTGCGGTTGGGATTCAGGCACGGCGGTGATAGCTTAGTGAATGACTGGACTTTACCACTCCTCGCTTTTTACGCATTCTTTAATCTTTAGCCTTGTTAAGCCGTAATGAATTCGTCAAGGAATGCACCAAGGTATCATCATCATCATCTTCTTCTTCTTCTTCTTCTTCTTCAGTCTCATCATCATCTTCATCATCATCATCTTCTTCTTCTTCTTCATCATCTTCCTCATCATCATTATATTCATCATATTCATCATCATCATATTCATCATCATCATATTCATATTTGTAAACATCATCATCACCATCATCAATCATCAGCATTCATCAATCAATCATCCTCAACAGCATCACAATCAAAACCGTCACCACCATCATCAACACAAGTGTATTCCCTGACTTGTTTCTCTGCACCTATACAATTTATTAACTTTTAAGTCGCAATATGTCTTAAACGCCAAAATTCAACAGTTTATGATCAACTTTTGCACGCGACATATACGCGTATGAACACAACGTATGCGGTGTAGTGCAATTATTTCGATGTAATGTTTAATGGTTAGACACTAGCACATGTGTTTGAGTGTTTACAAAAGTAGAAACGTTGATGTTAATAAATTTCTTACTTATCATGTATAGTGTGCTCGTGTGTCCATAGCTTTACACTTTGTGTATCATGTAAATGTGATATGTGAACAAGTACATTTATCTGATTTATACATATTTTTTATCATTATTGTCAATCACTGTCTAATAAAAAAAAATTATTTGTAAAATATGCACACACAAGCCCCTGTCGATATCTAGACCTAACATAGACATGTGAAGCTTTTTTGTCTATGAATGTTTTACACACACACGCACGCACGCACGCACGCACGCACGCACGCACACACACACACACACACACACACACACACACACACACACACACACACACACACACTCACACGCACGCACGCACGCACGCACGCACACAAGCACAATATAAGTCTAAGACTTCAAGTGCATACATTTAATAAGTACGAAAATGTTGTTTTTTTTGTATTGATATTCTTTATACAGTCTTATCAGAACAGTCGGTTTACAACGAGCATGTACTTCATGACTGTCTAATCAGGAACGGCGGTCCGTTACGGGCACGTGTCAGGCTCGACGTAATCATGAGGCGGTAGATAGCCAGTGAACGTGTAGTCGAAGTTGGCTGGAATCTAGAATTGCAATAATAGGAACTCCAATAATTTTGTATTTTATATAGTAACTGAAATTATATGAGCAAATAAATTGTAAATTCTTTGAATGCAAAACAGCGTGATACATTATGACAAATAACCCACGAACATAATCAAATTGTAATTTGAATATATTAAGTTTATGACGGATTAGCTTTGATATCAAGTCATTGATAAAGTTAATTACTACTTAAATAGAAATATATTTAGCAAAACACGTACGACGAAAATATCAATTTTAATGAATAAATAAACATATTGTTCTCAATTGTCGTTAATGATGAATACATCAATTAGTACTTCATTCACGCGCTTACCAACTGCTCTCCGTTGATTGTTCTTCAGTTTAGAGAGTTATTAAATTCTAAATAGATTGGTTACCTTCAAACTGTCTCCAGCGCAATATTCATATCCGGGTCCGGTGCTTTGCTGCTGATAGAACCAGTCTACCACGGTCTTATTCGACCAGTCCGCATTCTGGATCATCTGCCACGTCTAGAGTGGGTAGGGAAAAAAGAGGGATAGTGATTGTAAGTAAAATTCGACAATTGTGTCTTATTGTGTATTATGCACATCATTTAAGACTCTAATATTTGTTTGGAAAATCTTCAGTTAAAGCACCAGGAATTGAACATATAGCGCTTTTACTGGTAAATGAAATAAAACAGCCCTTAATTCGTATTGAGACATAATTTATTTACAGTACATTAGAGTTTTATTCAAATGAAATTTAATTTAATATTTGTTATCTTTCTTATATGATCTATAATATCAGGGTCTAAGAAATGCGACAATAATTAATTGTAATGTCTTATGTTGTATGTTTCAGTTTTGATAATGAGTGGAAAAATAAGCATTGCTATTTTTTCTTGACATGTGCGATAATCCACGTGGATTCTTCACACAAAATAGTAATTTCGTAGACATTGTCTAAGACGAGTGTGATCGCATTGAGCATTCGACATGCACAATCAGTATATACGAACAACAAATTCGTCAACGATTCTAGCGTAAACATCATTATGCCAATCACAATCATCAATTCAATATATCTGTGAAAAATAATATTACTGCACGCATGTAATAATATACCTTTGCATCACCATCGGCCCCGGACATTCCATAGGTCGGATTCCATAAACAGTTGGCAAGTGGTGTTTTCGGGTAGTAGTAGGCGAACGATAAACACATCTCGTTGGTGGTGGCCAGTCCGCCCTGTAATAAACATAGCGTTATTAAAAGTCTTCTTTCAAAGTAGATGTATTGTTCAATTTGTAATGTCTATAGAAATTCTCTGTAACTACAGTCATTTACCGACGCGCTCGTTGTTTAATTCCTACGCATTCCTGCATAGTATCATTCTCAAGCGCCGTGTATTAGCCATAAACAGGGATTGAGAAGGAAAGATGGTTAAGTTTGTATACATATTTATTATAGCTCGATTCAGTGCGAAAGCCATTTGAAACGCTCTCGAGTCTGTTTCCATGGACTAGAACAAATAATTTGTGTCTATGGGAAAAACCTAAAAAAATTCGAACCCATGACATCAGGACAACATATAAATATAATTTTAAATACTTGGCATCTTACCAAGACAGGCTGTGACTTTCCGACGGTGTTGTAGTGGCAATCTATTCGGAAGTTGTCCCCCTGGAAAAGCAGTAATAGAACAGTTGTAGACTGATTAATAAGAACTTGTCATAGTGACAATCTGTTCGAAAGCTGCTTCACTAGAAAAGTAGTTTGTCCAAACTTAATTGACAAATAATCGACATTTTTAGAATAGACATATGTTAAGCATGCTATTATGTTAAAGGGACCTTTTCCCGTTTTGGTAAATTGAAGAAAATATTTTAAAAAGTTTCGGATTCGCAAATTTTCGTTGTAGTTAAGATATTTGTGTGGAAACTGAATATTTACCATGCACCTTTTGACGATTTAAAAACCGGAACATTATATTTGCGCTGCAACACGAAACGATTGAATCATTTGGAGAGTTCTGTTGTTGTCGTTATGTTTTGTGATACTACTAAGATTGCTTATATGAAGTATAAATACATCACTTATTCTATCAGCACTGATGGCCAAGTGGTCTAAGCGATATACTTTTACTCCAGTGCTCAGTGGTACGAGCCTAGTTGAGGGTTACTTTTTCTGTAATTTTATTCTTGTTTTTTTACTCGAGCTTTTTAGATCCAATCTTTACGTTTATCAATATAAAGCATTTAATGACAAACTTCAACATATGCAAAAATCTGTGAAAAGGTCCCTTTAAGCATAAATAAGGTTTACTTAAATATACATATGTATTAAATATGTTTTGTATCATAAAAATGTGAAGCGATGAGCAGTTCATATCTTTAGAATGTTTATTGTCTATTATAGCTTTTGTTCATTTGATTCTATTGTTACTATGTAAACAATATAACATAGTTATCAAAATATGTAAGTGTTGCTTCGTATTTGTACCCTACAACTCAGTCTATACTATTTGGAAAACTTTACTTGTCTTATATTATGCGCAGTCATACATCGTTATCAAATGTGTAACTCTCTGGGAAAAAATAAATTACACACAATCCGTATGTTTATATGTGTGTTAACTGAAATCTAGCTATAAAACAAATTCGAAATACGATTACATACCGGGTGAACGGCGATCTCTTTCGGTAATTTGCGAAGTTCCTGAAAGTTGAAGTCGTAGTTCGGATCATCGATAATAGGCGGAAGCTCGTTTCCGACCCGGAAGTGACGTGTGGTTATTCGAACACCGGCGAGGTGCGAGTGCTGAAGGACGCCAAAGATCTTGAACTTCGCAATGTTTGCCTGTGTGAGTCCCTTACAACGGGGAAAGAACAAAGCTGAAGGATTGATGGGTTGAATTTTTGTTTGTTATTATTATGTGTCGTCGAGTTTTTCAAGTTTAATCATTCGCACAACAGTGTCCAAAACACGTAATGACAATGGATTCAAATAAAAATTGTTTTTGTATATTATTTTGAAGTCTTTTTTAAAATCAATTTTATCGAATGCATCATGCAGACATAAAACAATAATTTACCGTAAGCAGGCAAACGCAAGACACTAAAAAAACTTTAAAAATCTAGACTGATTTTACATGTGAATATAGCGTATTAAGTCTGGTAGAGGTTTTACCACTGCGAGGGAATTGAGTGTTTGTAAGTCCCATTTGCATATACTTATATAAGAAATTCACAATTACTTGAGATGAAACTCAGGTATGAAAAAGGAGAATGCGGTATTTGTAACCTACATCTAACTTTGATATTTAATAAGCAAAGCTATACGCGTGCATGCACGGTCAACGGTCTCGCGCAGTTAATAATATACAATCTTCCGTTTATGATCACATGTTTAATATTTTACTTTTCCTGTATTGTTGTTTATAAAAAAAAACAGAAACTTTGTTGATTACACGTTTTATATACTAGTACTTCTACTTTAGTGTTGTTAAAAACACAACTTCTGACCAGCCTGATGCAGTCATCCCGACAAAACGCCCTTGAGACGAAGTTGCTCTGGCCCGGGGGTACGACCTGCTTGAAAGAGGTTAGCAGTCCCATCACCAGCATGCCCGCCTCTTGGGCCCGCAGCTCAGAGGTCAGTGTGATGCGTATGCCTTGGAATTTGAATATGAGCTTCGTTCTGGGAAAACTGGGCTTATTGCATGTCCTCGAAGGATTATCAGGGGCGACACTTTCCGTTTTCATGGAATTTATTGTTTATAGAAAATCTACTCTTAAAAAAAATCCAGTTTGGGCGGAAAGTGTCTTCACAGATGGACTGCATATGCTTATGTTGGATGTCACTTAACGTACATGCATAAAACCCAGTTTTCCGAGAATTTGGCTCATATATGTGAAGCTAGCAGACAGAAGCGTATTTCATTTCCTTGAATTTAATTAATCACCTTTTTTTAAAAACCAACTGTCGTTTTTATCCTTATAAACGTGTGTAGATGGAGTTGATGATAATGATGATGATTATCCGATACACACACAATGGATGTTTTCATGATTCCGTTAAAAAATGATAAATGAAAGTTTTTTATGACATCATTAATGATAGGTAATATGGGTACTTGAAAAAAAGATGCTGATGGTCATGAAAAAGAAGGAGATGATGTTGGTGCTGCCGCTTCTGCTGCTTCTGATGATGATGACGATGGTAATTCTCAAGAAAAGTTACCTGAGTTATCAAGGATATCGTCTCTGCCGTTGGGGTTGTCATAATGGGTTTCCATCCGGTACAAAACCGGATCTTCCGGTGCACCGACTGAGAATCCAACGTTAGCCGGGAGGTAAAATGACTTTATAAGGAAAGGAAAGTAAAGTATTCAATAACATGTGTCTGCAACGCTAAATGTTGTAATATACAAAATACTATCTACATGATTTATGACGTAAACTACTCAACGAACCTTAAAAGCCCGCATACACACAAAATCGACGAATATTTCGTACAATATTTCAAAAAATAAAGTTAACACATAAAAATCAATGTTTCTTACAAAGATTTAGCACGATACAAAATGGTATTTTGTGTGAGACAAAACATTCAACAACACATGTTCCTGAACCAAGTCTGTGTTCGTGTGTCGAACGAATATACATCGTTGCAGGAAATGAAGTTTCAAGTTCCAAGTTTTTTATTGGAACATCGGCAAAATGGCTTTGGCCATTCACATATTAAAATTAACAAATTATGGTCGAAATGCAGGAAATGAAAATGGAATATATTGTGCCACAACAAAAATAAAAACGAGCAATTTGTTTCCCGTTAAATCTGTGTAACCATACAACATCTAGCGTTGAAAGTGTGGCTATTGCTATGAGGAACATTGATTTATTTATACGTTAACTTTATGTTACGAAATATTTTACGTAATATTTGTTGATTTGGGATATTTATCTTACTTAAATATGGTTTGAGTGCGCAAATTGATCCTCAACTGCGCATTGGCCTTGTGATGCATACTCACATTATTCAAGACTATTGGAACAGCTCTGTGTCCCTTTTGTCAGAAATACATTTTCAGGGTGCAGGATCCCGTGACTTTGTGGGGTTTCCCGTTTTAACTTTAATGGAAGTTAACACGACGTTAAGTGGTGCTTTATTTCAATTAACTTTTTTAAACAATTTTTCTGAATAATTTTAACTAGTGCATAAAAGACAGATTTTTATGTATCTTATGGCAATGTGAAATACCTTAGAATTAGTTTGTTTAATAGCCGGTGGTCTTGTTAAACAATTCGATTCGTTCTACACGATTATTATTATGTACGTGAAATGGTGTCACCGATTTCGGACGTTTTTAGTTATTATCATACCTTAAGATATCGGCACAAATTGCAAGAAAAAATGCGTTTTATGAACTAAAGATTTTTGCAAATATATTTCAATAACTTGAGGCAGTATAAACCCTTGAAAACCCCGTTGATTCTGCACCCTGTTTTACATTCATGCTTGTGAAGCTGACCTTGGAAGATATGTGAGAGCAGGCTGTATGGGAAGTTATTATTATTGAGGAAAAAAAAGTAAAACTTGAGGACATGATAGATATATTGCAAAAATGTGATACATTTGAGCTAATGGAGATGATGGACGTATGGCGACAGCTTAACGGAGTCCCATAAATTGGGCGGAACTTGAGCCGAAACAATGATTCCTCGACAAATCTTAGTCTGTTATATGAAGATGTGCTTCAGCTGACTGTTGTCACATTGCATTACTCATGTTGTAACGACACATAACATGTCACAACAGACATATAGCTGACAATTTTTAAATTTTATAAAATTGTGTTGTTTTATTAATTTTAATTGTGTATTTTCGATCGATTAAATAAGAACTTAAGAAAAGTCGATCCATTCATCGGAACCAAATACTGTCTTCGTACTATAATTATTTGCACTACTGTATTCATTTATTATCTCATACAAAAAAACATGCGTTGATACTTTTGGTCAGTAGATATCACTTTAACATAGTTTCATAAGTCTGATGCCAACTACTCCATCATCAGATACAGATGAACATTTCAAAATGGTGTGAACAATTGGTTTGTTCAAGCTCATATCGTCACGTAATTGTTTTGTTGTGGTTGCAATAAAAAATTACTAAATTTGACCATAAACACATTTAAACGATTTAAAACCAAACTTCACAATGCACATGCATGACTAGCATACTAATAGATAAAAAATACTGAATTTAATGATCTTTCATAACAAATAAACAAACAAAAGTATCCTGTTAGTAGGGTATATTTTATGTACCGGGTAATGATCATTTTATGATATACGGATACGGAAAACAATAGGTTAAACAACATGACCAGAACGACTTTATTTATTTTATTTTTTTTTTCCCAGTTTCCTTTTATGACATAATGTATTGTGGAAAGCATGCGTAGATCAGTGTTACCTTAAGAGGGTAAAGATGATGCTATACTTTTACTACCATATGATACTATATATATATATATTGGGTACAATAAATAGTGTTTCCTGTGGCACTATTTGACTAACCTCTCCGCCGATTGCCCAGGATATTATGTAATCACCGCAGTTAGGAATGACCTGTTTTTGGTAGTCGTAGCATGAATCAGATTTTCCGTCATACTGACTTGGGTTGTCCACCTTACACCTGGACAACAAGATGTGGTGCACATGCTTCTCGTTTCCGGGTGTGATAACAGGCTCGAACTGTAATTTTGAAAATAGACGAATCTCGAATTGCGCTAGACCTTTTTAACACCCATTAATTCATTATGTACAAAAACGTTGACACATGTTTCCACTGTCGCTAGAAAAAGTGTCACGTAGGGAACACAATAGATATTAAATGAGAGTATGACTTGAATTTAACGTTAGCTTTGTATGTACTGACAAACGTTTTGTGGCTTTCAAACTACTAGCACATTGGTGGGTTCGTGTAAAGACTGTACAATTGTGCGAATAGTTTAAATGTGAACACTACACGTCCATGTGCCTAGAGAATTACTACGTATTTGAACCGCGTGCATGTTCTATATGGCTTAAAGCATATCTCGATTAAAGGTAGATGCAAATATAGGCGGATCATTTGTGCACAAACGAAGGTTATAATCCATGTATGATGTACTCTCTCTTGGTCGAAGCCACGACACTCCCTAACGAGTTCTTTTAAGATAAGCCATCTTAAAAGATTTTTAATTTGTTTTTTTAACATATCTTGTATTCTTGGTAACATCAAACTATTGTTAATGATCCGAAATCCTTACTATAATTAGTCTATATTTCGTATTTAACAGTAGTTCCTACCTTTATCAGGTGGTGCTTACCGATCGGAGGCATGATAAATGCTCGGCAGAGGTACGTAGTGGTGTCATTTGGAACCATAAACTGAAATTGAAATGTATGTTTACAGTATCAACGAATTAAATAAATGCATGTGATATATTACTATGAAGTAGGGCAATATCAAATAAAGCAGCAAACGTAGTATAAGTATAACGAAACCAAATGTTTGATACATAATTTGAGTTATGCATGCCTGACTGTCGTCATAACAATAAGAAAAAACGGCTTGACCAAAACCAACACGAAATAACTGTGTGTTTACCTTATATCGGACCATTGAAAAACAATATTATTGGTTAAGTCTGTGATGCGTAAACACGTGTTCTTTCCTTACGTTTAAATTAAGAAAATCGAAGTGCTTAATCTTCGTCTCCGGGATCTTGCCACCCCCTTTGTCCGGATTGAGCAGGAACAGGCTCTTGGTTCCCCGTGTGGCTCCGTGGTACAAGATACTGCGGTCGTTCTGCGGGTCATCCGAGCCGAACGCGTAGATGACACGATTTGTGCCATTCTGAAATGCACGAGGACAATCAATGAACCGAAAGCATCAGTGTATATCGTGGTGTTGGTACAAGAACATTTACAAATGACACAACGATGGGACGTATAGGCAAATGCTTCGTATCATTTTTAAACGCATGACAAGGGTGTCAATAAGTGTATCACAATCATAGCACTAATAGCCTTCAAAAAGACGCTTTTTGAGATAAAGACTAGCCAAAGGTAAATATCGTGCGGAATGCTTCGGTTGGTGCGCGGGCTTTTCACATGGTCAGTCTATATTACCCGGATGAGACCATTCTAAAGTTTGGGATGGTAAAATCACTGTCAGTTTTGCGAGCCGATTATTGTGGTGGTAAGGGAAGTGAACTAAAATCAACTAGATGTTACACTGACCGCCTATAAAGACATTAACAGACAAGATATTAGAAAAGCGATGCAAATCTAAGTGCATTTAACTGCATCTCATATGAAATGCAAAGAATACGTGTGCAAAAAACAAAGCAACAGCGTTGAATGAGATTGTGCGAGTGAAGAAATTAACACATACAATGAATGTGAAACTTATATATTGTCGTATAATGAGCAGTTAGTTATTTACTGGAAACCATTTGAAGAGTCAATCTTCTATAATATCTTTTTTTTCAAGATTGCATTTATTGACCGCAATATACTTGACAGTACATTTTTGAGAAAATTTTGCGAAAATATGTTAGTGAGATTTAATAGTCCGAAATGATTGTTCTTTAAAACAAATCTTACCTTTAAGACAGTTTTGCATTGAAAATGTTATTATATTGTTTCTTATATGATAATTAGAAACATGTTGCAATATTTCATTCTTATATATAGTTGTTTTTTATAAATGAATGAAGCTCATGGAAAACATGGCTTCGTGCATGTGCGTACAATGTCGCACCAGATTTGCCTGTACCGGTATAACACTTTCCGAGTGTATGAATTCTTTCTTCTGAAGAAAGCCTCTTCTAAAAGCAAATCCAGTCCAAACGGAAAGTGTCGTCTCTGATAAGCCTCTGAGAACTGCACAGGTTAAGCTGGGAAGACACTTTACTCACATACATTAAACCCCATTTTCCAATGCGAAGCTCAAATGTCCATAAACAGTCTCTAATGTTTTTGTATAGTTACGTGGATGTCTATGTCGTCAGCGGCGTCACACGTCTGTAGTTTCCGGACCATTTTCAGAACAGTACCAGCGCTTGTTTCCTCTGCGTGCAGTAGGAACCAGTCTTGCGACGTGTCCACTAAAGGCATACGATGATCGGTCGTGTGACGGTCCTGACAGAAACAATCCGATCGGATGTTCATTAGTGTCTACACGTAGCCTATTTTTATCATTTGTGTAAAAGGTTTTACAAAGTGTATTTTATATCAATACCATATCTCTGTAAAGGCATAATGTATAAAATGTACATTGAAAATAAATAATAGTATAGGTATAGTCCTTATGATATTACATAGACACAGATCACTTTGTTGGGTCATATGGACTGATACATATATTTACACAAATGCGATGAACGTGTTGTTGTTTGTTTACAATTATATGAAAGACTTTCTAGCATAGCGCATCATTCAAAATACGAAACTGTGTGAGGAAGTGGCTCTAATAACGAGCTTCTAGATTACGTACTTACAGCAAAGTGAACCTGTCCATGATCGGTTACCCATCCTAAGGCGACGTCGCCGGGGAACATGTTCCCGTTTCCGGAGATTCCAAGACCAACCCATCCTTCAAAATGATATCAAACACTGGTTATTTATTGGCAATAATTGCAGTCGTCTGTACTCCATGTATGTTAGTTATTGAAAGTATCCATTGCAAGATAAATGATAAAAAAGTCAAATAGTTTACAACTGTTGTAAAAATCACATCGCAACGGTTTTCAATTCCTCCGTTCTCAATGTAGGCCTGTCGAACAGTCATACAGAACACAAACAGAGAACCGATCCTGGCCTAGGCATAGTAAAAAGCAGTTATAATTTAAATTAATTAAATGTCAATTCATGTCGTAATTGTTGTTATTCAGCCAATACAAACATTTCTTAATGATATTTAACTGTCTGTAAAGGCAGCCAAATAACAAAGTTGTCTGTAACATAAGATGATAAGACACATAACACTTCATTACATAAAAAAGATAACGTGTAAAAAGCCAGATAACAAAGTAAGCATTTGAGTTGGATACGGAAATATTATAATAACTCATACATGTATTTATAGATAAAAAGAAAAACACGATATTAAACTATAGTTTGACCTGTTTCCACAAATGGATATCATTCTTAAAAATTAATACATTGCATTCCTATGAATACTCTCTGCATCTGATCCAACAAACAGTACTTCAAGTCGTCGCTGCCTTGTGCGTATGGTGTCAAACTAGCGACCGAGAGGGCACGAAACAGATCCCTGTTGTTTGAACGTCCTTTCTTCCCCAAAAGATACCAAGTACTGGTTCAACGCCGTCAAGAGTCTCGATAGCGTTTTAATAAACGCTAGGCTTTAATAAACCCGACGTATACGAGATTAAACAAATATGTTAAAATAAACACCAAACACGTACCTTTCGTTTGCACGTGGGCCTCGAAAGTAATATGGGTGCTGTTAAAATTCCAGAAGAGCGTGTACATTCCGTCTTCATCTAATACAGCCATGTGATCGAATGGCTCAGTGGTCTTCAGTCCCGGTTGTGAGGCCCCGAGGGTCCTG
Source organism: Dreissena polymorpha (assembly GCF_020536995.1). Classification (NCBI taxonomy): domain Eukaryota; kingdom Metazoa; phylum Mollusca; class Bivalvia; order Myida; family Dreissenidae; genus Dreissena; species Dreissena polymorpha. The sequence continues at coordinate 44,414,150 of NC_068368.1, read as the reverse complement.
GGCAGCCACACCCCTATTAGAAGAGCACCGCAGATGAGCAGCATGAGTAGTTTGCTATGTTAGCAATTGGTTTGATGGTTTTAATTATAAAGCAAGCTTCGAGACTTCGGTTTCAGTTCAGTTTATATAGATTTCCGTATGAAGCATTGTCTGTGATATCGTGGTGTGTTATTTTGTTGAGGCCCGTGTGAAGAGTGACATGCTAATTAGAATTGTGAAGGAAAAATAACCGATGTGAACATAATTTAGGCTGAAATAAAATATCATTGAAATACGATAAAAAAGGAATATGGTTGCGTCTTTTGGCTATCTTCAGAGAGTTCAATACAAAATGTCATAAATTAACGTTACCAATGACAGGCGATGGACACAGCTTGAACTATTAACGTAGGTCGCAGCAATATTATATATTATATATTTCGCTGTGTATTTTTTTAAAAACACTATTAAATCGCAACATATGCTCAGTTCTTCCTCACTGTCACTCCCCCGCTAAGCATACAATTAAGCTCAATTCCGAGTTCAATGAAATAGATTAACGTATAATTATATGTTATTAAAATTAAATAAATTATTCTAAAATTTTAAGTAATTGATGCACTCTAAATTTTACTATTAACTGCAACCATTTGATTCCTCACGGTGACCAAATTAGCTATAAGTAAACGAGATTAAGATTCTTAATTAATGTCGCTATGTCTCATCCTAACATCGCGTTCTGATCGTTATTTTGTGTTCTTACGTTCTCGCTTCGTGATATTGCCCATTCGACTCGTATTATTTGGTTCATGCATCGTAATCTCGCTTCTTCACGATACGTTCTCTTAAGTTTGCGCTTTCAAACTTGTACATATAAACCAAAGTTCCCACATTCAAAACAATGGCGGTCCTTAAATAACATCGCACACAACGGGTTAAATCAATTACATTTTTACGGGATGAGATATCGTCATGTTTATCTATGATTATGCAAACGCTAATTGTGTACGTCGCACTAATTTTTGATTTAGAATCAATGTAGTTCACAAGTGTACGCATGTCTTTATCCTTGACAATCCATTTTTTATTCAAATGAATATTAAGAGTCTGTAGAAACGTTTCGTGAGGCAATAAATAAAGTATATTAACATTTTAGCAAGCTCACCAAAACAACAACATACAAAGAAAATGATCTTCTGTTTATTATAATAAAAAATTTTACATTTGAATTTTGTTCATACGCGAATGTTCGACCGGGCCTAGTTTCGTTCAGAGATTTTCACGTGAGTTTCTTTAGAGATATCAGTTCAAAATCGGTATCAACGGTGGTGTGGTAATTCGTCTAATGAACACAGATCGCAGCTACCTAGGAATCGGAATGAACTCCAGGACTTCATTGTAGAACAGAGCTGTGCTTTCGACCTATATTCGGTGATCAACAAACGAATGCATTTGCACCAATAAAAAGTGAGTTGCAATGATGAATTTACCATCATCAGCAGCAGCAGAATCATCATGATCATCAGCAGCAGCATCGTCATCTGCGTCAGCATCATAGTCATTTGCGTCAGCATCATCATCATATGCAGAAGCAGCAGCAGCTAAAGCAACACCATCATCATCATCATCAACAACATCATCATTAGCATAATTATCATCATCGTCTCCTTTTTTCTTATCTTCTTCTGATAACTATCTTAACCTTCTTCTTTATAATCATATTCTTCTTCTAAGTATATGTTTCTTATTCTATGCATTATTTTCTTTCTTGATTTTCATCATAATCATCGTCACCTTCATCATCAGCATCAAGTAACCAACATTAAAGGGACCTTTACAAGTTTTGATAAATTGACAAAAATTGGAAAGAAATGTGTCAGATTTGCAATTTTTGTTTTTTGTTATATTTTTTGCAAGAAAACGGTAAGACTGATTATTTACCATGCTCGAAAACATCTATTACATGGATCTTTTGACGATTTAAAAATCTAAAAAGCGCTACAACCCCCCGAAACAATGGTATACTTTCGAAATAACTGTTGTTACTGTTATATTTTTTAACATATCGAGGATTGTTTATATTTGTATATGTTTGAAATACAAAACTGAAAGTGTTATGTCAGCATGGATGGCTGAGTGGTTTAATGATCAGACTTTTACTCCAAGGGTCAGTGGTTCGAGCCCTGGTGTGGATTACTTTTTTTTCTTTCTTTCATTTTTTTGTTTCATAATTAACACTTTTGTTCCGATGTTTACATTTATCAATTTAAAGCATTTCCCGACAAACTTTAAAACATTCAAAAATCTGTGAAAAGGTCCCTTTAAATGTATGAGCATCGTTATTATTAAAAAAAATAACAGCATCTCTATAATTGTTGTAATCTTATTATAACTTACTTTTAATACATGTTTTCCTAATTATCGTCAGACTTTTAATTCGGACGTCGGGAGATTTGGTGTTTATCATATCGTTGAATTAGTTTGTTCCTGATAGGCGGGGTATTCGTAACCTGTATGAACGAGAGCACCGATCGCGTTGAAAGTCTATTTGCAAGATACAAGGAAGTGTCTGCTGAAGTAAATGTTAAAGGATTAGTTGTCTGAATGAACATGTAAAAGGCTATCAAAACGATTTTTATGAAGAACAAGACTATTGCCAAGCAATAAAAGTCTCAGGCTACCTCGCATGAAGCAGTAATATAATTGTCTCCCTTTGTTTTCAAGGGACGTAATTCTTTTAAGTTTGCCTTGTAGATGGTAATTTTTTTTTTAAATAACTCGCTTTTGCAAATAACATAATTGTTGTACGAGCGAAATTTGTTTTAGTTTCTAAGAACGTTTTTTCACGTAAAACGGCCTCAGAAAATTTCACTAAAAATTGGTGTAAGCAATGTTATTGAAAGAAAATGTGAGGAAAAATGAAAACTTGTAAGAATTCCGAAAATACTATATTACATATCTATTTCGTCTGCCCAAAATCAGGGAAGGCTTGGAAAGAACAACCGTTTACCCTGTGATTTTGAAATGCGGTATTACAAAAGCATATTTGCGTTGCAAATAGACTAAAAACGGCATTTTGCGCAACGAAATTTAATAATCAGATACCACAGATGCATGAAAATAACAGTGTTTTGTACGGTCGTGACCGTGAAATCTCTATTAAATTCTATTCTACACACCTTTTTATCCGAACACTCCGTCGCATTTCAGTTTGTCATTGCGAACATTTGTCCATTTAGGCGTCGATATAATATGAGATAACACAATATAGGCTTCATAAAAAAACGGCCTGGTAAGTTTTTATTATTGATGTTCAGACTTCTAAGAACATTTGCGAAAAATCCGTGGAATGAAAATTAAAAAGTTTGAAATTGTAGGAAACATCTGCGAAAGGACTATGGCATGGAGTCATTAGTCACCTTTTAGTATCTAAGAAACATGCGAAACGGCAGTAAGATGGCGATAGTAATTTGGTTTGAACTTTGAGAGGGAGACGTTATTGTTTTGTTTTAACGTAAATACATTTTGACATATTTGATATCTAGGATTTCATTCATAGATAATCATCAGTCAATTAAAAAACTTGAAAATGAAAGTGACGATTTTCGTCGGTAGTGCGATGTCACGTATAAATGACGTTTAACTTTCACGCCTCAATGTCTTTAGTGTTGCCGTGAGGTTATTGCGTAATATTTAAATATTTAAATGACCTTCATTGATATGTCATTTTTAACGTCATATTGTATTTACGTTAGATTATACCATGTACTTCAGTTTTGGGAAACAGGTAAATAAAATATTCCAAAATAACGAATAAGTTGTGCACAATTCCCTTCAAATAAAATTTTGGCTTCCGACGTTCGCTAATGTGTTCACATATCTCTTTAATGACCGACATATCAGCATTTCAGTATTTCCTACGAGACAAACTGATAACATCCACACGGGTCGGTTTTTGTTGAGCTTCGATAAGAAGTAGCATTGAGAATTTTATAGGTTGTTTAAAGCTGCACGTACAGAAAACAACTCTAAGGCTGTGTTCATATCTACCTCTGTTGTACACAAGTAAGCGAGTGAGTGTAACTTTAAACTGATAACGTTTGTTGAAACAAGAAAGCGATTTGAAAGTTTTGTGTTGTTTAAAGCTGCACTTACAGACAACACATTGACCATTACTTATGTTCATACCTGAACTGTTGTACACAAGTTAACTATTGACAGTCAGTTTTAAAACGCTCAACCGCTTGCCATAAATGATTAATTAATTCAAGAGTGAATAGTATGTAAACATGGGAAGGATTAAAACCCAATTAGCTATTCTGACTGCTTTTTTGGCTGGAATTATAATGTACGTTGTATTCACACAACAAACGGAATTAATGTCACGGGTAGGTAGACTTTTTGAGAACTTAATAAAATAGTACTAGATTTCTCGAGTAATGGCAGTATTACATAACCTATATAAATTGTGGTCACTCATGAACGGGAGGAATGATTTTGAAGTTATCGTATATAAAGAAAAAATTACTATTTTTGAACAAATTCTTTGAGTCATATTTTTTCCATTTTATAAAACTGCAGTGACTATAGATTACAATACAGTGCAATATTTGGGTTTTGTTTGGATGTCTTTATTTGTGGTAGTAAAACATTAAGTTGTTTTCGTTGTCTACAGGAATATCATTTTTATAATATCTACCATTAACACTCATATAATTGTTTGATTATGATTATAACGATCCGCTGTATCATGCTTAAGTTAATGATATAAGTGTTCTGTCAGAAGACAACAACAAGTACAACAACAACAAAATTATCGGAAGTATAATTGCAGATCCGCATATGATGTTATGAAACGCCTTTCAGTTCATGTTAAAGTTGCCTATTGAAACACATATTAAACAAGTAAACGAAGCATTTATTAAACAGGAAATATTTCACACGTATTTGAACACTAATTGAATATAAGAGTTTTAATTTGAGTCATATGCTCAATCGTATGTACACGTGTACTGTATTTCTTACTTATATCTGAGTGTTATCTTGTATGCGTATGAAACGAACCACAGGTGGTTCGCGTGTGGCTATGATATTAATTAGTAAAAACATCATTTTGAATGATAAATAATCATATTATAACGAAAAATTAACTTTTCTGAAAAAAAAAATTTCACTATCAAATATATATATAACAAGGTATGCAACTCAAAATCACCCCAAAACGGGGTGCATCGCTTTGAACAGCCATATCTTCATCAATTGTGCAGCGATTTTCACGATCTCGGTCTTATCCAACGCAGAAATGAATTTCCTTTCTGGAAATGTATATGTCTTGCAATATTTTTACAAATGCTGGGTCAACTTTTAAGAAATAACACGATACACAACACGCATGACCCAGTTGACAGTGATCATGTATTCTTTATGAATGAAATCTCCAGTTGTAAAGACACACCTCCGCATTGGACCAATGAAATCACTCGTATGTTTAAAATGTCAGTTAGTTGAAATGTATGTAAACAAAGGTTTCAAACGGCGCTGGACAGTTAGTCTTGATGCAGAATGTAACGACAAGAACGGTAATAATGTTTTTCATACGTTTTATTGAATTATGGTATCGAACTACATGAACTTTGTAGGGAAGTTGCCCTTTACTCCGTGAAGATTTCAGTCTTAAAGACAGCATGATCACTGTCAACTGGGTCATGCGTGTTGTGTATCGTGTTATTTCTTAAAAGTTGACCAAGCATTTGTAAAAATATTGCAAGACATATACATTTCCAGAAAGGAAATTCATTTCTGCGTTGAATAAGACCGAGATCGTGAAAATCGCTGCAAAATTTATGAAGATATGGCTGTTCAAAGCGATGCACCCCGTTTTGGGCTGATTTTGAGTTGCATACCTTGTTATATATATATTTGATAGTGAAATAATTTTTTTTTCAGAAAAGTTAATTTTTCGTTATAATATGATTATTTATCATTCAAAATGATGTTTTCACTAATTAATATCATAGCCACACGCTAACCACCTGTGAAACGAACTGATAAAGCGAATTCGCGTCAGCATTTGTTGACCTTCGTTGGGTAAGAATCGAGATATTCATTTATTTTATTCATTCATTTATGTTTACAAATAATTTAAAGCTACTCTTATAAACATTTGATTGATGTTTAGTCATAGTATAAAGCTTTAGGTTTTCACGTGTTTATTTGCATAGCAAATACAATGTGATTAGAATACAGGTCAAATAACGTATGAAGTTTGTTTGCAAATGTCAGTAATTTCATGCGAATACCGTATGACATTCTATTTGCATATTTCAATTTAAACCGTTTGGGGGTCTGTGATTAATGCGTGCACTGTTTGGAAAACTGTGTCGATAAATTACAAAGACGTGTCGGGACTGCAAAAAAGGCAAATTATTTAACCCCGAGTTATGTTTTTATATAGCGATGATTTTGGACAGACTCCAGTCAAATGCCATAAGCAAGGTATTTAACAGTTGAATTTCAAGTTTCGCATAGAACTCAAAAAGATGTTAGTGATTCGTGTGTGGCGAATAATTATTATTCTATTATGAAACTATTTTTTAAATTCAATGATAAAGTTCAACGTTCAATGAGGATACTCAAAGATATATCTATTACGGTTAATGTGTATTTATTTCTGGGAAAATTTAGGCTTCTCGCGAATGTTTTATCTAATGCATTCCACTCGAATGCAATTTATTCGTAGATGGAAAATGAATAATGTAGATGGACTCGATCTTGATTGGTATGAACAAACCTGCACAGCATAGTGTGCATTTCCAAACCGCGCAAACAAATTTTGTCCATGAATGACTGGTTGCTTAAAAAATGCTATTTCTAAAAGTAGTAACTCTTAATTTCGCTGAAATTCACTTACCACTTTTGCATTTTTATTAAAGTTCTGTGTTAATTCATCAACGATTTATCCGTTTAAAAACATATACACATTTATAAAAGTACATACTCGCTTTAAGTATAAAGATCTCTATAGTAAACATAACTTTAACGCGTTGAAATAAAAAATGTGTTTATTTCACGAGAACAAAAAGTTTCTACACTTGTATGTGGCAATCCGTTCCGGTAACCAGTCACTTTCTGTTACAAAGAATAACGCCAATTTTCCAAACACAATTTCGGTTGCCAGTCAACTCGACTCGCAGCGAAAATTTTCAACGTAATGTGTGTTGGCACACTGAATCTATAGTTGGTCAGCATGAGTAACAATAGGTTTAAAGTCCAAGTAGCTTTTTTGGCTGCTTTATTGACAGGATTGATATTGTTTGTAGTAGTGGTTCATCAAAAAGCGGAATTATCTGTTCAGCCTACACAAAGAGTGAGTATATGTTTTATGTTTGGAATCTTGCAGGAACCGTGTAGTATTGGAAATTATTCAGCACGCTTTCTTGAAGTGGGAGCCGAATTTGCATTTAACAGCAGTGTTACGCTACACTTTTATCTTTAGTTCTTCTTGAATGCCCTGAGCTTTTATGAGAACACACAGCTCAGCGACCCTCAGGGTCAATAACTTGGAGGCGGATTATTGCAACTAGTTTATCTTGAACGTACATGTACATGACATAGTTCAGCAAGTCGGAGCCGAATATATTAAAGAAGTGTTACGCAGCATGTGTGCCTTAAGCGTTAACGTGCATACATATCACCGCATACATATCACCGCATACATATCACCGCATACATATCACCGCATACATATCACCGCATACATATCACCGCATACATATCACCGCATACATATCACCGCATACATATCACCGCATACATATCACCGCATACATATCACCGCATACATATCACCGCATACATATCACCGCATACATATCACCGCATACATATCACCGCATACATATCACCGCATACATATCACCGCATACATATCACCGCATACATATCACCGCATACATATCACCGCATACATATCACCGCATACATATCACCGCATACATATCACCGCATACATATCACCGCATACATATCACCGCATACATATCACCGCATACATATCACCGCATACATATCACCGCATACATATCACCGCATATATATCACCGCATACATATCACCGCATATATATCACCGCATACATATCACCGCATACATATCACCGCATACATATCACCGCATACATATCACCGCATACATATCACCGCATACATATCACCGCATATATATCACCGCATACATATCACCGCATACATATCACCGCATATGTTTTTAAGAAGCGAACAGTTTCATTTTATAAAGTGATACAGTGGAATGTACATGTTTCTATTACAATATATCTACTTAAAAGTATGAATCTCCATTCGTATAACATTCATATTGTACCATATAGCAATGTATTTCACCGCATGTTGCTACTGTGATGTTAAAAAACATTTCATGTCAGTCCAATGAGGAAATATTGGATCCATAGAGTGAGATGTAGTCAGTATCTGGTATCGTGTATGAAGTGTGTAGTATAGGACATTGTTGTGCACGTTGCTTTGCTGCCAGGGGGGGGGGGGGGGGCAAGCAGAACTTCCATATTGATCACCTTATATTGTGTATTTGTTTAAAACAGCCGCCAACTATTACTGACAGGAAAACTCGGTCTGCCTCACTGTCAGCACCAGTCAGCACTGTGATTGCTATTCTTATCGAGTGTAAGGGCAAAATGAAATAGTTACGTCTTGTTATGAATAAGAACTTGTTCAGCCCAAGAGTGTAGGTTGTAGATAAACGTATAAGTTAATTTTAAGCGCTTATGTAGACACTTGTCTAAATCAAAGTCCTCAAAACGTGTAGAACAGTTATTTGTTAAAATTAGAGATGTAACTGATTAAGCGGTTGACATACTGAACCATCGGTAAACTGGTACATTTGCCCTGAAAATGTGAACCTGAAACTTTGTGGAAAAAAAACAAAATGCATTTTGAGTGCAATGAATAATACGTTATACAAGTTCAATTTATAGCGCTCGGCATACTGCTTATTAACACTAATGCTTGAGCCTCTTCATTGTCTTCAAACAACATGCCGCGCCGGAAATCAAATATGTAGCAATCAAAATGCAAACCAGTAATTTTGTTGTTTCAAGAAAGTACCTCTACGGGATTCGAATCCGTGACCTTTGCGAGCAAAGTTCAATGGCTTGCCTTACTTCTAGACCTGTAAGGCTTGACAGCAAATGATTAACCCACGGTGTGTGAGTAATCTATTAATATCAAGATTTTCCAAAATATCCATGAAACGCGTTGCACGTCATGCATTATTATTTAGATGGGCGACTATCCTCCGACGAACCGATATTTTAATGTTTTTCTCGTAGGCCTTAGAGTTTTATCCTGCTTGTTTCAATCAGTCACCAATAGAAAAATTGCCACAGTATTTAAGCATGGATCTTTGTTTCTTAAATATCCAGAGTAGTAATACTAATTGCCGCTTTGTGATAATCAAGAATATTATATAATGCCTCTTAATAATAAATTACCTTATGCCAATGCATATCGTAAGAACAGATTTTTGTGCGTTCATGTTGATGAAAATAAGTTAAATCAATGAGATCAAACGGAATTGTTTAGACTTATGTCGAAGTTGTACTTTTTTCTGCGCAATTCTTATGTGAATCATACCCGCACTAATTAAAAGAGTTGCGACAGTTCAAGAGATTTATTTTTAAATAACAAGTATGTTTATTTATCTATTTATAAAATGCACAAATCATATTTGTGAAAATAATTTAAAACATAAATTCACCACCCTAACACGAATTGTACATGAGTATTTCAAATAGTCACACGTGCTCGTTCTTCGAACAGATGTTTTAGTGCTTTGACGCATTGTTCCTTGTATTTGACTTCTGTATAAAACCATTTATAGTAAATCATAGTGTTGCTAAATACATTCGAAATAATAAAACCATTCCTATTGCATCAACACAAATGACATGAATGGCATATGGACGATTTAAATTCAATTCGATATAATTCAATAGTCTCTTTTTATTACTATTTGTTTCCTTATGTATTGTGAACATATTTTACCCTCTTTGTTTGCATGAAATGACTGCATACGCCGAATAGATTTGAAAGAGTCTGTATTGTTCAAAGATAGTCTTTGTGTATTTTTTTCGCACCTAAACAGACGCGATAACGTTGAAATTGCAATTTTAAGACTGGTTACCGCGCACTGACATTGATACCCTGCGAATAAAAGTGAGCCGTGATCTGTGGAAATGGGGTTTAATGCATGTGCTTAAAGTGTCGTCCCAGCTTAGCCCGTGCAGTCTGCACAGGCTAATCGGGGAAAACACTTTCCGCTTCAACTGGAATTTTGCTTTGCTTAAAAGAGACTAGTCGGAAATATTCGTTCCTGATTAGCATGTGCGGACTGCACCGGCTAATCTGAGACGACACTTTACGTACATGCATTAAATCCCCTTTTCACAGAACAAAAAGAAGGCGCACCATTACAATGCTTGAACGCTTGATTTTTGTAATGTTTAATTTAAATATCTATTGATTTGGTAACTATGAAACAACTTTTGAATGGCTTATCGTAAGTAAAGTATCAGGTATAATTGAATGATATAAAATAACAAAGTGAAAATAGAAAACTAGAGTAATACTTGTTAAATTAGAGAATTCAGTCTCTTAGTATGAACGCTGTGCCAACTGTAAAGAGTATTGATTTAGAGAGTTTAGTGTCAAAAAGTTGTATCCGCTTAACCAATCTAAATAAAATAAAATTGTTTCACGCTGGCCTCTCGGTTTTCAATGCAGCGTCACGAATATTTTTAAATTAGCCAATGCAGCATTATGATTTATTCAATCGGGCATATTGTCGCGATTTTTTTAAATAATACAAATTTGATTGGTTATTACGATTGGTCAAAATCTGGGTTAGAAAGCTATTCCGAGAAAACGCGCTGTAATTTAGGCGTATCCCGGCGATACTGTGGAATAGGCAATAGTGTGTGTATGTCAGAGTTTATTAACAGGCCATCACCGAGTCTTCACGACTACCTTATGTGCTGACTTGATATAAAAGATAGATCGGAGATCTCTATTAATATGCTTGGAAACATGTCACATGGTGATTAACCGTGTCACTTTTTTGAGGCCAATCAAAACATGTGCTTTATTCATAAATAATATCTTGATTGAACGGCATCTGAGACACAGTTTAGAAATAGTACAATCTGAATCCCTTCGAAGCTATACGTAGCTTTTCGGCAAAACTAAGTATTATATAGCCTCCCACACGATTTCACTCTAAATAAACTAATATTCAATATTGCACAATGGCAACAACACAAATATGGTAGTATTTCGTATCATTGATTATTACACATTCAATTGTAACTAATTGAAACAAGTTCACATGCCCAACAGCATCCGCAACATTTTCGCGAGCCTTTGAAGTACACAATATACGGAATAATTAAAAAAAAATCATATTTAGCATCGAACATTTTATTTTCGAACTTACGTTCACTTACAATTTAAATAAAAAACTTCGTGTTTTTTTGCGAAACTGTAGCGCGTAATTGTTGTTGGTTGCCAGTCAATGTCTAGACCTTCTGTAATTCAAACGTTGTTCAGCCGCCAGTCAACTGACAAGATGAGAGCTCTACCGATTATTCGACATAATGAAATGAATCGGCACAGTGCGTAAAACATGGGCTGGATAAAAACAAACGTTGCTTTGTTGATTGCTTTTATAGCTGGAATTCTTTTTTACACCGTGTTTGTTCAGCAAAGAACGGAATTATCGTTACAGACTATACTGCGAGTGAGTAGATACTTTCTATTTTTGGAATTGTGTATGAAAAGTGAATTGTTCATCTTGTGGAATTCGTAGTCGATATATATGGAAACGTTGATAGACGCCGGCATTATATTACATTTTTGTTGAAAATGTCGATTTTCTTATTTGTTGTCATGACATTTTGCTAACCGGGAAGTAGAGAAAACGTTATTTTGTCAAATCTATAAAGCTATTAAATTCTAGGCAACATTCTATTATAATTGTTTATCCGCTTCATACTTAAGAACTGTTTAATTTTTGTTTGTTATATACTTAATTCTTGGTATCATAATTGTAATTGTACATCCGATAAATACTTACAGGGTTTTTTTTTACTAAGAAAGTGACGCCGATATTCGGCGTCTTCCCCTACCAGAATTTTTCCCCTAAAAATACCGTTTCCCCTCCAAAAATATATTTTTTTCACCAAAATATAATATTTTACCCTCAAGGAAATGTTTTTTTTTCTTTTGGGAAGTCGACACTTATCCAATTTGTACCATGTACAACGATCTCGCTCTCTCTCTCTCTCTTCCGACGAACACTCAAATCTGGGAATCCCAGTGATTCTATATATAGCTCTTAAATTACGTCATGTAAACCGGGCAACTAATCGTATTAATCATGTGACTATTTTACTGGATTCCGGTCTTGCGCGAGAAGGGTGTTTCGTCAATTAATTACCGGAAACCAGTCGAGTTTTCATCCGGGTTATGTGAAAGCCAAGATAAAAACGTTAAAACAGAAAAAAAGTCTCACAATTGGTGTTCATACACGAACAAAATAAAACGTTCGGACTCGGAAAAAATTAATTGCGTTGACGCATTTTTTAAGAATGAATCATCAAAAACCGTTGAAACCCAGCAGGATTCGGAGGTACATGTAATTAACATCGATTAATACTGTCGGATTATTGTGAAAGTAAAAGTAGACAATCGGCAGCTGCCGCACCTTTCCCTGCCAATACTGTAGCAGATCTAGATCGTCAACCCATTCATCATGAAATTGAAATCATAGTATTGACATCGTTCCCCGGCCCCAGTTGAAAACATTTCCCATTATTAGATCTACACCTGCAACTTTTTTAGGACTTTGACTTTAATATCATACTTGTTCATGTGTTTAAGAACAAAAAGGTCAGAGACATGCCTCTTTTTCTAAAAAAAACCTGAAGTCTGTAGGTGAGTTATAGACATTGAAATGAACAGTTTTTATTTTTTCCCCAAATATGTCTCTTTCACGCTCGATTTTCCCCTTTAACCCAGCGTCCAGCGTCTTCCCCTTTTTCTAAAAAAAAAACCCTGACTTAATATATACTACTCAATTCTTGGTAATATACTATTGTAATACAGACATTCCAAAAAGTATTTTAAAATATTAGATGACTCAAATACGACTTAAACATTGACACAATGATAACTGGAAAAATGAAATGGAAATGAAAATGAACAGCACAGCACTGAACATTGAAAATTGAACAAATAGAGGATATTTGTTCATGTCAGTGTCACGGTGTAGAAGCATATCGGTCGCCGTTCTGTCTAAATGCCGCATATCTGTTCATTCTTCGTTGCTTCTCTGCCATAAACAAGAAAAATGGATGCTCGGAATTACAAAACAGGTAAGAAAATCTTAAATTAAAACCCGTAAACACATTTGTGCATACAAAAAGGTCGTCCATGAGTTGAAGCATGTATCCAGCTACAGGTTCACAGTATTCCGCAGGTCCTAACACTTATCACAAACTATCGAAGATGGAATGATGACGAGGGTGGTGGAACAATCCTGCATACATGCCACTTTGAAGACTTTTTTACCATAGCTTTTCCGTAATATGTCAAATATCTACTAGTGTCATTGATATCATCTTTATGATAAAATCTTTACGTTCAATGTACGCTATATAGTAATTATTTTTATCAATTTTACTTAAAAAAATGCCTACTTTCGCTTTCGTTGTGGCACGAAAAGCCTCTCGATCGTCTCACTTTTCTGGCACGGGAAGCCTAGTCATCGATTGACATTTTTATTTTTCTCAGTAAAATGAGTTAAACACTTGTTAAAAGTATTGTTAGTAAAAATTTAAAATGTCAGACTATTTGATGCAAATATCAAAGGCGAAAGGGGACTTTTAACGTAATTATTTGGACTAACACTATTGGCTACATATTTGAAGTATCTTAATGTACATATATAAACCGTCAGTAATGAAGATCGCGTTGATAAATTGCAGAAATAATCAACACATATGGATGACAACGTGTTTACAGTACTTAATGCAACAACCAAAGATTCGGTAAACTGCCACGACTTCATGGATTTTCTCGTGCAAGTCAAGTAACTTGTCGACGGCTAGGCTCAGATTATCAAAAAGGCCCATTTTATATTAGGTCCTTTTAAAACGGCTTTTTACAAGTGGATGAACCAGTCAATAAGTATCATTCCGTCCCTGTCCATGGACTCGGACTAGTTGCTTCCTGGTTCACTGATAGTCAAAATTTATTCATTTGTTAGCATTTTTTTCTATCGATATTCGCTAATAGCCCAAAATACAAAATTGTGTGCAGATATATTTAAACATGAAATATTTAAAAAGGGCACACATAATGCAGGGCTCGAAATTAACACTCGCACACTCGCAAAATGCGAGTGAAAAATACCGATTGCGAGTTAAGATTTAAGCCACTAGAATTTTTTTGCGAGTAAAGAAATAGTAACAAGAAATATCTTTAAAAAAGATATACGGCGTTGATTGTGGTTGCAGTTAATGAAATTTAAAGACTTCAATGAATGAGATCAAAGATAGCGAATGTCTTTTTCTGTGCAGTTCTTAGCTGCAGCAAACGCAGTACGGGATGATACGCGGAGTTTTCGCGGCTTATTTTACATTATTACATATTGCTGGTCATAAACGTATAGATACAAAACAGAAAACCAAAAGAAGAATGGAAGTGAAATTAAAACATATGAGTCAATCGGCCACACGCGAAGTATCCGTACATATTTTAAATATTTATACGCGCGTTCTTCGAACAAACCTGTTTTAGTGGTTTGTCTCGCGTTGCTATTTGATTCGATTATTAACAGTATCGAGAATCATTGCGCTCATGCTTAATTCATTAGTCAATATGATGGCATAATTCTTGTTAAATTAATTAAAAATAATATTTATCATGGTATTGTTGTAAAACACATTAAGAATCTATTATTGACATACCATATGATATCGCTGGATATCTTCATTTAAGGTAAAACAAAACGAATTAAATCCTTCTACGAAAACAGTGAAAAGTGGGAAAAAGAACGTCTTAATATATAACACTTAAACTTGTTGTTGATGTCATATTTTATTTTGTTTTACTAGTACTAAACTAATGTCCAAACTTGCTTTTATTTATGTTTCCAGCAAAATTTGCGAGAATGTTTTTGATTTTGCGAGTTGGTATTTAAGCTGCTCGCAATTTTTTGCTAGTAGAAAAAAAAGTTAAATTCGAGCCCTGACATACAAGATTCTTTTTTTTTAAAGTCTAGCCTTTAATAATTCATATCCACCCGAGAAGAGAACTTTGATATATCAAGCGATTTAGTTTGACGAATAGGCTTCCCGTGCCAGAAAAGTGAGCCGATCGATAGGCTTTCAGTGCCACAATGAAAGCGAAAGTAGGCATTTTTAAGTGAAATTGATGAAAATTACTATGTAGCGAACATTGGACGTAAAGATTTGATCATAAAGAAGATATCAATGACATTAGATATTTGACATATTACGAGAAAGCTATGTAAAAAAAAGTCATCAAAGTGGCATGTATGCACGATTGTTCCACCACCCTCGTCATCATTCCATATTCGATAGTTTGTGGTAAGCGTTTTGATTTGGACTTGCTGAATACTGTGAACATGTAGCTGGATATATTTTTCAACTCATGGACCACCTCTTTTTATGCACAAATGTGTTTACGGGTTTTAATTTTAGATTTTCTTACCTGTTTTGTGAATTACGATCATCCATTGTTCTTGTTTATGACAGAGAGTCAGCGAAGAATGAACAGATAGGCAGCATTTTGACAGAAAGGCCACCGATATGCTTCTACACCGTGCTGTAATTCTTCGTTAAATTCTTGGTATCATACTTTTAATTTCACATCCGATTATTACTAAATATACTACTAAAATCTTGGTAAAAATACCAATTTCTTTAATACCTAATGATAAAATATGACATTTCTGCAGTGAAAAAACAGCAGTGAAAATACACAAAAAAAATTACCGATGAAAATAACAAGTAGATATATTCGGAACTCATTTTTCTATTTTTAGATTATCATAAATAATTTTATCGATATTTTCTATGATCAAGAGTGAATTAAAATCGACATTCCACCGAATCCAATAAATTTTCTCTTTATTTTATGCTTTTTCACCGTTTATTATCCCCCGCCATATGCGGAGGGATATTGTTTTGGCGTTGTTCGTCCGTCTTTCCGTCCGTCCGTCTGTCCGGCACTTTTGTGTCCGAAGTCATATCTTGGAAGTGCTTTGGCAGATTTCATTGAAACTTGGTATGAGTATATACCTGGATAAAAGGATGATGCACGACAAATGGCATTGTACACCATCTGTTAATTACGGAGTTATGGCCCTTTGTCTCTTGAAAAAATGCTTTTTAGCTATGTGTCAAATATAAAGCATATTTGCGGGGATATCAATTCAACGAATTTGCTTGTTTACATTGTAAAAGAGTTAAACTGGATAAATTCGCCGGTATAATGACGTTATTTCGTCACACTAATGACGTCACTTTGTGTTTGAAATGTAATGAACGCCACGAGAGTAATGGTAATTTTCAGCGAAAGGGAAACAGCTGTTTATTTGTTTCTTGAAAAAGGGACATAAAAGAAACTGAAAATTGGTTTATGTCAGTGTAAGATCGTTTGTTATTTCACGCGTGATCATAGAAAAATCTCTCGTGAAAGGGTATTTTCTATGATCTCTCGGTGAAAAGAACAAATTATCGGAATTCCTTTTTCTATTTTTAGATTATCATATTAAGATGTACTTCCCTTGTTTATACCCTTGTTTATATTTTTTCTTTGATCACGAGTAAAATAAAATCGATATTCCACCGAATCCAACAACTTTTCTTTTAATTTTATGCTTTTTTACCGTTTATTTACATTGTAAAAGAGTTTAAATGGAGAATTTGCCTGGAATAATGACGTAGATTTCGTCAACAAAATGACGTCATTTCGTCAACAAAATGACGTCATTTCAATGTATTGAGGCACGCCACGGGAGACAGGGTCAATTTTCAGCGAAAGGGAAATTATTATTAATTATTTTCTTGAAAAGGGGGCATAAAACAAACATAAAATGTGTTCAAGTCAGTGTTAGATCGTTTGTTATTTCACTCGTGATCATAAAAAATATCACTCGTGAAATAACAAACGATCTTACACTGACATGAACAAATATCCTCTATGTAATACAGAAATTCCCAAAAGTATTTTACAATATGAGATGACTCAAATACGACTAAAAATTGACATAATTAGAAGGATAATTGGAAAAATGAAGTTGAAATGAAAATAAACAACACAGCACTGAACAATAAAAACTGAACAAATGAAAATCACAACATCCTCACACAGTATAATTCTTAAGAAACAAATATGTATACCATTTACCATTAATTAGTTAAAAACAATACGATTTTTTAATAGAAAAATCCAGAAATATACTGGTATGAAAATTGCTTTTTTTTCAGAAACTGATTGTTAAGAGTGTGACCTTTATAGAAGAATATTAATCGATATTTACACAAAACACTCATAAAATAATACTGGTAAGAGATGAAGGAAGAAGTGCCTTAAAACAGCATAACACGTGTCCGATATCAATAAGGTAAACCAGCAGACTCCGTTTTTAAAGCACAAAGAAATTATCAGAAGTTATAAACTTGCAATTATAAATATTTACTAGTCGCAAAATTCTGACAACTCAGAATTAAAATACAAATGTCAACACGCTGGCAAAAAAGATATAAATCGATCGATGAATGGGCGCTTAAAACGTTAATTTGAACGGAAACAAAATATTAATGTCCCCACAACAACTATCGGATATGCAGAATGTGTTTTTGCTAATTGAAATCGGAAAAAAAAACTATTGACAAAGACTGACATGAATTAGAGGCATACGCACTCGGCATTAGTTGCTACCCTCCCCCCAGCTGCTACCCCCCTCCAGAAACTCTTACAATTGTCAATTTCCACAGGTTTAACTGTTTCTGTGAAAATATAGTTTGTTGCAAGCGAAACACATATTCTTAGAAAAAATACAAGCGATCCTATGAAAATATACAAAAAGAACTCTTTACACAAACATTGTAAAAAAGGTTAAATGTAAAGAGACCGTTTGCGAGAAAGTCATTTTACGTGAGCCATAAATTTATTATTATCGGAAGAAAGATTGATGTCAACGAAACAACATCGTAACCGGTTTGCAATATCATTAATACAAATTAACTTACGTGTCTGCTTAATTAGATCAGTGGCTGCATGCCTAGAAATCTCTTGTTGTAAAACAAAATACGTTTTTAAATTACAAAAATCAAAATACATTCCGCCTCAGTAAGTTCAAGACTCTGCCACATCTGCATGCATGCAACTATCGTTTACCAAGTGTTAACTCTTTCAGTGCTGGAACCGAATTTTGAAGGCCTTTGCAAACAGTTTGGATCCAGATAAGACGCCATAGAACGTGGCGTCTCATCAGGATCCAAATTGTTTGCTATTTTGATAGTATTCTTTGAAAAAAAATGAATAAAATGCTAATTTTATCAATTCAGCAAACAACATTTTAGCAGACTACAAATTTCCCAGCATGCATAGTGTTAACGATTTCCTCCGCTACGGGTACCGAGATAATTTATTGTAAACTTTAAGAGACAATTTTGTGCAGTATGCAGTAAACAGGTCAGCATTAAAAACAAATAAGATAATACGGCATGTGTAACGCGTTTCATGTTTCGTTTACAATTACGTTGATAACTACCATAGTAGCGTTTCAAATACGCTTTCTGGCTGTGTTAAGCGTGAATAGCTCTGCGGTTGCAAGTTTGTTATGGCCGCCCATTGAACCAGGTTCCAATCCCGATGATGGCAAGAACATAATTCAATATTGTTATTGATATGAACATCACTGTATGTAATCACTATAATATGACTATGGTGTTATTTGCAAATAATGCATTGACATTTAAATAACGACAACAACAAAATCTGTCAACACGTCTCTTTAATATCTAAGCGTATTGTCTTACTCAACGAACTGTCAACGTTGCGCGCGAAGTTAGCCGTAAGCAAATTATAATATGTCGTAGTCTATGAACCCAAGATGAATCGGTTTGCAAATGATAGTAAGTAAATGTGTAGTGGTCATGGTCGGAGTATACTGCCCGGGACTGTTCTACTTCATCACTGTCATTCCATCGCACGTTGGTGTCAAGCCAAGTTCGATGTTCAAAGAAGGTTCGCTTGTTTGTACTACTAAAAATTGAGTTGGAATAATACAATCATCATCATCATTATCATCATCAACAACAACCGTAACACCAAAAATAAAATAATCATAATCAACATCATGATCATCATAATTAGTTTTACCTTCTTCTTAGTAACCACGTCGACGTTTGTTAAAGACTAGTACAGTTTTCATCAAAATGAATAGAAACGTTAAGGTACCAAAACAAGAGGATCTTTTGAATAATCATGCAGATTATACTTAAGAATTATCACCACAAGATTAAATAAAATGATAACGTTTTTGTTTATTTAGCCTGATTAAATAGCACTTATTTTGAAATCGGCGAAAAATTGCTTTTATACGAAAGCAGTATCCGTTTGATAAAAATGTAATATTCACCAATAGGTTGATTAGATAAGTAACCAAAATAATTAATACATTTGAGTATTTACATACCCATTCAACTATTGTTCCAATTATATATGTAATTTTGACATGCCGTGGTGTATTGGATATGGTGTCACGGGATCTGGAGTTCACGGGTTCGATCCACACTGTGAGAGCTTTCTTTAGATCTACCCCAAAGACATCAAGTACTGGTTCTACCCTGGCCCAAGACTCATTAAATAGTCAAATTGCATCGATGCTCCAGAGGAGCCCTGCATTTAAAGGGGAAGAAGAAGAGAAATGATAACATAGAGTAGAAATTCAGTTTTAGTTGCCATTCCTTAACAGTTATTTAACCGCTTCATCAGTGTTTGACGAAAGCATTGACGTCACACAACCATATATAGTTGTGAACAAAAGAAACGCGACCGTTCATGTTTTTGTCAAATTAAACTTTTAAATCGTTGTTTGTTCATTAATAAGGACAGTAATAACAATATGATATTGAATAAATTGAATCAACTAATTTAAAACTAATCTTATTCGATTAATTGCATACGGATGTTATTAAACTAAAAACTCACCGAATGCGACTGGCCTTTTTAACCAGGTTTTCCGAAGGAAAAAACTGGTTATTAGATTGGCGAATGCGGGCGGGCTGGCGGGCTGGCGGGCGGGCGGAACAAGCTTGTCCGGGCCATAACTATGTCGTTCATTGTCAGATTTTAAAATCATTTGGCATATTTGTTCACCATCATTGGACGGTGTGTCGCGCGAAATAATTACGTTGATATCTCCAAGGTCAAGGTCACACTTTGAGTTCAAAGGTCAAAAATGGCCATAAATGAGCTTGTCCTGGCCATAACTATGTCATTCATTGTGAGATTTTAAAATCATTTGGCACATTTGTTCACCATCATGGGACGGTGTGTCGCACGAAAGAATCACGTCAATATCTCGAATGTCAAGGTCGCCACGACTAAAAATAGATTTTTATTAAAAACAAACTTACAAAGGGGGTTAATTTTGTTTGTTCATTTCAAAAGTTCAGTTTGAGTTTTCTCCCTTTATCAGATTTTTTTTCACAATGAAAACCTGGTTTTGTGACAATTTTGTCCCTTGTAAAGCATATGTTGCATATGAAAACGTTCGAAATGTTCCTTTACAAAAATGTAATATACATGTAATATCTTAATGTAATAACAAGGGTTATATATTTTGTATCTTTCAGGCTCCGGAAGTTGTTGCCCACGAGACTACGACTTTTGTAGAGGATGTTGAGACGTATGAAATACCATTGGCAAAAGAGCTGGAGAGACTTTCATCTACAGATCAGATGAATATTTATTGGACGTAAGTGTATTAAGTTGTTAATTTGCATGCCTTCACGTCCGTCCACCCATACCTACGCACTTCCCAAACCTAGTGTTATAAACTCCGCTTTCACTACTTGGTTGATCTCCCTTTTTCATAATTTTGACAGAATTATGGCATTTTTATCCGTTACATGATTTCTTGTTTTAACATTTGTATAAACTCCTCTTAAAACATGGGATCAGTCTCGATTTTCTTATAATTCTGACAGAATTAGGGCATATTTTCCACTACATAATGTCTTGTTTGAATATTTTGTGTTTTACACTCCTCTTTGTTGGATGGATCTCGCTAAATGTTTCACAGATGAATAACCTTAACGTGAAGATTCTCGTAAATAAAGGAGTATGTATTTGTTATCATTTTGCAATGAATTATGGTCATTTGATTGGTTTTGTTTCTCAAATATTTAATGTTTGGTGACACAATTCTAGTGCATACAGAAACAAAGGTATCGTTAACGAAATATATTTCGATCGTTTTGTAATTTTGTGAACATTAAATACTCAGGAAAGAAGTTGCAAACGTATTTAGCAGTTTGAATGTAATGTATTGTGTGAAACATTGTTGTCAATTCGACATACATGCTATCGGAGACCACTAGCATCTGCTATGATTCATAGCAGATGCTAGTTGTCTCCGATAGCATGTATTTTAACTCGTTTTTACAAATAAAGAAATGAGACCATATCAAAATACTTTATATCCGCTGGGATATTCTGTTTTGGCGGTATCTGATTGTCCGTTTTACTGCATGTTTGTAAATCACGAACCAAACCAGCCGCACTAGGCTAGCTCAGTTGGTAAAGCTCCGGACTTTCACCGTGAGCGTCGCGAATTCTAAACCCGGTCATTTATTAACTTGTAATTACGGGATTTAGCACAACGTATTTGTGCGTGCATTTCCCAACAGAAGGGAAGCTGTGAGTTGCCGGGATACGCATGCGCACCTATACATGTATATGATAAGCTATGATTATTGGTGTTAAGTGTGAGTTGGTTTTTAACGATGCATATAATGGATATTTTTAGCATAGTAAATGTTCAGTATTGCTGTTTCCTCACACATATCATAACTACAACAAAACTTTGCAAATCTGAAACTTTTTTTTTCAATTTTATCAATTTACCAAAAACGTGAAAAAGTCTCTTTAATGTCAGCGCTCCACTTGATATCAACAGTTTCAATGAAAAAATCAAAGAATACACATGTAAGTCCACAGTTAAGCGCTGCAAACGTTGTACAATTGCACCAAGTACTAATGGTTTTTACAGCATATTTCTGTGCCATCATCATTATAATGATTGTCATTTCATGGTCTGTCATTACAAACACTTTTCACTAATTTTCGGACATTCATTTTCGGATGTAAAAAGAATATCATAATTGTATTTGTTTGAAAATCTGTGAGTAGGTCGTTTTAGCAGTGCTCTTTATTGTTGCCAGACACAACCATCTTCCGATCCATTAACAGCCCGAGTATGCTGTAACACAACCCTTCCCTGGTGGTGTGTTTTTCTTGCAGCATAGAGCATGTCTGGAAATAAAATTCTGCGGTCAATATATATGCATGGCGAAATGAATTGTGCATTCTCGTGAACGATAATGAATCGTATTTCACACAGATTTTTTGTTCGAAACGCAATATATTTATTTAATTTAATAACTATGGAATCCTGATAGTGCCATCTATAAACTCGCCCTTCTTTTATCAAGGGCGACACACGACGCACGAAGCAATACTCGATATTTAAAAATTAGAATGCGACAGTCGCCCTTTTATATGCAATATCTCGCCCTTTGAACACGACCGTCGCCCTTTATGAACGCGACCGGCGCCCTTTTATAGGCGAGATATCGCCTATAAAAAGTCGACTGTCGCGTTCTCAAAGTGCATGATATCGCATATAATAGGGCGACGGTCGCGTTCATAAAGAGCGACGGTCGCGTTTGTAAAGAGCGACGGTCGTGTTCAAAGGGCGAGATATCGCATATAAAAGGGCGCCGGTCGCGTTCATTAAGGGCGACGGTTGCGTTCTTAAAGTGCGACGTTCGTGTTCAAATGGGCAAGATATCGCATATAAAAGGGCGACTGTCGCATTCTTATTTTTTGAAAACGCGACAGTCGACAGGCGTTATTATTACAGCGATATTTGAACAGTACAAATATTGCGTGTCGCCGCGACTGTCGCGCAACATATCGAGTATCGCTTCGTGCGTCGTGTGTCGTGGTCTGAATTCTTTCATCAAGGGCGACATACGATACACGATATTTTGCGCGTTAGTCGCGGCTACGCACGATATTGTGTGCGACAGCCGCGGCGACGCACGATATTTTGCGCGACAGTCACGGCGACGCACGATATTTTGCGCGACAGTCGCGGCGACGCATGATATATTTAACACGATATATCGTCTTTTGGGCTACCTACACAAGGGCGATATTTCGTGTTAAATGTCTCGCAAAATGTCGTGTATCATGTGTCGCCCTTGGTGAAAGAAGGGCGAGATTATAGATGGCACTATCCGGATTCAGTAAATAACTCATATGGCGCACAATGCAAATCATTGGCGCTTGATCGTATTGTTTCTACGGTAATAATTGCTTTATGAAGATTCTAGAGGCCGCATGTATTACCCATTGGTCTGCATATTTGAACAAATTATCTCATTCGAGTTTGAAACTGGGTCATGTAGGGCCAATCCTTGTGGAACTTGTTTATAATAGTTTGACCAAGTTTTATCAAGATTGCACCAAAACGCGACCTTGAGAGTGGTTATGAGCTATGAGTTGACTATAACAAGTCAAACAATACGATTAAGCTCTGTGACATACTGTTTTATATTGTATGCACCATTACTTCCAGTAACTCTGCTTTGCAGGTACATAAACCGGCTACAGGTTCTTTGCAAGGACGTTATCAGAGTCGGCAGTCTCAAGGACGGAGGCAAGGAAATATGCGTTGACAAACCGTACAAACCAAAGGCGCCTTGTGTCGTGTATTCATTCGGGTAACCTATCGCCAACTTATCAATAGATCTCTACGCTAAATTAATTATCTTGCATTTAGCGCTCATTCCGTTACTATGACACTGTTTGTTTTTGTAGTACTCCTGTGTTATATCAGGGACCCGTAAAGTGCTGGTCGTGAAAGATTTGCGATTGATTGGTGCTTTGGACTTTTTGACAGAATCACCTAATATTGTAGACAAAATCACCATAAAGTTTGCCTCATCTGTGCAACAACTTATATATTTCAGCATCAATTATCAGTTTGATTTCGATTATGCCACGGTGGACTTGTTTGGCTGTGATGTGTACGCGTTCGATCCCAGGTAAGATTCTAAGTACCTTAGAAAACCATATATACCGCAACCTTGCATAACGCAACCATGTAAAACATGCACCCTTTTTTAATTGAAGAAATAATGAAGCATATTATTTAAGCCAAGAAAACTAGCAAATCGGACCGAAAATGGTTGGCATTTTTATATTGCGCAATCAATGCGGGCATTTCAACCGTTTAGCAGTGGACCGATACAGGGCCATCATGACCCTCTTGTTTTGTAAAGTAAAATGTTATTATGTTTAATTGTATAAAATAACGATTTACTGTTTAAATTAATTATAGAAAAATAATAAATTTGCTATTTTATTATTATATTGTGTAATAAGGCAAGAAGTGTTCACTAGAAGCCTTTTGTAAGAAATATTTTTTCCCTTAAAACTTTTTGTCAATTAGTTTAAAATAATTGGATACAAACTATAAATTATATACATGTATATATTTCTGGATGATATTAGCGTTCAATATTGCAGATTGATAATTCTCAGCAATGCTTATTTCATTTAATAAGGTCGCTATTGTATATGGTTGTTTGTTACTATTTATAAATTGACTATTGACAGATGAGATATTTTGTTTCGAATGCGCGTTTCCTAACACCCTCCATCAAAAACACGCAATTGGATTTCATGTTTCCGCGAAGTTATTCGTTTTTCAAACTCGGAATCGCAGCGGCGTTTCTAGCCGAATATATCAGAAGTCATAAGCGGTCACCACGTGCGCTATTAAATCTGATAGTTACTCATCACAAGATCTTTCCTCGACGTTTGATGTCGCGTAACAAATTGTAAAATATTGGGCTCCACGTCGTTAATAAAATAACGCGTCTGCGTTCAGCAGCCGACATTACCACAACCTTTAGCAACGGAAGTAAATTGTTATGTAGATACCGTCCGAAACAATGTCAACATAGATTTACTTCAAATATTACGGCCGCAGTAAAGATAACAACAAACTAATTCAAATCGAACGTGTTATGGAAAAAAGGTACAACTAAAACACCAAAGAATCGATTGCAATTCGTTTTTGTATAATCGTTTTCCTGTCAAATACAAATTGTAAATAACATAAAATGATCATTATCTTTTGCCCAGTACATTTATCTGGCTTTTGAGCCATTTTCAACAAGCAAATGACAATTTCCTGAAAGTACCAAACTCGTATTAATCACATGCTTAGCTTTCCAAACTGTCGAAGGATTATTTTCTCACAGTATTTGCAGTAAACGTATTCTCTTCAACATTTTAAATTTCACTGGATCTAGCTATACACTGTTTGCGACCAAAACCGCTAAGTCTGTAACGACAAGAATTTAATCAGTGTAATGCTGAAACCGGTCATGTGTTTATATTAATCAATCTCTTGCACGACGGTTACGCTGTATGTGAGAGCAAGGAACTACAACTGTGCATAAATATTGTATATTAATGTGTATGCGAGCATTTGAATGTTTTGCTTTGTAATATTCGCAGCATGAACAGAAGTACGTCGAGAATTACGGAGCACATTAAGTTTTACAAATGGGGCTTGGGTGGAGAAGATACGGTTAACAACTATGGCTGGCCAATCAAAACACTGTCTTCAATACGAAAGGAGCTTGGCCATACTGATGTAAGTTATACCCTATGTATGTTGACATTCAAAAGCTGTTTTGATAATTATCAAACCTTACATTTTAGCTGAATTGCGTCGAAAGCCGAAGGCTTATTGAAACGCTCTCGAGTCCGCTTCCAGGGTAGAGCCAGTACTTGGTGCCGTTGGGTCTAAAGAACGCTACACAGTGGGGATTAAACACGTGATTTACCGGTCGATAGGCGCACACTATACACTATTCGCTACACCACGGCGACCTTCATTTCTTTGCATAATGTACCAATCCGCGATTGTATACAGGTGTCAGATTGTAAAACCTTTACATCTTGTATTATGTTTACTATTTCGTACGAGGGAGAGATATTCCAATGAGGGCCATCAACCACTAAACGAACACAAATCGATCCACTTTGTGTTTGTCAAATTGTTTTATCCAATAGTGTGATGTAACTGGATTGGATTTTGTGATCACGTGCAATTATTGAAGTGATTAACTGAAATGTAGACAGCTAGATGTTTATTTCAATTCTTGGTTACGAAATAGCTACCGGTTAATTACATGTCATTTCCTGGTTAACAAAAATTATTTTGATCTATTACAACTCACGTGTTGGCTACCAAATATCTACCGGTTTACTACAAATCGCTTCTTGGTTACTGAGAATCTATACGTCAATTCATTGCCTCTGTACTAAATATTCATTGGTCTTTTACAACTCACTTAGTTGTTACCAAGTAATATACCGGTCTATTATAACCCAACTCAACTAGTGTGTTGTTCTTTTCAGAAACCTATCGATCTTCTAAAAATAGACATCGAAGGCGATGAGTGGCATGCTATTCCTCAAATGATCGCATCGGGAGCGCTAGATGACGTCAAGCAAATCTCTATGGAAACGCATTTCCTTTCTGAGCGACCATCATCACCGAAAAACTGGGGCAGCATTCCGCTTCCCGGTCATTTGCAGTTATCAGCCCTTAGACAGTTATACGATGCGGGATACAGAATTTTTATGCGGGAAAGGAACATGTGGTCTCATCAACAGTGGCCTTCGATAAGAGGATTTATTACAAATGTCAACGAAATTTCATTGATAAGGCCGGTAAAAAAATAGAAGTAAAGTTCCATCTGCTGTCAGCTGTGGTATTTGCATTGATTGTATTATCGTGTATGATGCCATTGTTTAGCTTTGTTTATGTATGTTACATTTTGTTGCACTTTTGTTTTGTTTAAACATTTTAACTGCGTATTTAAAATACGTTAATGCCAATTTGAAATATTGGATAAAATGCCTAACATTGAAACTTCCTTGCGGCTCGAATATGATCCACTCTGAATAACACGCTAACCGACCACCTAGTTATTCATTGGCTTAAAAGTGTTGTATATTTTGATAACGTTTTTCAGGCGTTCCTTGATATTATTTTTTTTTGTTATTCGCGGAAGACACGTCTGATATTCGTATATATTTGTACCCAACTCTCACTTTTGCAGTTTGTTTTGCCATTACATTGTTATACATTTAGGACTTTGCTTTCGAAGAGTGCTACACTTCTTAACTTATATACCAGTCCGATTTGCTACTGAGCAAGAAGTATTTGTATAATTGTTAACCTGTGCTTCAAATTGGAAGACAATGAAATTCGCATTCTTCGATTACATGCTTAAGGATGGATCAATTGTATACTATGCGCATTGTTTTAGTTAGATTATCTTAGCGGCATGATAATGTAATTTATTGCTGCTTTCTTATGTAATAAGAAATCCGAATTTGTTTTTTTCTCTATTTATACAAGTCATCGGAGGCGGTAATCACGTGACAACAAGTTGGCGACGTCTATGTCGCGACGGGGTTTTCGCCGTTTTTTACCCGTTATCACTTTTATAAAAAAAATGACGCTCACTTTCAAGCCATGTCAGCAAGAGAGTCATTAAGGTTTATTTCGAATTAATATTCTCTCTAAATCTCGACCTAAAGCGATAGTATGGGCATTTTACAATGTTGAATTGAGCTGAAAAGAATGAACAGGTCAAAGGAGTTTTATATTCTATATTTTACGTGACTCACCCAGTCATATAAGCCGAAATGATCCGTAAAACAAAATTATGTCTTTGTGTCGAATGAAATAATCTGCACTTAAACTAAATTTAGATTCACATCGTACATGCATGATCAGTTGTCAAACGAAAGTACGGTTGATATTCAAATGCATTATTTTTCTCTTTCCGGGATATTGTTTTAGTATGTTGATGCTGCATTAACAAATATAAATGTATATGAAGTGAAAACACCAAAAATAAACAACGGTTGCGATAGACACCTCAAAACTGTTAGATGCCCATAATATCACTTGAACAAGCTGCAAATTTTTTTAGCGGAATCACAAAATTGCAGCCCCCGTTAAGAAAATTCTTAGCGTGTAAAGTTGAGATATCGAGCGAATATTAATACGAAATAAGCACCAATGACGTTCTTGTTGATATGGCTGGAAAGTGAGCGGCAATTAAAACTATTCTAATTATCTTATGTTTTATTTATGCATCATGTTTACATAGTTTGTATTAATACAAATAGTAAAGACAATGAAATGTTTTTTGATGAACCAATATTTTACATGTAGACATGACTGATAAACATACTTTATATGAATAGCATGTCATATTTGATATTAAGCTACAAAACGACGGAAATCAAATAGTTATTTGCACGTTTATAATTATATGTTTACAATGCTTATTTACACTTTTTAAAATACGTTCTCTTTTCGGGACGCTTTATGGAAAGACGCTTGGCGGATGGAGGATGGCTGGGCGGTTTGGCGCGCGGTTTTCCGCTCTATTAGTCGTACAGCTATTTCAGATTTGAGTCTCCTTTTTGATACGGGCGTGTATTTTGGTCCCTGGTCCTGTTGTTTATTGGTATTCTAGACATGCATGTGTATTGATAATGCGTCTGAAGTATTTATCTGTAAATATAGGACTCGTATATGCAGCTATCAAACAATTAGGACTGACAGACCAAAGTTTTTCGATCGCATGACAACCAATAATTGATGTTTTCCGTGTAGTTATTCTTTTTTATATATATGGGCCGTGCTCTGTGAAAGGGGCTCCGCACAGGCTAATCAGGGACGACACTCAACGCCTTAACGTGTTTTTTGGTAAGAAGATACTTTCTTGAAACGAAAAATAACATTAAAGCGGAAAGTGTCGTCACTTATTAGCCTGTGCGGACTGCACATGCTAATCATGGACGACACTTTACGCACATGCATTAAACCTCATTTTCACAGAGCACGGCACATATTTATAAAGCTCGTCAACGCTGACATTTTTTATGTATGTATATATATCTTCAGTTATAGTATCAATAAAATCTGTGACGTGTAATTCTTAAATTTTCAACCATGTCAATTAGTAGCGTCGTTCCTTTAAAAAATATGCATAATTTCAGCCTTATATTTATAGTAAATACACGGATTTATAATGGCATCAAAATGCATTTATCAAATAATCAGCCCAAGGTTATTTGATTCTTATATAAGCCGTGTTTAAATGTGGAAGACAGAATATATTCCAGCATTTAATATAAAAACCTGGTGCCTTCTCCTGTTCACTATATTATATTTTGATTATTTATAATGCAGCTTTAAATTTGTGTAAGTACCGTTATGAGTATCACTTGTTTAGGTTGTTGTTGAGTGGAATCGGGTTGAATAACACTGTTGTGATATAGTGAATTCCTAAAACACGTGCATGAACAAACCCGAAAATGGAAACGGGAATCAATTCAAGCGGGTATTTTTGCAAGCATAATTAGTTCACGAGTATTGGGTTTATATTTTAGGGTTATAGATGTGTAAATAATTAGCTATAATTAACGGTTGGTGTCTTCCAGACATTGGATTTTCATTTTGAAATTTGCGTTGGAACAATTAACGTGTGCCTTGTAAAGATACATGTAATTGTTTAAATATAAATTACTATGTACAGGTAAGCTGATATTTATACAAAGGAAAAAAAAACTTTGTAAATAATATGTTTTAAAAACCGAAAGTCGTATGAAAATTGATTTGGTTCGACTGGTTTTAAAGTGGAACTGTTTAACTTGTTCTGTAAATAAAATGAAGAGAACTGTTGCTTTATTTTGTATGAAACATGTTCAATGAATCACCAAAATACACTAAAAACGACAGTCCACACAATTAGACGCACATATGAACAATATCATCAAACAAGAATATATCCACATTTGGCTTCCTGTGACGCAACCTGAAACACTGCCCGGATTCCTGTCGAAAATCAGCATGCGTCGCTTTAGGAAGGTGTACTCTAAAACATTGCTCAATTGTCTGGGATCCGCACCTTCAAACAGACGAAGACAAAGTTGAAAAGATCCAAAAATAATAGGCGAGATTCATCACTGGAGACTTTACCAACAAAGCTCCTGGCTGCATGAAATATGCCAAAACGTATAAAGATCTCACCCCTCCAGGAGAGAAAAAGGCCAACAGACTGATCTTCTTTAAGGTGGTTGAGGTTCTGGTACCAGAAATGTGAAGCCAAAACTTCCTTACCCAAGTCCGTCAATCTAACCGTAGAGTTACCCCTACGACTTTCTCAGACCTTAAAGCAGATAACATGGTTGAACGTTACTCTATCAAAAACTCAAAGTGTTTCATACCAATCGAGTGCAAAACCCCACTATATAAGAACTATTTTTCCTAATACAGTAATATAGTGGAACAATGTGGAAGAAAGTGGTGCGCGCAGGCACAGTTGGCAGTTTCAGGTCAACTGTCCTACAGTCGGAATAACCGCCCTCTCTACAATTGCGCCGACGCTGAAAGGCTCGGAAACGTACCCATCCAGATCCAGGCATAATTGGTTGATTTTGAACTACATCATATCATTTGTAGTTTTGAAAAATATTTAGAATTTGTGTCAACACAATAATAAATATGTCTTTAAAGTGAGGCAGTTCGGCGACATCGATATTTGCAAATAAATGAAAAGTTGTAATAAGCGCCTTTTGAATGTTTACCAATAAGAGTGTTTCATTGTGTTAAGGTAAATAACTCAAAAAAACACATACAAAAAAGAAAGTGAAATACATACCTGCTTGCATTCTTAAGCAGTGAACTAAATCCAACAATTTTAATGGTGAACTAAAACGAAAAAATATAGTAGATTTTTCATATCTCAACAACAAAAATAACGACGAGCCAAACACTAAGCTAAGGGGTGATTACCCTACCAAACTGATTACAAAACAATACTAGCGACACAAGATGCTATGGGGATATTTCCCTACTAACTGGTTACACACCATTAGTATGTGTTGCTTTCATAACATTTACGGGTTACTGATCTATATAACATGTCAATAGTTCATATTCTGCATGTTATAATTCAAGCTATTCAGCAAACTTATCTTAAACAGACAATGTAACAAGAACACATGCAAAATGTGGTTCAAAGTGTCAGGAATTATTTACATTAAAATACATGATTTTACAACAAATGTGATTGCATACTTTGTTATCTATTAGTGGTATATCACCTGTTCAAATCCGACGTTGAACCAACAATTGTGATACATCGGCTATCTCCGGACTCCTCCGTAAGATATAATGTTTTATGGAATCAATCGTCTGCTGATCCAATGTGACGTTGAACATACCTTATAATAATCCGATGCGACACAAACCAGGGCTTAGGAATAGACACTGCTTTCACATGTTATGGACGGCGATCATATGTAAATACGTGTACATTGTACTATTTTTTATGTATATTGCTAATACTATAAATACCCAGAGGAACAGATGTAAATGGACTTTTTGCATCAAGCTCGGAACGATGTCCATTGGAAACATCATTGTTTTTCGGTGTAGCTGTATTAAGCCAGCTTTTCACCTTACTTGACCTTTGTAAGTGTCCAATAAAATTCAAATAAAATTTCTCGCGGCTTGGTACGAATGAATTCACTTCATTTATTCCATTGGCTAATTTGAGTATACCACCAGAACATATGAAACATATCCGCGTCTTTGTAACACTGTTTTACTGCATGAAACAATTTTATCTCGAATGAAAAGGCTAAATAGATGGAACAGTTTTACACTAAATTCTCGACATCAATACAGTTTGTGCGTGCACCTTTTATTTTCAGAGGATTGCTTGCGCAAAAGCGTTTAAACTTAAAGTTTATGTTCTCATAATAAGTACTTACTTCCATATCCCTGTCAACATGTTAACATGTAAAAGTATAAAGAGCAGTGAAAGCGAGGCCTCACTTTAATGCATTGCATTTCAACCCGCGAGGTATCGGATCAATTCGCGGCCAGTGTGTGAATGTCTGGAGTTTATAGAAAAGACATTAGTTAAAACCTATTTATTTTAGCTCGATTGCATCGAAAGGCTTAGGCTTATATAAACGCTCTCGAGTCCGTTTCCTGGGCCTAGAACCAGTACTTGGTGTCTTTGGGGGAGATCTAAAGAACGCTCCCACGGTGGGGATCGAACCCGTGACCTCCCGGTCGCTAGGCGGACACCATATCCATTACACGACGGCGATCTCAAAAATACATTCGCTATCCTTGATCTCATTCATTGAACTATCAACGCCGTATATCTTTTTTAAAGATATTTCTTGTTTATAATATGTTATGACTAGTGATTTTCCACAGAAAACACAGTCAGCTTGTTGTTGTTGTTGTTACGGACTACAGTGATTTTCCACAGACAACACAGTAACTTTGTTGTTGATGTTGTTGTTACGGACCGCAGTGATTTTCCACTGACAACATAGTCACATTGTTGTTGTTACTGACCGCATTGATTTTCAAAAGACAACGCAGTCACATTGTTGTTGTTACGGACCGCAGTGAATTTCAAAAAACAACAAAGTCACATTGTTGTTGTTACTGACTACAATGATTTTCCACTGAAAACACAGTCACATCGTTATTGCTACGAACTGCAGTGATTTTCTACTGACAATATTGTCACTGTGCTGATAAAACGGGCAACAGTTATGTTTAACTTAAAGCCCTGTATATTTGGGTTTGCTACTGATGAAAGTTATCATCCACTGACAAACTGTCACTTTGTTGTTGCTACGGACCACATTGATTTTACACTGGGAACACAATCACTTATGGAAGACATGTATTTTTCAGTGTCAACACAGTCACGTTTTGTTGTTGTTTAAAACAGGCATTTCCCATTGACAACACGCTCATTTAACTCTTACAACACAATGACGTTGTTGTTGTTAAGGACCAATCACAACGCACAACACAGTCATTTGAATCTACGCACTACTCTTAATTGTCACATAATACCAAACCCTGGTGTTGTTTAACTGAAGACAGTTATTATTCAATGAAAACACCGTAATTTTGTTGTTCTGAAGGACCACGATGCATTTTCACTGCCACAACGATTTTCCACTCACAAAACAGTCATTTTGTTATTACGTATTATACTGATTTTTTACTGAAAGTACAATCACTGTATTGCTGTTAATGATTTTCCACTTATAATTACATCTTTGTTTTTGTATCTCGAGAAAGTTATTTTCCACTTCCAACACAGTCCATTTAAGGTAGGGACCGAAATGATTTCCTGTTAAAAACAAGGTCACTTGTTTGTTGATACTAAAAATGTGGGCCGTACTCTGTGAAAGGGGGTTAATGCATGCGCGTTAAGTGTCGTCCCAGATTAGAAAGTGCAGTCCGTACACGCAAATCAGCGACGAAACATTCCGCGTGTTTGGTATTTTCTGTTTAAAGAAAGTCTCTTCTTAGCAAAAATCTAGTTTAGACGGAAAGTGTTGTCCCTTATCTTATTAAATGGATTGTTTCTTGCTTAGTTGTATCGAATATAATAACCGTAGCACTTCGCTTCTTTGCGATTTGTGTAGTTGGACAATTGTTTTTACATTTGTTTCTCTTTTGCTGATGTTTACATGCATACCATTACATTAAAACATCAACATGTCTATAAAAGTGTCAATATACGAGTGTGATTACTACGTGTAAAAAATGTCGAGAAGAAAATCAGTTAAATTAAAAAAATTATCTTAAAACGTGTCCAATGTGTTGAATAATAAATAATGGAAAACATATAATTATGTTTTGCGATGAAATTATACTATTACAAACATTGAAATTTTTAGCATACTCACACGTCTTGCTTTGTTATAAGCTAATTGTATAACAAATGCACAAAGGAATGTAGAATGACGATGATGATGATGATGAAGATGATGACGATGATGATGATGGTGGTGGTGGTGATGTTGATGATGATGTTGGTTGTGATGATGCTGATGATGATAATGGTGGTGGTAATGATTATGATGATGATAATGATGATGATGATGCTGCTGCTGATGCTGCCGCTGATGCTGCTGCTGATGATGATAATGATGATAATGATGATGATGATGACGATGATGATGATGATGATGATGATGATGATGATGATGATGAGGATGAGGATGAGGATGATGATGATGATGATGATGATGATGATGATTATGATGATGATGATGATGGTGATAATAATGATGATGCTGATGATGATGATGCTGGTGGTTGTGCTGCTGATGATGATGCTGCTGTTGCTGCTGCTGATGATGATGCTGGTGATAATGATGCTGCTGCTGCTGACGATGATGATAATGATGATGATGATGATGACGTTGATGATGATGATGATGATGATGATGATGATGATGATGATGATGATGATGATGATGATGATGATGATGATGATGATGATGAAGATGATGAAGATGATGATCATGATCATGAGCCGCTAGATTAATGTCATAGATTTTACTCTCATTCCTAGGTTTCCTATGTAAGGTATTACCTAGCCAAAGGTGACTGTAATATGAAAGATAAAATTTTGAAATAGCACGTCTTCACAAACACACACATGATAATGTCAATCAAGCGAGGCCCGGTCGAACATGTGTGTATATATATAATATTACGAATTAAGGTTTTGTATAAAGTATATAAATAACTGTGCATACGGTGAACTTGGTAGAACATCCTCATCTCAAAAAAACATGCACACATAAAATATATTAGAATTACGTATGCTATCATGTACAAATAATTTTATGTTATTCCGAACCATTGGTGTATATGGTGAACAGTTTACTAGAAATTGTGGCTCTAATGATGTATGGTTAAACCAAGGCGTTTGGGATTTTGGTATGTATTCGTTCAATGTTATTACAATCAGGCTTACAAATTGTTTATACAAAGATGGAATTCCGACGTGAAACAATTACACGTAACATATATGTATTGATATAAAAAAACAACTTTCATACCTATGTTAATGATGTCGCTATTTTACAGATTGGCCCGCTATTTCCATTTACAGATCAACCTGCTATTTCCATTTAAAGATTCGCCCGCTATTTCTGTTTACAGATTGACACGCTATTTCCTTTTACAGACTGTCCCGCTATTTCAATTTACAGATTGGCCCGCTATTTCCATTACATATTGTACAGCTATTTCCATTTACAGATTGACACGCTATTTCCATTTACAGATTAACCCGTTTACAGATTGGCCCGCTATTTCCAGTTACATATTGACCCGCAATTTCCATTTACAGATTGACACGCTATTTCCATTTACATATTGGTCCGCTATTTCCGTTTACTGATTGATCCTCTATTTCTATTTACAGATTGACTTTCCATTTCCATTTACAGATTGACTCGTTTACAGATCAGTCCGCTATTTCCGTTTACAGACTGACTCGCTATTACCATTTACAGATTGACTCGCTATTTCCATTTACAGATTGACCCGCTATTTCCATTTACAGATTGACCCGCTTGTTCCATTTACAGATTGACCCGTTATTTGATTGGTCTGCTATTTCCATGTATAGATTGTCCCGTTATTTCCATTTACAGATTTGCCCGATATTTCCATTTACAGATTTGCCCGATGTTTCTATTTACAGACTGTCCTGCTATTTACATTTACAGATTGTTCCAATGTTTCCATTTACAGATTGGCCCGCTATTTCCATTTACTGATTGACCCGCTATTTCCATATACAGATTGAACCGCTATTTCCATTTACAGAATGGCACGCTATTTCCATTTACAGATTGGCCCACTATTTCCATTTACTGATTGACCCGCTATTTCCATTTACAGAATGACCTGCTTTTACCATTTACAGATTGGCGGGCTATTTTCATTTACAAATTGGCCAGCTGTGGACTAAGAGTCTCTGCATATACACTTAATGTTGAAACTTGTCGATCGCGTCAACCAATATCAATACACTTAAAAGCAGGCAAAGGTACCCTTTGTTATTCTCTCTAAGATAAATAGCATTTCACTATTGAATGTACACTGTATTGCAATGTTTACCTAATAGTATTAAATGTATGTAAGTATATTCCCTTCAAAACAGTATTTTGAATAGGACGGAAGCTATGTGTAGTAACAAATGGTTGGAAAATAAAAAATTGTATAAAACTTATACCGACTTACTCTACGTTGTATTCTCAATAGTACACATCTCGTTTTCATTTCCGGGTGCTTTTGAAAGCTCCGTGGTATTGTTTTATTTGTGTGAGTAAAATAATACAGACACAGTTATATTATACTGTTTATTGTATTTGCATTTTGATGTTTGATATCGACATAACGTTGAGAACTCTTTCTGTGTTTAATGAATCATTTTAACCTTCGGTGAACTCATGTGCATGTTATCGAGTGTATTACTCAATAAACTGTATATCAAATGCAATAAATTATATCACATATGTTGTAGGTCTCTTGTGTTTACAAAACTAGTGTTTATGTACGGCTTATTATGTCTCACTTCTATTATATGTTTAATCCATATTGTGATACATACTGCATGTTTAAGTGGGCATTCGTGGAAGAAGGAAATATCATTCTTATTGAAAAGAGTGCAAACAGATTGTGTGTATATTTAAATGTCAAAAAAATAGATTAAGATCAAAGTTATCAACATTTTAACAATACCTGCACGGTCACACACATCTCGGACAATCTTCAAACACCCTGGGCAAACTTAGCCTACTCAAAATGAATTTTGACGTGATTTCACACATTCACATTCAAATTTCAACTGGGATCGCACGACCATATACGGTCACACCTCAAGAAACCGAAATAATAGTAATTCGCGGAAGCAATTTTGTTAATTAATTTGTCTGAGATAACATATAACGGCATGTACTGGAGAAGTTGAAAACATGTACAGTCATAAATACTAAAAAGAAACAAACGCATTCAAAACCCAAAAGGCTGTCCGGTTATGGGATTGGTCGTGAACACAAACATGTCAGTTTATGTGTTGATTTTTTTTTTAAGGTTCGTATACGTTTGTTTTAATAAATGTATGTAAGTGGTTAGGCACGTTTCGACACTAAAATGTATGCAACATATGTTGGCGGGCATTAAACCATGAGTTGTACGTTTGCATGCCCTAAAATTAGGCAGTTTTCGCAATTCTAATCGGTATTGAATTATCAAACAGAATAAATACTTTATGAGTATGCGTCTCACTCTGTGAAAAGGGGGTTTAATGCATGTGCGTAACATCTCGTCCCTGATTAGCCTGTGCAGTCCGCAGCGGCTAATCAGGGATGACACTTTTCGCTTTTATGATATTTTTCGTGTGAAGAATGTCTTTTTTTTTAGCAAAAACCTAGTTTAGGCGGAAAGTGTCGTCCCTGAAGTCCGCACAGGCCAATCTGGGACGACACGTTACGCACATGCATTAAACCCCTTTTTCACAGAGCACGGCTCATATCTAAAACATCTAGGTCAAAAGTGATGTTGGTCAGCCCCGCCGAACAAAACGAGTTCACAATCTGATAAATAAAAAGCCAGGTAAATGTCGACTACAGATATGTTTATTTGCTCGGCAAGATAACCAAGACTCGTTGTTTAGGTTTTCGAATCCTGGTCAAATAGACTTATCTGTATTCAAACCTCATCTAGTATTCTCTATATTCACCAATCTAGGAACACTAGAACGGGCCTTAAACAGATAAAGAAAATCTATTAATAAATTCCCGACTATGACGAGAATCCTATATAAACTGTGAATCAGTTACCACTAGACAAACACAAGGGCATCGCATAAATCACAAGCCAATCATGCTCAAATGCCTCGTATTTCTACTTGGGGCGATGTTTCCCGGGACCTTCGGGATCACGAAACCTGGACTGAAGACCACAGAACCCTTTGATCACGTCGCTCAGCTGGACGAACGCGGGATGTTCACACTATTCTGGAATTTCAACAGCACCCATATTACGTTTGAAGCGCATGTGGAAACGAAAGGTTAGTGATGACGGTTCGTCAAATTAAGTTTTTACGGTCTTGTATAAGTGACGTATTATATGAGCATTAATATTCGTTTTATCACATGCCATATCCTGTTTCCCATGTAATATAACCATTAGGCCTACGAATATTTTTATCTTACACATGTGTGGGTGATAATTAACGAGTGAATGATAATGTGATAGTGAGAGATAATGTACGAATGCATAACAAAATTCACAAGTGAGTGATAATGTACGACTGATGATAATGTACAAGTGAATGAAAATGTTCGAGTAAAATATAATTTACGAGAGAATGATAATGTACGAGTGCATGGTAATTTACTAGTGAATGAAAATGTTCGAGTTGATGAAATTGAAAGACATTACAAAACTCATTATGTGTGGGTGAGTAGAATAATGTGGGATTACAAATAATATATTGTGACAAACACATGAGCAATTACAAAACAAAATATATAAGGACAGATCAAATATAGCCTGTGAATTGATATCTTCTTTAATTATTATGCAGGGTAGGCGTCTGAATAGAATTTTGTTTTGAATACGTGTATACTATGATAATATTGCATACATAACCTTTTCAACAAAATGCGTCACATAACATACATATTATTAGGTATGCTTGATTGATTACACTTCTTTTATGCTGTTGTTGTTGATAAAATTCGTCTTTCATTAGCTCAGATATTTAAATATTAATTTAGTATTATTCATATACGTCTGTAAACCGCCCTTCGAAATCGGCAAATCAGGTAATTAATTTTTGATTTAATACTATGGTATGCAACATGTTTAGCCCGCTTGAATATTTAAGTCTCACCCATACATGTTGCCTGCAAAGTGTGTTGTTTTTTTCTGTACCCCGAGATTTTGTGATCGTATTACAGGATGGGTTGGTCTTGGCTTTTCCGGAAACGGAAACATGTTCCCCGGCGATGTTGCAGTAGGATGGGTAACTGATCAGGGACAGACCCACTTTTCGGTATGTTGAAACTTGCAATAAAATTGAATTGTTTCACGAAGCTAGCTACAAGTTTGAAATAATCGTGCAGTCATAGTACACTACGCAACGTTTAACATCAAGACAGTACAAAACAAAAACATAAAAAAACGTACGTTCATATGTAAACATTTGCCTTCAATGGCTGTTCGAACTTGCGTTTTGGACCTAACTGATTAGCGGCGTACCCTATCGGTCAAGTAATAACAGTATCCAGAAGCAATTAGCTTAAAGTGGCTCGATACAAGCATTTGATGACAGGTTTATGCCGGTAATGCTAAAATATCATAACATACCGTGTATGCAATTCTAAAACACGTCTTAAAAACAATAGTAAGAATAAAAAGATTTTTTTAAAATATCAGTTAGCCTAGATGAAGCCAAAATTAGATCATTTCAGTATTTGAGCCGCGCTCTGTGAAAAGGGGGTATAATGCATGCGCGTAAAGTATCCTCCCAGATTAGCCTGTGCAGTCCGCACAGGTTAATCAGGGACGGCATTTTCCGCTTTAACTTGAATTTTGCTAAGAAGAAACTTTTTTTAAACGAACACAATCATTTAAGCGGAAATTGTCCTCCCTGATTAGCCTGTGCGGGCTGCAGAGGCAAATATGAGACAACACTTTACGCACATGGATTAGACCTTTTTTCACAGAGCACGGCCCATTTATAAGTTTTTAGTACACATTATTTTATACAATCTGACAATTCAAACATATACATTTAAGGATATCAATTACGAAATGTCGTAACGATGAATAAAATGAAAAAGCAGATTCAAACTACATATGTTTATGTATAGAGTCTTATGAAATACTCGGACTGTTTTCTTGTCAGGACCGTCACACGACCGGGCATCGCACGCCAGACGTAGATACGTCGCAGGACTGGTTCCTTTTGTACGCGGAGGAAACGAGCTCTGGTACCGTCCTGAAAATGGTCCGGAAACTACAGACGTGTGACAACGCTGAAGATATAGACATAAACGTAACTACAGAAAACTTGCGTTTCGCCAACTTTATATTAAAACAGCATAACTATTCAGTGCCCCTAATCCACAATGCTAGGTGTAGGGACAATATAATACACTCCGGGGATCAAATTAACCATTTTATTGAAAGATTCCACATATCACGAACAACGACACAGCATTTACGCTACCGACAGTTTTTACAGAACCCAGTACCACTTTGAGTTTCCTTTAGTTTACGTTTCTCAAAAACACGTCTTTAAACGCTTTTGGCACCTTGACTTTTCAACAGTTAAAAAAAATCATGATGGCCCATGTGACCCATCACTGTGTCATATGTCAATTTTCAAACCAGCAGCACATTGTTAAGGCTTTCGGTGTTTTGATTTTCCCACATATTTATCGACACCGTCCGCGTTCATTTCAGAATGGCACAAATCGTGTCATCTACGCGTTCGGCTCGGAAGACCCGCAAAACGACCGCAGCATCTTGTACCACGGGACCACAAGGGGCACCAAGAGCCTCTTCCTGCTTAATCCAGACAAAGGGGATGGAAATATCCGAGAGACAAAGATTATGCACTTTGATTTTCTCAATCTGAACGTAAGGATACGTTAATCTATGAATACGTGTTATCGTATAAAAGAGTTTGCTGCATAAGCGCGTTTATCAAAATGGTCTGCTGTGGTAGACTCACTTTAATTTCGTCGTGTATTTATTTATTGATTGTATTTATTTATTTATTTTAACTTTTTTAGGGGAAGGGGGGGGGGTACAAATGATTGTATAAAGACATACATGAATTGATAACTCAAATAATCGTATCAGACATGGTATAATTATTATAGAATAAATAGTTCATGATATATTATATATTGCCGTACATCGTAACCATTACTATGTAAAATGCATTGTTTATGTCGAAGATTGTTTGACCTTACATTTCAATTTCAGTATATGGTTCCCAACGACACCACTACTTACCACTGCCGAGCATTTATCATGCCCCCTCTCGGTAAACACCACATTATTAAGGTAGGAACTGCTTTTTGTTAATAAATATAAATAATTTGAAGTAAGTATTTCAATTCATTAACAACTCTAATATTACCAAGTTATGGTAAGATAACAGTAAATATCTTCCAAAACTGTCAATTCAAAATAAACTTGTTCGTAAGTTCCATAATTTTGTCCAAGTGATGATACACGATAACTGGAATCTAACCTACGCTGTGTACCAAACACATATATTACTCACACATGAATGCATATAAACTTCATCGAGAAATGACTCAAACAAAACATCACTTGTAAGTACTGGGATTCAAATGCTTTGTAGTTGTTCCCGCACACGCAAGTGAATTGTGCACATGTACGTATCGCGGAATGATGTAATGTGTGTAATGTCGAACCAATCAGGCGATATAAACAAAGCTGGTCCATGTCAAATTCCATGTCACATACCATATCGATCATTTTCATTACATTGACACGTACTATCAAGTGTATACAATTGGTCAGACGGGTTTTTGCAGTTAGGCATTGGGGGGCGTTTCCCATGTCTACCGCAATTGAAGATACGTCTATTGTCAACATTACAGTACGAGGCCATTATCACCCCAGGAAACGAGAAACACGTTCACCACATCCTGTTGTCGAGGTGCAAGGTTAACCCGCAGTCTGTTAGTCAGTTAGACGGCAAATCGGATGTATGTTTCCAATCCAAGACCATTCCTGAATGCTCGGATTACATATTGGGCTGGGCCATTGGCGGAGAGGTATTTATGAACCGCGTTCTGTGAAAACTGGGTTTAATGCATATGTGTAAAGTGTCGTCCCAGAAAAGCCTCTGAAGTCCATACAGGCTAATCAGGGACGACACTGGCCGCTTGTATGACATGTTTCGTTTTCAGACAGTATCTTTTCAGCCAATAAACAGTTGATCCGGAAGAAGTCGTCCCTGATTAGCTTGTGCGGACTCCACAGGCTAATCTTGCTCGACCCTTTACGCACATGCACTAATCCCCTTTTCACAGAGCGAGGCTCGAAAGTTTCTATGTCAGGTACTCGCTCTCGCTAATTATAAAATTGCAAATGCCTTGCATCAAACCTTCTTTGGTAACGACGGCTAACTCAAGATGGCTACGTAACAATATGTTGCGCAGAGATACTTTTGACGAACGATATCACTAAGTCGTTCTGGTCATGTCTAGGTAATTCTTATTTAGTTAACTTTATTTCCTAAAATCCATAAGTTCTATGTTTATTGTTATGCTTGTTATGCGTGAATATTGTATCTTTGGTTTTAATGTATTGATGACACAGTTCCGACTTGGTGCATTGTTACATTTAATGATAAGAAATGTTTTATTGCATTGCTCAAAAAGATCACCTGATATATTAAATGTGGATAAACAATTGGTTCACTATATGTTATCTATATGCATACAATATCCCAATTACGGTAATAACTTTCAAAATATGATATAAAACTAGCAATAGACAATTATTCGCAAGAAGACATTTTTCATAAAGATTCGAACTTCATTAATCCTCTGTGAAATGAACATATGAGCCATGGTCTGTGAAAAGGGGGTTTAATGCATGTGCGTAAAGTGTCGACCCATACTAGCCTGTGCAGTCCGCACAGGCTAATCAGGGACGACACTTTCCGCCTAAACTTGATTTTTGCTAAGAATAGACTTTCTTAAAACGACATATATCATTAAAGCGGAAAGTGTTGTCCCTGACATTTGAGTCAATAACGTTTTCTATGATACCTCGTGATTTAAAATCGATATTCCACCAAATCAAACAAATATCTTTTTAAAAGATCGTAAAGAAGGGATTCAGCTGGTTGCATATTACAAGAACAAATATGTACACCATTTTCAAAGCCGAAAACAGAATTAAGAAGTAAACACCAAACGATCCCTTTTGTATTTATATTAGCAACTTCAAAAGTAGCTTGTATTTATGGGAAACAATAAAATAGCCTAAGATGTCTAGAACTCGGTTTATGTGCTCGAAGTGCGATCGAATATTTTATTTATCTAATTGTAAACGAGCAAACCAACTGCATGACCCGCATTGCTGCCGTCGAATTTCTTATAAGCTGTCTTAATACTTTAATCATCTCAATTAGCCCGTATATGTCAAAATAGGTCTGGGATTTCTGATGTCTTTTTTATAAGTTTAAAATTCCTTTTGCAGCAATTATAGTAACTTCAGATACAACCCGAATTGACACAAATTGCTATTTTGAGTTTGTCTTCAAATTCCAAGGTCAGCTACAAATGAATGATATAATTATTTGATACAGCGCTTGATAAAGTTTACGTCAACACAGATGTATGTTCCATAAACAGGCATTTTACTTCCCGCCTAATGTCGGATTCTCAGTCGGTGCACCGGAAGATCCGGTTTATTACCACTTGGAGACCCATTATGACAACCCCGATGGAAGAGCGGATATCCTTGATAACTCAGGTACCATAATAATCATTATATGGTAAAAAAACGCAATCAAGTCATCAATTCAATATCTACGAAAAAATTAGGTGGATTTGTTCAAAAACACTCTCTAGTCATCTTCATCATCGTCATCATCGTCCTCCTCCTCCTCCTCCTCATCATCATCTTCATCATCATCATTATCATCATTATCATCATCTTATTATTATTATTTTCTCGGAGAACAAGTTTTTTTCCTGCATAATATTTCAATGTATAAAATACCAATTAAAAAAATAAATAAAATGTTGATTCTTTAACCGAACGTTCAATTAATCTGACAAGGCATACGCATTACTCTGACATCGGAGCTGCGGCCCATAGATGCGGGAATGTTACAAATGGGAATTTCGTTCAACTACAGACAGGTCATCCCTCCGGGCCAGAGCAACTTTATTTCCAGAGGCCATTGTCGAGACACCTGCACCCGACTGGTCAGCTTGTGGTGTTTATTTATTTTTTTTACAAAAATATTGAATTGAAAGAACAGAATGCATGTAGTCAAAAAGACAGAGTTTTTGTTATGTTAGATATCAAAGTTAACTCACACAAGACGGTCAGCGTTATAAACTAGATACATTTTATCGTACATACACGTATTCATTTTACTCGAAGCTGCAGATTGTGTTTTATTTTAGATTTAAGTAATATCTACTTCAATTATAAGTTGTTTTAGGCAACGCACCTTTGTTTCAACTAGGACAGCTGTCAATTTCTGACAAAAGTATGTGAACAATGCTTTTATTAAATACTACTCTCGGCTAAATCTCCTCGAAGTGGGTATCTTCCCATACGGTTTAACGGCCGCAATAATTTCGGGTCTTGAAGATTTTCTCATGCGTTACTTTAATTGGATGTTCCTTTTCTGCTTGATACAACATAACTTATCTTTCAATCATATACAATACAATACTAATAGATTTTAAATCGAAAATCCTCATGTGGTGGCAGGGATTATATCGTGCTGTATTCGGAGCCATATGGTGGTTGTTATCAGCTAAGGTTGCCAAGAATGGCAGGTTAATACACCGACTTGCTAAG
The DNA here is from genome assembly GCF_020536995.1 of Dreissena polymorpha. NCBI lineage: Eukaryota > Metazoa > Mollusca > Bivalvia > Myida > Dreissenidae > Dreissena > Dreissena polymorpha. The sequence continues at coordinate 44,369,189 of NC_068368.1, read as the reverse complement.
GCTTTTATCTTGTTACAAAATAAATGACAAGACACAATACAAACTCATACAAACTAATTAGTCCCTAAGTAGTGTTCTTCACCCGTTTTTCAGAGCATGGCACAAGCTAACATTACGGAGTTCAAGATCTTTGGGGTCCTTCAGCACTCGCATGTCGCCGGTGTCCGCATCACCACACGTCACTTCCGGGACGGGCGCGAGCTTCCGCTGATTATCACCGATCCGAATTACGATTTCAACTTTCAGGACTTTCGAAAATTACCGGAAGAGATCGCCGTTCATCCAGTATTTAATCATAGTTTTTATTTGTAACGGCTTTTAGCTAAGTTTATGTTAACAAAAAATGTAAATAGAAAGTTCACGGAATTCATTTTTCCCCAGGATGCTAATGTGATGTGAATTAACCCATTTATCCCTAGTGGACTCTCCCATCCTTCTAACTTGGATCAATTTATTTCTAACATAAGTGATGTCTAGTATATTTATTTCTATATTTAGAATATTTCTAAAAGAATTCCTTTAAGCAAACATCGAAGACCCTGATGAAACGCCGCATCATGCGGCGTCTCATCTGGGTCTTCGCTGTTTGTCAAGGCCTTTTTTCTAGACGCTAGGCATAAATGCATTAACTTAGATGTGATTCACGTGTGTTCATCCTATGCGGCAAGCGGCAACCGTTTCTTAATAGTTTAGACTGAGTTCCTGGGTACAAAAAAGTAAATACGAAACAAAGTTTATTTTCATAACCATGTTTTACTAGCAACATACCAAGTAAAGATTATTTTCAAAGCAGTTCGTAGTTTCTAAGCATTTAAAAGTGCGCATAAGCTACAATAGGATGAACTATTGTTCAGGAAATCAGCTGCCCTTTTCTAAACAAATTTTTATGATCAACACATTTAATGCTAAGCATATATCATGCTAAATGTATGTTTTACTTAACCTATTTTATGCTTAACATATTTATGCCATCAAGAGTTACAAAAGGTTCATTTCGTTATTCCAAACGTATTAAATATCAGATCAAGTCTTCCTTCTTCTTCTTCTTCTTCTTCTTCTTCTTCTTCTTCTTCTTCTTCTTCTTTTTCTTCTTCTTCTTCTTCTTCTTCTTCTTCTTCTTCTTCTTCTTCTTCTTCTTCTTCTTCTTCTTCTTCTTCTTCCTCTTCTACTTTTAAATAAGTGTTTGGCTCCTATTGAGCATCGACGCACTGTTGCAATACAAGGAGTCCACACATAATATATAATTTCATGCATTGTTTGAAAACGAATAATGCATTTCAATAAATTTAATTGCTTTGTCAAACTTATATCTGCGTGTATTTTTTCCAGGGTGACAGCTTCAGAGTAGATTGTCACTATAACACCGTCGGAAAAACACAGCCAGTTTTGGTAAAAAAACACAGATTAGTATTTTATCCTTCTTGATAAGTACTTTTGGATATCTTGATGTTTTCCGGCCAAAATACAACGATTATGTTGATGCGTATAAATTAAACAACGAGCGAGTCGTTTAACGTTGGCAAGTTAACATTTCTGTAGAAAGTACGATTAACAAAATTAATCTTTTGAAAACCCAGACTTAAATTAACGCGTTTGTTTTATGACAGGGTGGTGTGGCAACTACACAGGAGATGTGCATGTCGTTTGCCTACTACTATCCAAGGATACCAATGGCCAACTGTATGTCGATGCCGAACTATGGTATATACGGTGACGATGCAGAAACGAGGGTAAACATTAATGATTTTAAAGGACGCCTTTGAAATAAACCATATTTGTGAAAATACCCTGGTCATATACATGAAATAAGATAGACGAAAGACATATATATTAAATGGCATTCAAAGCCAGTTTAAATGTTATATTTATAGATTATGACCCTTCAATATTAATTAAAAGTGCTTAACATTTAACTTACCATTGATCGCGCTATTAGTCTACGGACATACATTTTGAAATGAGGTCAATGTTGCAGAATGAGACAAAATTCTAGAATTCCACACAAATTCCGCATCATTCATTAACCCTCTTTTTCCCCCACCCACCCTGTAGACATGGCAGATGATTCAAAATGCGGACTGGACAAATAAGACCGTAGTAGACTGGTTCACTCAGCAGCAAAACACCGGTCCCGGATATGCATGGTGCAGTGGAGACAGTTTGAAGGTAACCAGTCTATTAAGAATTTAATCACACTTTCTGTTAAGTGAAGGTTGGAGTTATAGTAGGCGTTCAACGCGTGATTGTATATACATATATATATATATATATATATATATATATATATATATATATATATATATATATATATATATATATATCAGTTTTTCTTTTCTAATGCGATTAGGAACCAATAAAATATGTGTGCTCTATTTTCAGCAACGTTGATTGTTCCGTTCTAAAAAAATTTCAATAAGGCTTAGTAATGTTTAGTGCTAAAGCTGGCATTAGGCTCATCTTAAGCCAAACCACGTCATACAATATATTTCATAAGTACAATAATTGTAATTGAAATAGAAGAATGACTTTCAATAAAATAAGCCGGGTCGTTCGGGTATATTTGTCAAAACAATACAGGTTATATAATATTTTGCATTCACATATTATGTTGATATCAGTGCAGTTTCGTATATAAAATAATTATGTGAGTTCATTTGTTCTAGGTTCCTGACGACTTTAACTACCTGTTCACTGGCAATCTACCGCCGCATGATTTCATTGAGCCCAGCAAGTGCCCGTAACCAACCATTGATTCTGATTGGACAATCGCTAATCACGTGTCCGTAAAAAACCACCGATTCAGATTTAAAAATACATGTAGTTAATAAACATAATTGCTTAGCACTTTAAAATCTACAATAAAACACAATAAATAAATGGAACGTTGATAATTGTTAAAATTGTTTAACTATTGTTAAATATTTGTATCGTGTAATGATTGTGTATAATATTTTCATAAATTGTCAATTAATTTGCAAGGTAAAGCCCAAACTCAACACTCAAATCAACAAATATTTCGTAAGCGGTTTCGAAAAATAAAGTTAATGCATGAAAAACCAGTGTTCATTATAGCAAACGCCAAATTTTTAACGCTAGATGTTTTCTAGTAACACAGATTTAACGAGATACAAAATGCTCCTTTTTATTTTTAGCGTGATAGTACCGTCATATTCAATTGCACATTTATATATATAGGTGAGTAATGATGTAAACATGTTTTGACATGATCTCACAATTTTGAGTTTCCTTTGTAAACAAGCAGTAACAAGTTCTTACGGGTCTCACTTTAATAAGAATAAACCTTAACAAAAATGTCAAAATTGTCTAATCTTGTAATAAAAACATCAAAAACATTACCAACTAATTTTAGATTGAACCGACAAATCCCTTATAAGTCTTTACCATTTAAGTTGAACACATGATTGGTCCTCAGGATTGCGATTTTTAGTTGCTCGCTTGCGGACAACTAAGGTTAAGATCAGATTTTGCAAGCCAGTGTTGCTAATGACCCAAGACCTGATAACTGCCGCATCTGCGCCGAGAAAGAATTCGCGGCGCTGTTTCAGCTCTTGAATTACAATCATTTACAAATTGACACAAAATACGATTATCGTGTTACATGAACTAATTATGAAAGGATCCATATATAAAAATTGTAACAAGTGTGTTTCTATGCGTGTCGCGGAAGAGTAAGTTTGTGAAGTATTAAAATAGTCCACTACGTTCTGCGTAATTCGAGTGGTATTTTTGCGCAGAACAGTTCATTCCAAATCTGAGGCTATTAATAGATCAGGGAAAATAAAACGATCGCTGATCAACAATGAGACGTCGAGATTGCAATACATTTTCATACGTCTTTCGCGTAACCTCGTTGATAGCGCTTGACGGATTTCTGGTAGTACAGCGGGTTGGGGGTTCTGTTATGGCTGATAAATCTGCAACAGGGATTTTTATATAAACGTTGAAATTTACAAAAACAGGTGTGCAGATTAGGCTATTAGTTACCAACCTTAAAAACAACCGATTCTTTATCAGATAAACGGAAGAAAAACGGGACAATGAAGCAAAGAAAATATTAAAAACAAGAACTGTCTCATCGGAAGACATATGCCCCCGAAAAACGCTTTTTCGAAACCTAAAAGCAGATTTCGAAACCTAAACGCGGACCCTAAGATCAAGGTCAATGTCAAAGTGGTCAAAATTTGTGTGCGTTTGGAAAGGCCTTGTCCATAAACACATGCATACCAAATATGAAGGTTACATCTGAAGCGGCATTGAAGTTATGAGCATGTTTCGAAACTTTAACGCAAAAGTGTGACGGACAGACGGACAGACGGACAGTGCGATCACTATATTCCCACCTTCGGGGCCATGAAAAAACGTTTAACCTAAATATTCATATGAATTGCATTTTCATTATTGTTTCATAACGATAAGTTAATCGCAGTTCATTGTGAAAATTCATGACAATCGGAAATAATGTATCAATTTTCGCTAAAGCTCAACAGAAAACAACATAACTGTTTGGGTTGATCGTTTTCGATATTATTGTATCTGTGATATATGTTTAAATAATACTTCCCATTTTGACTCGGTACTTAATCGTCCGGGGCACACGCAATGGACTATCGATAAACGTTGATAACACAGTATTGCTTTCAAGATGAGGAAACACAAACTTCCGGATAAATATAGTGTCAGGATAAGACGGAAATCGTTTCATTATCTCACGACAAATGTTTGCCGTTCTCTTTAGTTGGTATGGAAATCGTTCTTGAAAGACTTAAACGCTACTGAACTTTGCCAGTTTGCAATAAATTAAACATGTTTACTTAAATTTTCCCTCATAAAGTATTGCGCTAAGATGTTCCATTTATAAGAAACATGTTATCGTTGCTATGGACCAGTCTGTGAATCTCGCAGTAGGTCAAAAAATACCTTATGATACCAGGAAACCTTGCGTGATTTATAGCGGACAGCGCTGCTACTGACTAGACTGCGCGACTGCGCAGACAGGGTTTTGGCTACGCTATTCAAAGCGCCATAAAACTCATTTTCGAATGACGCGGCTAGAAAATTATGATCTGAATGTGTCGAAAGAAAACTGCATGTCGAAAGAAAACTGCATGCTAATCAAATATTTGAATACCATATATTCGGAAGCTAGATCGTGCACGTCGTTATCGGGGCGACAATCACTCGCAGATTTTTTTTTAATAATCCGAAGAAGCGCCAAGCGGAATGGTAATTGTCCGTAGGTGGATATTGGTTTTTTAACATTGCCTAAAGTGGGTCGATTATGTAATCTTCCTCGGGCGGCTCTATTAATGAGCGAGTACCGTGAACCCTCGACCCGGATGTCCTCTCCTGCTGACTTCGCTGACTCCCAGAACTTGGAAGGATTGCTAAGCGGAATGGTAATTTACTGTATGTATATAGTGGTTTCACTACATCGTTGGAAGAGGGACAGGCGCAGCGGAGGTGGCAGCATAGAGGACGGGCGTGGCAGACCTAAGGCACAGATACAGGCCAGGATTTCGTGAGGTTGGCCCTATGAAGATAATAAAAGTGTCGAAGGACGGCGGTACCCAGTACGCTAAACGTGCTTTGGAAACCGTTCTGGGCTTGAGGTCGACGGCTTGTTGCGTCTAGAGAGACCATACAAGTAGCGCAGCTCGCGAGGAGCGGGAAGAAGATTTTCTTTAATTTTCAGCACTCCGTTTGCAGAGTAACCTTGTCCTTTTAAAGGCAACCAGACATGCGTTGTCGTTAAATTGTCTACCAATGCACATTAATGTCTCATTTCGAGGGGTTAGAGCCAGAACGTAATAAGTCCATTTTTCAAATAGTGGAGAAAAACTCAAAAGAAGGTTTGACAAACTACAACTTTTATTTGAATATGAATCTAAGCATAATATTATGTTACAATATTAGGTAAAAGTATTGTTATGGCATTATAAACATATCATAGAATTGCATACAATATTTAATGCTTTTGTATTAAAAATAGAACTTACTTCATTATGGCATAAAGGTAAAACATATATATTTTCTGTGTGCCACTGTGTTAAGTGCACTTGGTGCTACTTAGCATAAGCATAGTACCCTGCTTTTCCTATGCCATACATGTCTAAGTGCCCTTAAGGCAAAACAGCCCTGTGCTATGCATCTATTTTGAAAGACTGAACGAAACAAGTGCACTTAGCACAAGTTCATATTAATATTCATAATACGAGATATTATTATACAGAAATATATCATTATTTCCTTTTGCATTCTAGATTTTAACAGGACATACACATGTAACAATACATATATTTCAATCAGTATGGACTTGTTTGTCTCCAACCTTCACAATGGAAGAAAGTCAAGATTCAGATTTTCTATTCCACATTTGAATCTTCACTGTCTTCCATTGTATCTGGTTCTTGAAGACTGCCCCTAGTTGTCTTATCAGATGGAATATCCTTGAAATACTGGTTATATTCTGAAGGAATTATTCATCATAGCAAAGTGATAGCAGGTCTTTTCTTTTTGCTTCTGTAATTGGAAGTTTGGCATCATAGAAGGGTTGTAAGTCACATTTTATAGAAAGTCCTTTACTTGAGGATTTAAGTTGCACACACTGAAAACTGGTGTCATCGAAACTGCTCTTAACAAACACACGCCCCGGATCACATTTTTGCAGTTTTATCCATGTTATTTTTGTCCATAAAACGTTTTGTCTGCTTACATTTACAACGTTTAACGGTAGCACATATTTGGCTACATGCTTGATATCTAAAAAGTCATAGTATTTCATCGGCACTACAACATACGGATTTCTTTTTCGTCAACCTTCACAATTTTTTCTCACTGGCTTGGTACATATACAGATGTACGTTTATTTGCTCGTTCTATCGAAGCATGTACACTATCACACCTCCATCTGGGTATGTCCACTTTCTCAATACTTTTGTTCAATAGTGTCTCTATGTTTTTACATTTCTCTTCAGCATGCATCAATGCAACAGTAACAACCCTATTTCGATTTTGACCACAACAGCAGTCAGAATAAAAACAGACATTCTCTACTGTGATAGGAAGAGATTTCATGTAAGTCAAAAGACAAGTTCCCTCTTTACAAGAGCCCCGTTTTCCTTCAGTTTCATTTCACAAAAACCATGTCGAACTTGCGTTTTGTAAATAATAAAGGGAAAGATTGTAACAATTTAGCTTTCTTTTATAATAACATTACTCACAAGAGAACATGGAATCGATAAAACACCCTCTAGATCAAATGGTGCAACATGGTATGACTTGTCTTGTTTTGCACGAGACTTATCCAACTTCTTTTCATCTATAGCTCTGTTTTTTTTCTTTTGATATGGTATTCAAAAGCAATTTTCAAATCGGTGGTTAGCTCGCCTGCTATCTCCTTATTTCTATACACAGCGCACGTCTGAAATTGGTCCTTCTTGGTTATATAAAATGAATAGTTAAACTCCTCACAGAAAATTGTACGATACATGGAACTTGATATGTATTGCCTGCCCGTTTCTTAACAGTTTTCTTTGTATAATTAATACAATTGACTAACATTTAAATCAGATCGTAGAAAACGCCGTATAGTGCCTTGGCGTGTGTAATGTGCTTCTACAGTAGGAAATGATTCTATATGATTATGAACATCTTCTATGATTGCATCTGGGGTTTTGTTATGGGGAGTGTGCTTTCCACGCCTGTCAAAGGAAGCAAATGTTCCTGAAGATAGTGATTTCAGTGCTGTATCAATCATTTTGCTACCAATAGCTAACGTCTTTTGGAAGAAAGCTTTGCAAACACATTTCGTATCTAAGTGATATACTCTGGAAATAGCTCTGCGCTTTGATGAGTGTGTCCTTACACGACTCGGCACATCGCCCGTTAATGGCAATTGTAAAATATTGAAAACAATCCCTGAATTATGTGAATATGAATGAGGTTGGATTAACATATATCCCGATCAGACTATAATATTTAATACAGTGTATACCCATTGTCTGGTATAAAAAAATAGTAACATAGGTTTTAACTCAAATTCCTCATGCATAATACTAGTATGGTTACTTTGTTTAACATTATTATAATGTGTGTATTATAAACTGGTAGGAGGGAAACTTATGTTTGTTCTCCATTTCATGTGCGTGAAATACATTTTGAACTTTTGTAAAATACCTCCTTGTTATACCATTCGACTATAACATATTGACTGATTGTATTCATAAATGTAGCATTATTTGTGTTAAATTATATTTGTATGTTTCTTATTGGCTTTTGTGGTCATGTCCTTCATTAAAATAAAAAAAAAACCTATGTGGTAACAGTGATACATGCGTAGTAAAGTATAACACCCTGATGTGCGCGATGCTATTCGAGACTTAAGGTAGACGTAACTATTACTCTAAGAGAGATTGGCAGGATGTCACATGCTGAGAAACATGCTGATAATCATTCATTGCTTAAACAAGTGATCTACGTAAATTGATGTGGGGTGTTACAAAAAAAAAGATTTTAATCATAGATAATGTTCTAAATTCATGAGGTCCTTCCGGAACAGTGCCTGCATTATGTGGAGATCCATAGTGTGTCCCACCACTCCTACCTAATTTGATTACTAGACTCATGCAAGTTGAAACGATTTTTAGATTAAAGCTTCAGTTTCCAGCTACATATGTATTAAGGTTTTACTGAAAGTAATTCAATTTTGGTGTGGTCTTTTGCTGTGGGCGGGGGGGACCAGATTGCCTAGAGGAGACCTACCTGTCCGTTATAATGACCACCTAACAAACTCACGTGCTCTGTGAATTGGGATTGAACCCCGGTAGCACAAGTGAGAAGTGCATGTACCAACCACTGCGCTAACCGTAACCGGACAGCCTTGTAGAAATGAATTAACATAAACCTATTTAAATTGAGATTTTGAAAATCAGGTCAATGCCTTAGCTGCATAAAACAACTAAATCTGGTTAATATGTTTGCTGCATAAAACAATTAAACCAGGTCAATGTGTTCGTTGCACAATAAAACTAAGTCAGGTCAATGTGTTTGCTGCACAATACCACTAAACCTGGTCAATTCGTTTGCTGCATAAAACAACTAAATCACGTCAATGTGTTCGCTGCATAAAACAACTAAATCAAATGATTATGATTTCTGCAAAATACAACCAAATCAGGTCAATGTGTTAACTGCATAATACAAATAAATCAGGTGAATATGTTTGCTGCATAATACAACAATCAGGTAAATATGTTCACTGCATAATGCAACTAAATCAGGTAAATGTGTTCACCGCATAATACAACTAAATCGTGTCAAATTGTGTTTGCTGCATAATGCAACAATGAGGTCAATGTTTTCCCTGCATTTCGCAACAAACAGGTCAATGTGTTCGCTGCATAATGAAACAAACAGGACAATTTGTTCGCTGCACAACACAACTAAATTAGGTCAATGTTTTTGCTGCATAATACAACTAAATCAGGTAAATGTGTTTGCTGCATAATGCAACAATCAGGTTAATGTGTTCACTGCAAAAAACAACTAAATCAGTTTAATGTGTTTGGTGCATAATACAACAATCAGATCAAATTGTGTTCGCTGCAACGTTCATGTCTATGTGTTTGTTGCATAATGCAACACTCCTTTCAATGTGTTTGCTGAATAATGCAACAAACAGGTCAATATGTTCACTGCATAATACAACAATCAGGCCAATGTGTTCACTGCATAATGCAACAAACAGGTCAATGTGTTCACTGCATAATACAACAATCAGGTCAATGTGTTAACTGCATAATGCATCAAACAGGTCAATGTGTTCACTGCATAATACAACAATCAGGTTTTTCATTAAACAACTAAATCACTTGAATGTGAATGCTGCATAATTAAACACTCACTTAAATGTGTTTGAAACAAAATGCAACTAAATCAGGTCAATGTATTCGCTGCATAATACTTCTAAATCAGGTCAATGTGGTCATTGCATAACACAACTAAATCAGGTCAATGTGTTTGCTTCATAATGCAACACTCAGGTCAATGCGTTGACTGAAAAATGCAACGAAATCAGGTCAATATGTTTGATGCATAATACAAAAAATCAGATAAATGTGTTCGCTGCGTAATGCAATCAAGTAAATGTGTTGGCTGCATAATACAAAAATCAGGTCCATGTGTTATCTGATATACTGTTTAAGTGCTAGAAGGTTACAACATTGCAGGACATAGACCTAATTTTTGTAAAATAATACATGTCATTTACCCACAATCTATTTCATTACATTTCTATTTGATTTATTGTTTTTTAACAACAACAAAAATACATCTTGAACAGTTAGGCAAAACTTCCGCGTCATACAAATATAAACAATCAATAGGAAACATCCTCAAGGGTATGGCAATTTAAAAAAGTGCTATGTTGCAGATAATATTTTAACATGTATATTGCCTTTCTAAGTTTTGCTTGTCAGCATGATCGTGGCAGTCCAACAAGTGTTTTCCGGTCAAAATTAGCAATGTTTGTATGAATCCGGAGCGAAATATACATAGGACAATTTGTTAGTGACTATCTGATATATCTGTTAAGTTGTTAACTCTTATCGTGTTTAATTTTGGTTGTTATTGTATCTATGAACTATGATGTTCATAATAGCAATACTTAACTATCGGTCCTTAACCGTCAACATTTAAGTATGCCCTTTCGTTTTCCAGATCTGTTTGCCGCTCCTCACAAGTAGTTATTTCCGTTGATCTTGATTGTGACACCAAATAGTATGTAGTACTTACAGTAATATATTAAAAAGTAGACCCAATCCGAAAATATTGTGTATGCCCCGGCATTGACTGAGTGAGAGGTATATAATGATTGCCTCATCCTTCCATCTCTACATGGTTAACACAAAATGGCACATTCCATAGAATATCAATTATTTTTCCTACAAAGCTTTCATACTTGCATGGATGTTGTCCTTGAACACTATCAACACACCCACTCTAAGCTTTCCTCATGTTGCTGTTGACGCTGACCTACATTTGGCTCAGACTAATGCAGAGTCCAATCTCTTGTTTAACCCTTTTCCACTTAGATACATATTTGTTCACATTTGTAGTCTCTCACAAAATACTATTAAATTAAATTCTTATTTAACAAGATGCAAGTTGTAAAGGCCTCATTTTCAACCCTTAGATACTGATTAGCAGCGAACAGCATAAAAACCTGAACAGTCTGCGAGTTACTCGCAGGGTTAGAGTTAGAGCGGTATTTTAGAACTTTTCTTTTTTCGTCAATCTGGTTGACTGCCCCTTTAAGGCTAGTGACTTAATACTGACTTTACAATACTGATCTATACATCGTATCTTAAAATATGTTTCTTGTGCAAAGTATGCTGTCTCATCATGTGTTTTTAAAAGTCCTTTTTAGACAGAATTTCACAATCAACACCCTACCAGCTCACATGGAAATATGTATAATAGGTGCCCAATATACATAATTATGTATTTTTATCAGGACATGGCAGTGGGAAAGATTCGTACTTAATAGCATTCAACGTGTATTTCTATGAAGTCAGTCAAGAGCCACTAATTCAGAAAACGGATGCATTTTTTATTAATTGCTTTTTCCAGCCATCCACTATTTAAGTACTCACAGTCAACAAGCGTGTGTGTTGACCTTCTTGTTTTACTGTAGCTGTCTTATCCAGAGGTTTTGACCTAGATTCCTTTCCATACTTGTATGCAGCGAGAAAATTGATGGCGGATATAATTGCGCACATGTTCATGGTTTTGTATGTTCATGCTATTTGCATCTTCCTCCCATGTCAACATTAGTAGATTTCACGCAAACAATCTGCCTTCCATGTAAACTTAAGTAGATTTTACGCAAACAATTGAAGGCCACAATTTACTGTACATGAAATATTAATGCTAGACATTGTTTAATCTATAAAAAAAATTAGTTGGCAATTTTGTTATGCTCTCTTCCAAAAACAATTTTAATAATTTAATATTCAGACTGGAGGAGGATGAATGGTAGATTGTTCTCAAGTGGTTCAATACAGAGTAATGAATGCATACTTCAACCACTAGTTAATAACTAGAAGTGTTCTCCTCAACAAGGAAGATTTTATTCATAATGAGAAATGTTTAATTGAAACTTAAAGTTATTTTTGAAAGACACACTCAACTTAACAATACCATCATTGTGATTATATACTTGGAAAACAGTATCTTGAGTATGAAAACCCACCAATGGTTAAAGAGGTTTGTTTTTAGAACATTCAGTTCGTACACTTATTATACAATTCTAAGTAAGCTCCACAAGATACTTTGCAAAATATTTGTAATTGACTGACATATATAGTTTAATCATATAGAATACATACATGTGCTATGTTATCTCCTAGATCATCTATGGCAGTTTAGTACTTGCATATTTCTGCATATAATTTTTTTATCATTTGTTTTCAATGGTTTTTATACCTCAATATAAGCAATAATTTCCTTTTGCATTATTAAAATAGCGTGAGCAAACATTTTGGTTCAAATTGCAGTATAAAGTGGATTTTAACAAGTTTACAATTTACAGAATCCTTTTTAACTTTGCTTTAATTAATTATCATTCTTCCACCACTCTTTCCTATTTTATGTAGACAGAGTTTGAAATTAAAGGTTATTTTGCGACAAATCATGTGGTTATACATCAATACATTATGGAGTTATTCTGCTATCAAAACCTGTACATGTTGTAGGGCTTTTTTCCTTCTTTGCGTGTGGCCTGGGTCAGTCGTCTCACAGTTTTCATGCAAGCATTTCACAAATCTAATATATCTACACTATTTTACAAAACCAGCCTTTGTAAGTTGTTTGACATTTAACAGACATGTTATATTCAAAAGTACAATTCATCCGTCTGTCTGTCACAAACTTTTTAGAGCTATATCTCAGAAACTATTTAAGTTTTTTAACATGAAACTTCATAGATGTCTATATATATAAATGAGGAGAAGGGGGATATCAATTAAACGAATTTGCTTGTTACAAGTATGAAACTGGTGAAACCAGTGTTGTAACGTTAGTTCGGCTAAAAAAAAACACCAGTGCATTGGACCGTCAGTAAATTGTATAGTAAAACTTGGGATCCTTTGTTTAAAAAGTCAACATGGGGATCCAGATTTGTTTGAATGAAGAGTCACTTTAAAGATATCACAGTAAGATTTAAGCATGCACTTTTACAACGGAAATACCTTGAATCAGAAAGATCATGTGACGAAAATGAAAACACTTGAGTAATGTAGTACTGGCAGAGAGCGAGGCAAGGGCAGCAATTTGAAGTAGATTTTCGTATTCTTATCCGTTTATATGTGTTAATGTTCTTAATAGCTTGAATAATTTCTTTTCAAATATATTAAATTGCATTTTCATAAAATGCATTTTAATGTCAAATAATGTTGATATGTATGATTTATAGGTAATCCTATGCGCATGTGACATGACACAATTGTTATTGACAAAGGTTTTAAACTTGGAAAAATTATATGGCTTACATTTCTCACACGAGAACTAAAATTCAATGTATAAATAATGTGTCTAGCCACACAACAGAAATCACATAGACAAACATTTTAATGTTTCGAAAGTATTGACTATGGATCATTGAAGATACAGTTAAACTTGTCAGAATTTAGTTGCTCATATGATGTATGATTTTATTTTTCGAAAGCAAAAGTGTCCAGCCAATGAAAATATTGTACTGTACCTATGCATAAATATCATCATTTTACAATTTCTACAAGTATGTGAATATCGTTTGTAAAATTTTGACGAGTTTGTGACTAAATTTCTCACAATTTTGAAATTTGTGGGATTTTTGTTTCAAATAAATTGAGCGTCTTACTTTTACTTCAGAAAAAAGGAAAGAGAGCCCTCTGTTGTCATGGTAATTCAAGAATTCCCAGATGTTCAGTTCAGTAAAATGTGCCTCCTTAAATATGTGATATAGGAGACGTTTGACAAACATATCATTTCTGCATTCGGCCCAGTGAAACCACATTTAAGTAGTAATATGTTCATACATATGTTACCAAACCTGTTTACTTGGTATACAATTTGCATGATTAGCTTAATATTTGTATTGAATGTAATTTCCTCATAAAATCTTAATGAACCTGACAAAAGTTATTCTAATTTAAGTGTGTTGTCGTCATGAAAATAAATGTATGTATTTTTTGTGGAAAAAGGGCATATTATGTTTAAACAATCATATTAGATTTAAAATTATATATAGCTTACGTTGTTTGTTAAGGTAATAACCAACGGTTTGTTATTCTGATGCTTGTAATTAATTCCTATTCATCGGAACTCCAAACCGTTGGTGATTACCTCACGAAAACAATTATTAATTCGCTTCTAATTAACTCATGTCCATTTTGTCAGGGTAAATCAACAAAACATGCAAAGTTTAATACTTTCATGCAATCAAAGTCGGGACATACAAGGATTTCATTACAGCTCATGACACCGACAGCAAAGTAGAGCAAAGTTACAGTACAGATCTAATAAAGCAAACTCCGATTTTCGGTTAAGGCCGAATAAAATATAAAAGTAAAAAAGTTTATCTCGACAATATTAAAATCAAAGTAAAATTTGGGCCAATTGATATCAAAAACCTGGTCAACAGGTTAAAGGTTACGCTAAAGTTGTAACAACTGTAGAAGCTACCCTTATGACTAAATGTTGATCATATTTGGTAAGAATTTGTACCATCACAATATCACAACAAAGATGAAATCTAAGTAAAGTGTATTCAAAACTTAGGTTACCTTGTCAAATATAAGAAAAAGCTTATGAACACTATAAATGCTTTGATTGTTTTAACTTAGTCAAATGAAATATAGCATGAATGGTTTAGGGTTGCATGGGTTATATAGATTTTATAAATATCAACATAATATTCAACATCAGCGCATTCAAAACGCAATGCCAATAGATTTCATATTATATATATTGACTAACATCCTTGTTAATTAAGATCCTGGAGTCTTTACATTCCGCACTCCAGGGACAACATCCTTTTAAACACATCGATAGACCAAAAACTACTTATAACTTATTATATTCTGAACCGCCTTGTCAATTAGGTTATGTAAATTGATGCCTATGTTGTAAATGCATAGTGATTCTCTACAGCAGTTGTTTAAATGTGAATGCAGCGGTAAAAGCTGGTCACAAAACGAGGTTCACATAATTTGTATAACAAAATTTAGAGATTAACCGAGACTTTCCTAAGTTGAAGGTTGATCACAATTTTATCGACTGCATACTGGTAAATCTTCTGTGCTTTAGTATTTTCCTTGCATCTTGTATTTTGGTCCTCTACTGAGAGTTAGTTAACGTGGATATTGGCTTCTCTTTGTGTTGTCTACAATCAGCTTCAAATCTCCACTTCAACCACTGGGAAGATTCGAACAAACCTTCACATAAATGATCAATGGGTGATCCTCTATCAAAGTTGTTCAAAACGTTCCAGTAAGATGCATGTATTGATCATCAGTAGTACGGTGGCATATAGGTGACATTCACTCCTTTTTGTTAATCACTCCTCTTGTTTTACTTTGCACTCCTATTTTTTCTATCTCGTTCCAACGACATACTTACTTGAGAGAACGACCTACTAACTCGAACTCGAGGGAACAGTCAGCTAAGTCGAGTGAACGATATAGAAAAAAACAGGAGTGCACAACTAAATGAAAGAGGCGTGCAATCAAAAAAGAGCGGTGCAGTAAATATATGAGGGGTGCATTAAACAAAAGAAGAGAGCATTTTAACTATCTCAAGGGAACGACTTACTAACTCGAAAACTAGAAAAAAAGAGTGCAAAACTAAATAAAAGAGGAGTGCAACGAAACAAAGAGCGGTGCAGTCAAGTGTTTAATGCACTTTCCTTTATTTAATGCACTGCTCTTTTTTCATTTCACTCTTCATTTATTTAGTTTTGCACTACTCTTTTTTGTATCTCGTTCTCTCGACTTCATAAATCATTCCTACGACATAAATTAACTCGTGCCCTCTAGTTAGTGTGGAAACGAGATAGAAAAAAGAGGAGTGCTGTTTATAAAAAAAGAAGAGTAAATGTCATCTCTATGCCACTGTACATCTAAATATGAATGCAAACATGTCTGTATAAATTTAGTTTATTCTCAATCATTTGATATTAACTAGTTATATTTGTTTCAAAATACATTTAAGCATATTGATATATTTAACTTTGCTTGGAATAATTGTTCATTGTTTTTTTCATTCTGCCTCTTCTAACCATGTTAAGGATGGCCCCCACCTTGCCCCTGTACTGACCTGTGGGTCATTTTTATTTTTATATGGGCTGGGATGGTCATGGAAGGAAGAAAGTGTTAGATCTTGAAGGGACTTGTTCACATATTTTGTGAAAAGGTTGACTGACATAAGTCAGTGATATAACTAAAAGAAATTAATACAGCAACAAATTTAAATTAAACAAAAACAGACATATACCGGTAACTACAAATTATACAAATATATAGCAGTACATATTGTATGGTATCGTAATATGCTTTGACTGTTTTTTTTAATCTGTATATTATTTTAAGTAGGCATGTTTTAATAGACATGCGTATCTTTGTTTAATATTTTTTTTATGTCATTTCATAAACTGTATTATTTCCATTTTAAACCGAGACTGTACGATTTTGTCAAATATTTATGAATTTATATAAAACGTGTAAAAACTTATTATACATATATTTCAATATAAATTAAAATAAAAGTTAAGAAGGACATGTGTCGAAAAATGCGAAATAAGCCTGATATTTAATTCTGAAATCGACAATGTCTGTACAGTCGAGTTCGCCAGCATGTACCGTAATTACTCTATGTTTTCGGACACTCTAAGTTTTCGGACACCCCTTTTTTTAGCAAAAATAATTATTTTTCGTGACTCTTAATTTTCGGACACACAAGTTTTCGACCATAATTAATGCCTCTAAGTTTTCGGACAGTATATTTACCAGCGCTATTTTACCAAATGTCGGTCCTGTTTTCCATATCTCATGACACTTCGATCATGGGGTTTTACAACCAGATTAACATCATAAAACATTGCAGGTGCATGCCTTAGGGCAACGGACCATTACATTTGCGTTATTGTGTAAATTACCTTGTAAACCGGTATTAAACAATTGTTTCGCCCGATAGCATAAGCGCTGTGACAATTACCATGGGTAGTGCCAATTAACAGTTCAATTATCAACCGCAATGATACTACAGCTTCTCAGTAAAATAACTGTGACAAATACTCAACGCTTCAAAATGTGATGGAAGGTGTTAGACAACAACTATCGGGAATAAACAAACAAAGAATTCATATATTGCTTTTTTATCGCGTTAATTACAGGTTCATACTAGCGATTATCGGTACATCACTTGCTCATCTTTGAACTCGTTGGTCAAAGTACAACCTTGTAGTAACTTTCTGTCACATAAATTAAGCATTTAAAATTATTAAAAATGCATTGCAAACATATATAACTAATTTATACTATACGGCATGGTATTTTACAAGCGCGTGCTATTACCGGTATTCGTTGATACAATTGACGCTATTTTTGGACACTTCAATTTTCGACTCTAAGTTTTCGGACACCTGTATTTTGTAAATATTTTTTGTATTTAAGTTTTCGGACACGAAAACAAATTAATTATTTTTAAGTGTCCGAAAACATAGAGTAATTACGGTATATCATGCATGTACGATGTAAATCTAAATTTTGTTTTACGGATCATTTTAATTTCCTGCAACGATACATATTCATACGACATACGAACACTAACTCCGAACCTAATAAAAAGATGAATGCTTCGGTTATTGTATGAAAATATGTACGAATCATATTCGTCACAATCGGCTCGGGGCGCTAATTTGTCTTTGCTGCATTTTATGAAATTCGTCTTCAATGTATATTTTTTCTTGCCTATTTTGCGTTATTGTAACATATTTTAATCAATATATTACAATTTAACACATACAAAAATCGTATAGTCTCGCTTAAATAATATTTGTTAAAATAAATTGCGACATTTTTAACCAATTTATGTAATAGTGTTCCATCTTAATCTGTAAAGAAAATGACACTAACACAGGGCATCAACAAGAAAGATCAAGAACGTGTCCTTTAAATGTTGCTCAATCTGTGTCAGTTTGCAACATGTATGGGGAAAAATTGTTGCCTTGTTTTACTGATAAGGGATTTGATTACAGAACATGAATATATCTTTAAACTTTTTCTATTAAATATGTGTTCGTCATTTTCAGTAAACAAATTAACTGCATAATGTTGCATCAAATACTGCCAGGAGAAAAAAGTCAGTTGAGGAAGCCAAGAAATCATGCGAGAATTTCTAGCTGCTTACCTACCCTGGAATGTATGGGTTTAGTTTTAACCTACGCCTTATATATTTTAATTTGAGTAAAGATTTATGTTATTCAAATAAAAGTTTGTTTGCTATATTCTCAAATCTGTTTTCTAAAAATAAGGGATGTAGTTGACACTTGTTCGTAATTTCATTTCATCGTTCCTCAAAAGGTTGTAACTTTGTTTCTCTGGTCTCTTCCCTACCATTGAGAAATTAAATGGTAATTAAAATGAATGCGTTTTGGTTTCCTTTTATTATTGTTTAATTTGAGTTACAATGCTATGAGGTTAAATTGTATTCACACTTATATGTATCATGAATATTGCTGGGCCAAGTGTGAGGTTGACCGTTCCAAGGCGGTGACCCAAGCTTTATTCTTATATATGTTTATGTTGTTTTGTATTGTGCTGTGTTGTACTATTTGGCAATTGGTCACTTGCCTTAAATTAATGACCAACTAATTGCATGTCACTTACATGCAATACTGCTCCAGCACCTGGAGTTTCACTTCTCTAATTTTTAATGAAAAATTTAAAGATATGTTATTCACTTGAGTAAACATATAAGAAAAATGATTAAAATATTCTATGTCTTCAGAATAGTCACAAAACATGTGTTTATCATAAATGATTAGATTTTTTTATAACGATGCGCACACTATGACAAGTTTTGTCCACCAGTATATACTTAATAACATAAAGATTGACGTTTTAAACGCAAATTCCAATGACGCCATACTGTGGATTCACTAATTTAAAGGAGGTCTCATTTTTCGCACACCTACCATTTCTCCAATTTATTATCACTGGAATATTTACCAATTAGGTTTTCCGCATTCTTCACGTTAAAAGTGAAACGTCGAATCAGATCAGTCGTAACACTCTATGTCGTTATGTTTGAACATAAGACATTCTTCTGACGTTGATATGAACTCTTTGTAAAAATATAAGCACAACTTTGGCATGTTAAACGTTTTTTTGAAAATAAGTTAATAGATGCACAGCTTTTAACATGTTTTTTCAAACTTTCAATGTGTAATGAACTGCTTGAATGCTATAACCATAAAAGTATACATCTGCAATAAAGCCTGTCTATAATGAACATATCAAATGGCACTGAAGTCAGAGAGACATATTTTTTATATCTGTAATACAAGTATAAAATTAATTACTGCAAAATCTAAAAAAGATAAGCATTAATTTCTTCCTGCCTTTCAAATTTGAAACATTTTAGTATTTTAATTATTATAGACAGCTTTTTACACACAAATATAATACATAAAAATCTTACCTTTTACTATAAAAGTAGTTTTCTTTGAAAACATCTTCTTTCTAATAGAAAGAACTTTCAATGAGAAAGGTGTTGAAACAATTATATTATTTTACCATCATAGTGGGAGAACAGTGTCTTTTATCAACATAAACACCGATAAAGTCATATTCCTCCCTATCTAATTACCCATTAGCACAATAAATTGTGTTTCCTGTTGATATAAACCAGATACAGTAATTCCTTTACAAGGTAAGGGCATCATATTTTATTTTTTACCTTGAATAAAGGGCACAACTGGCTTATTTTAAAATGATTTAAGCGCACTTAAATCCTTTTGGCACATGTATTACCTCTCAATATGTATGGAAACATATTGTGCCAAAAAGAATTAAGTGCTATTAAAGCTTTCTTGCAGTCATGAAAAGGATATAAAGCATTCTGGCATACAAGGGATTTGTCGATTAGCACTTAGTGCACCTTGGTTCTGTCGGATATACTTTGTTGTATACAAGATATGACTCCAGGGAATAGTGCAAATTGAAGAGTATTGGAATAGCTTTCTAAACGTGCAAAAAAGTGATTTTTGATAAAAAGTGCACTTACCACGTTCTGGTTCTAACCCCTCGATTTGCCACCGTGCAATGGTCTATTAGGATAACAAATATTTCGTTGGCGAATACCCAGGAAGCCGATGTAAATTTGCTCAGCCACATCACAGTCATGTGTGCTGACAAAGATGCGTCACGAGTAATTCGCAAATTACTTTCAAGTTGCCATACTGTATTTTGCACCGTCCAATCGGTTCCGATAATGCTTATGAGGACGGTTTTAACTGGCGGCTATTCTTTTTTTTTATTGACGTCGGTCAATGAAGTAAGCTTTCACCGCCTATTGTTGAACACATCATTACAGTTTTACCATGGCGGGCATCATCCTTACACCTTTTAACCCATTAAAGACAATGACGGGCATCATCCTCACACCTTTTAACTATAAACAATAGTTACTTATGAAAAGCTAAAAGCAAATTATGAGTAATCGAATCCTTATGGCGAGTTGTTAAATCGACAACCTTTAAAGAATCTACGCGGTAGCAATTAATTTCAGTACATGTATATTTCATTTTGTAAAGCCATTTGTTAATATTTGCTGATTAAAATTCCTTCGTTCGCATCTAAAAAACGTGTATTTTTTGAATTCGAAATTGTTGCTGTCGGCTGTCAAGTTCCATGCATGAAAAGCGTACGTGTTGCACCAGACCTGTTGCTGTAACTAATACAGACGTGCAATTCAGTACATTAAGTATTTTAGGATTACAAATTCAAATCGGAATAAATACACACGACGAGAAAGAATTGACCTTAGTCTTATAAAATACGTTCAATAACGAACAAATTTAGTGCCATCAGCGCTTTGATTATAATTGGATTCGTTAGGCAGCGGGAGCTGGAATTCGACTGTAAAACATTAAACGAGGAGATTAACTCTTTCAGTGCTGGAACCGAATTTTGAAGACCTTTGCAAACAGTTTTGATTCAGATGAGACGCCATAGAACGTGGCGTCTCATCAGGATCCAAACTATTTGCAATTATGATAGTATTCTTGGAAAACAATCGAAGAAAATACTCATTTTAGAAATTCAGCAGACGACAATTTAGCAGACGACAAATTTCCCAGCATGCAAAGGGTTAACAACAGCTCATTGAGTCTTGTTATCCATCGTTAATGTGTGACATGTGTAATGGGTTTCTTACCAAACGATCGAATGTGCAACGAGAGGCAAAGGTGGGTGTCCGTATGTCAGTATTCTGTTTTACTTATATTAACACACAAATAAAGTTTAACGTTCAAAACACAGGTGGTTAGCGTGTGGCTATGATATTAAATAGTGAAAACATCATTTTCAATGATAAATAATCAAATTATGACTAAAAATATACTTTTCTTTGAGAAAAAAATCACTATCAAAATATATATAAATGTTTGATAGTGCAAAATTTATTTTTCAGAAACGTTGCTTTTTCGTTATAATTGGATTATGTATCATTCAAAATGATGTTTTCACTTATTAAAAGCATAGTCACACGCTAACCACATGTGGTTCAAAAGCGTAGAGAACAAATAAGGTATGATATTAATAACGATGTCTTCCAGCTTGAAGTAATGCAATTAATAAACGAAAACAGCTTCATATTGATTATCTGTTAAACTTACCTGCTTTTTTAAGTGGTTTCTGCAGTGATATTTCAACAACAACGCATCATGAACGCGCATCTTTCAGAGCATTCTCCAATGAAATGTACCAACATGTTGTAGTCAAACAGGATACAGGAAATATCAACAACAGACAAAGATGCAAATGCTAAATGGCTTTTAAACCGTACAAGAAAAGTAACTCTTTATTAATACGCACTTCTTTTAAATTGACGTGTAATGTAGCCTTCGATCAATATTAAGGTAAACCGGCTACCGCAGAACGCATATCGAGAAGAATTCGGCGACCATTACTGCTAAACATAGGCTCACAATGCGCACGTTTAAACATTTGACAAATGCTTCTATTACTCGCATCAGGAAAATGAACTTAACAAGAAAGCACAAGATCATCTGTGCTACAATATTATTCGGATTAATAATGTGCATACTGGTTACAATTTATAAGGAAAAAAGGAGCTATCAGGTAAGATCTACAATTTGCTTTTGTGTATATACCGTGTGATAACAACTGATTTCACGTATTCAAAAGAACGGCTGGTCACAACAGGTTATACAAAAACACATCACACTGTTTAAGATTTATGAATCATGCATTGATAAATTGCTACTGAGGACAATGCGGAATTTTAAACATTGCGTCAAAAATGAATTTCTTAGGGAATACCTTTTCAAAAAGATCTAGCTGTAGATTATTCGAATTAACTCTATTTTAATGATTTGTATTTACAACACTCTTATATGGAAAGTCCAATCAAATGTTGCATTTCATTTAACAAAATCTACCACCATATCGTACACATTAATGTGTATGATTTGAAAGCTGAATTCAAATTGCCGTATGCATTAATTTTACGCATGATCTGTGA
Organism: Dreissena polymorpha; assembly: GCF_020536995.1. Classification (NCBI taxonomy): domain Eukaryota; kingdom Metazoa; phylum Mollusca; class Bivalvia; order Myida; family Dreissenidae; genus Dreissena; species Dreissena polymorpha. The sequence goes on along the minus strand of NC_068368.1, from coordinate 44,346,365 downwards.
TTACTAACAGTCGATTTGTGTTTCACATTTGAATCTCAGTCATTTCAACGTATAGAACATGAATTCATCGGACACAGTGTTATAAAGCGACTTCAAAAGCGTGCACCATTGTCGTACAGCTACTATCAAATAGCAATCTATGTCTTCAAACATTACGTTTATTGTAGTGAGTCGGTTCAGTGTATCGCTATTCATTTACCCTGGCCTTTTGTGCGCGGTGGTATTCATTTACCCTGGCCTTTTGTGCGCGGTGGTATTCATTTACGCTGGCCTTTTGTGCGCGGTGGTATGTAGAAGCGTCGTATTCTTCTTTAAAAATAGTCTGAATATAGCTCCGACTGAGCTTGATTAACTGCAAAGGTGTACACGGCTTATGTTTATTTTAATCGCATATGTTTAAGCCATGATATTGCTCGATCTGTAGACGTGTTTCCCCTATGTCGTTTAATTTTTCTCAAAGTAAAACTTGCAATTGAAAAGACTTACAATGCCGAATTATGGTAAACGATCTAATATATTATTAAATCAAAGGCGGTTACCACAATAAGATTCTTCACCCAGACAATACACACACACTTAGCGCTATTACTCCAGAACTTGGAGGGAAAACGCAAATCGTTTTAAGTGTTCACTTTTTGAACACCAAAACGACTGCTTCGTGGCCGCTTTACACAGATGTACAATGTACGTAATATATGTATTTATACAACAAACGCTATAAATTGCCTTTCTAGAAAACTGTCGTAAATCGGGTAAAACATGGACACTCGGGCATACAAAAAACCGTATGAAATATCGATCATCGAGCTGGAAGTCAAGTTTAAACCGTGTGGATTCTGATATAATATCTATGGACATTATATCAGAGTTATATTTGTCAAAGTGATGATTGTTTTTGTTTAACGACATACTGATAGTGTTTAAGTGACTTTGCCACGCGCAAAACACCTGTCTAGGCTAATTGTTCGTCTCTTTAGGATTACATTTTCTAATACAATACACGTATTATGTTTCCTAATTCTCCGTGTTATTTACAAGATTGTAACTGTAAGGCATGTATATAGATACATGTACACAGCAGTTGTTACATTAAGAAGTATGAACGTAGGTTTTGGACTTGATTTATCCTTCAGGTTCCCGAAATGTCAGCGGAAGAAAGCGAGAATGTAAATGTCTTCGAAGACGACGTTGTCACCTATGAGGCTGGGGATTACGTTTTACCGGACGATGCTACGCTTAAGCAAATGACGCGAGTGCAATTGCTCGGCGTCTTTTGGAAGTTAGTTTAAACGTAAAAAGCCTCGCTTCGGGAAAACGGGGCCTTATGCACGTGCGTTAAGTGTCTCATCAGATTAGTTCGTTCAGAACGCCCAGGCGTATCCAGGTCGACACTTTCTGCTTTTAAGGAAGGAATTTTAAGATCGTCTCTTATCAACAAAAATCCAGTCGAATCGGAAAGTGTCGATCCTTAATAACCAGCGCGGACTGCACAGGCATAACTTGGACGACATTTTACGCACATAGATTGAACCCTGTTTTCCCAGATCGAGCATCATATTTCAACACACACGATAGTATTTCATCTTAATATGTACTTCAATTATGTACTTAATATTATGACCGTTTTTTATATTAGAAGTTCGTCAAGCTCAGACGTTCGACCTGCATGGTATTATACATTGGACTTTTTGCGAGTGACTGACTTAAATTTATGCTTGATGAAAAGAACTGTTGATATCAATTGTCGGCGGGAAGTCGTATGTAACAACATGACCAATGCACACGAATGAGCGGACCTTTTAAGAATTAATTGAGAAATGCGTATATGTTTGTTTGGATATTGCGATTATCTTTTATCAGTGTAAAGGCCTAGATTAAGCGAGTTTGTTTCGTCTATAATTTACCTATTGCTTCACTCACCTAGTCAAGTGACCTTCATAGTATAAAACTCCGACAATTGTAAGCAGACAATGCACACATTTCAATAATAAACTCGGTTGATTTTGGTTTATTATTTTCTTCCATGTAGCTACATGTAAACAATGTGTTTACCGTACTGCAAATAATCAGTAATTATTAAGTATCGACATTAATAAATAGTTTGAATGTTTTTTTTTATATTTTAAATCCCGCTATTTACATACCTGAAATGATTGTGAACTGATGTCAAACTTGGAACAATTTAATTTTACAGGACAATTGATAATTTATTATCAGTGCATGTCGAAGATGTGTACCATGTGTTACAAATCTAAATGATACAGCCACTATGAGAACCGAAAAAATCTGAATAATATTTGTTTCTAATGATTACATTGTAAAGGGATTTGGCCATATATATGTATGGTATAATTAAATTTAAAATAAACGCATTAGTTGTATATAAAGGGCACCAAGTTTACGTTATTGCGCAACAACATACACCATAATTACTTAGATACAAATTAAACAGACATACACTCTCGACCAAATGTCCACACTGGGTTGAGTATATTATCTAACACGTACACTATTGCGCATTTTGCTCGCCTGAACACGAAATGCCCAAAGTATAATCAGTCGCCGTCCGTCGTCCGTCGTCCATCATTATGCGTCGAGCGCTTTCCGCAAAGCTTTAAGTCGCTGACACTATAAACGGCACAGTTGTTGCATAATGTTTCATAAAACATGACCTGAATATTTATCTTGTTCATCTACGTTATATTTGAAGCTGGGTCCATTGGTGTGCACCACCGACGTTTTTTTAAAACCCATTTATGCTTTGTGGACTCTCCCATCCTTCTTAATTGGATCAATTATTTCCAAAATTAGGGATGTCTGTTATATTTATTTGTATATTTAGAATATTTCTTACAGAATTTTTTTCAAGCAAACAGCGCAGACCCAGATCAAACGCCGCATCATGCGGCGTCTCATCTGGATCTACGCTGTTTGCCAAGGCCTTTTTTCAAGACGCTGTGCATAAATGGGTTAAAATGTACACTCATGCCAAGTGTAAACAAAATCTTCCCAAGGAGTTCCAAGTGGCTCCCGACATAAACGTGTGCCTATTTTCAAGTCAAAAAGGGTAATGACTCCGTTAATGCAAGTGGACTGCAACGGCATTTGACAAGCATCACCCACTGTGCATACATACACTCATTCCAAGTTTCAATGAAATCAAGCCAAGATGTTCTATGCATGTGTTCCGGACGGACGGAAAGACTGAAGGATGGACGGAATGAAAGAAGGGCGGATGGACGTACGGACAACACAAAAAGTATCCTTCCGCTTAACAAAATCTTCCCAAGCAGTTCCAAGTGGCTCCAGACATAAAGGTGTGCCTATTTTCAAGTCAAAAAGGGCAACGACTCCGTTATTCCAAATGGATTGCAACGGAATTTGACGAGCATCACCCACTGTGCATACATACACTCATACCAAGTTTCAATCAAATCGGGCCAAGATGTTATAAGACATGCATATGTTCTGAACGGACGGATAGACTGAAGCATGGACGGAAGGAAAGAAAGGCGTATTGACGGACGGACAACGCAAAAAGTGTCCTTCCGTTTAAGGACGGCGATAACACTATTACTGTTGTCAAACTGAGCTTGAAGTTTGAAATATATTAGACATACTCTTGGGTTAGAAATGCTATCACTTATTTGAAATATATAAATATCTAATATTACTATTGTTCACGTTTAACCTTTTACTACAGGTACATGTAAACAGGACCGATACCACGTTGTTAAAATATATTTATTGAAAGTTGAAAATAAACATATTGTACATCTACGCTTCTACTGTCCGATTCATTTCTAGATACATCAACCGTATCCAGACGTTGTGCAGGAATGTATATCGTGTTGGTACTGTGAAGGACGGGGGAAAGGAAATCTGCACTGATAAGCCCTATCGACCATCTCCACCGTGTATTGTATATTCCTTTGGGTGCGTACATGCAAAATGTGATTCCTAAATATTCATCCAATTTTGTACGAGTATATATTGAACATGATTGTATTATTATTGTTCATGAAAAAAATTATCTACATCAGTGGTTAGTAATTCAACACAAACAGCGCATACTCATTTCATAATCGAAGAAGACGAAGCAATAATATGTACATTTGTTCAATAAAAGGATTACTTTTATTTTTATGGTTGAGCATACATTTGCCATTATTTGTGTTTCAGGATAGACTATAGATTAGAGTTCGATTTGGCAGTGGTGAAGCTATTTGGATGCCAGGTGTACGCGTTTGATCCTAGGTACACACTCACATTGATCTCAAACATCAGAGCTCATTACCAAGCCGACTTAAACATAAATTAAAATAAGAGTCATAACCAAAATAGGCTCCAAACGATTCCCGCTTGTTTTATTTGACTATTTATCCTTATCCCTTACGTTTCCACTTTGCTAATACGATATTGATTGTCTTTACACGTTTCGATATCACAATATAACTATAAAATGCATTCCCGCAGCCGTTTAATTGATATCTTTAAGTTGACGCCTTTGTTTATAAAAGCAACGAACAAGATAGAGACAATTAACGTTGACAAACTGGTCTGATGCCCGCCAAATGGCTCGCCGGAAATTGGGTTAGGTAACACAAACAATGGCGGCGTTCCGTGGATATACGAACGAAATGGCGTTGACGCATGTATGCGGTCATAATTATATATTGTTTAAACCAATTCAGATGTTTTTATCGAAACTTATCAAGGTTTATGTATTTTCTGCAGCATGAAAATGGAATCCAAGCGAGTATCTGAACACATCTGGTTCTACAACTGGGGCCTTGGTGGCGAGGATACGGTAACCAACAATGGCTGGGTCATCAAAACGCTTGCAACCATTAGGAAAGAACTTGGGCATTCCAATGTAAGCGCATTAGTGATAATTTACTCTGCTAGCACATATAGCTTAAGGACCTAGTTGTTCTTTTTACAATTGCAACCATAAGGAGATAACTTGGTCATTCAAATGTATGTGTCTTTGGTGGTTGTTTACTATGCTTACATGCAAATTTGGTTGACCTTAAACGTATGTTTCGCAACTGTTTGTATGCAATATATTACGCGCAAATTAGAATGGGCCACGAACTGATTTTTTAACTGTTTGATATGTTTTTTACATGTACGGGGTATGTCAAATGATTATTTCTTTGTAACGTTTATTTAAGATGCAAGTGTTTCAAAACAGTTATTGTTGCACAGGTAAAAATGGTTTTTCGGTCGGAGGAATTAGCGAATCAAGATTAAATTATAAAAAGTCGTCTACAGTCTTTTGTCATCATTAAACACAGTTTGAGTTAATTTTGCCTTACTTATAATGGGAATTTCAGAATTGCAATTATTTATATAAAAATGCCATCAATATTAAAATGTGCTTTCAAAAAAACATTATTCATGCTGGCAGAGTGGCTTTTTATTTCCCCAACAGTGTCCAACATTTAGTTTTCCCACAAAAAGAATAGCATGTTAATAAAAAACGATTATGCGTGTATCTAATTAATCTATTTAGAAAACAATCGACGTGCTGAAAGTGGACGTTGAAGGAGATGAATGGCATGCTTTACTACAAATGCTGAAAACTGGAGCACTGAAAGACGTGAAACAAATTGCCATGGAAACGCATTTTCTGGACAAGGGCAATTTTCCAGAAGAGGGCAATGCACAATTGTCTGCCCTTAGGGACTTATATAACGCTGGATTTAGAATATTTATGAGGGATAGGAATATTGTTGGCAGTAAGAACCTGAAAGGTGACTGGTCAATGACAGACCTTAACGAAATTTCTCTAATTAATACGCGGATTGTAAAGACAAAGCAATGAAGTACATTTTATTTCACTTCCAAACAAATTATACTGAATTTCAACTCACAGTGTCAAGTGCACAGACTGTTGTTGAAAGAGGACTTTGCGATGCGGTGACTTATGTTTTCAGAATCACATATACATGTTTTCATGGTAGTCTATTCTGGCCAAATGCATTTTTTGAAGCCGTGAACGTTCTAAAACAAACAACAACAAACAAATAGGTTTCTAATTTTCAAAGTTCTTAAACGGAACAAAATGTTTAATGCTACATGCTCCACTGGTTAACTTAAAAAAGTCAAGCTTACGTTTACTTGCAAAATGAAATTCAGTTTCAGGTTCAGGCAAACCATGTACATTTCGGTAATTGCTGGACAAGACGTTAATTGAAACATAACACGTGTCTTTCTGATGTGCCTTTCAATTTAGTTGAAATATGCCCTATCGAATAATAACAAAATCAGACAAAGTTTTTTGTAAGTAAATGTAATTGTTACTTCAACGTCACATACATATTACTACTTAATTTTGCCGAACGCATACAGGTATTTTTAATGGGTGTCATTCCGATAAGCTGCCAGAATTTGCTTCAACATGTGTGTTTGGATGGTTTTTCATAATATAAAATAAGTGTTTTACAAAGAACAATAGCGTTAATTTTTGTGAAGTGTAATGCATCTTGCATTAATTCTCCCCCTTTCGTTGCTTGCGGTTCTTATTAGTATTCATACAATAGAATTAATGATTTCGTCTCTCGTTTTTTTATTTACTTGTTTCTTACTTACTGTTATAGTTATTCGTGTATGTGTGTCTTTTTTCTTTGTATAAACATATATGTATTTTCTTGTTTCATGGTATATTCACACTAAACAGTTTTAAAGCTTACCTGGTCAGTGGTTAAATGTTTTCCTCTGTTTCGCTTTCGATTAAGCTGATATAAGTTGTGGAAAAATTACATTGGCTGACCTTCTTTTCTGTATTTAATTACATTTATCTTGGTTGATACATACACATGACAAGAAAGGAAATGTTTGTACCATTATACGACGCAATCATATCATGTTTCGGTCATGTAGTGAGGCAGTCGCGTTTTGCTTTGTGTTTTTCATAGAGGCGTCAGTGTGCATAATTTTTTCTTGTTTTTTTGTGTTGCCTTTTTGGTTTCTGCTATTTCTTGCAAAATATGAATTGTCAAATAAAAGAAACAAACGTTTGCTTAACAATTAGTTTTCTTGGGTTTCACTTTGCCCATACACATATACATTGCTCTCAGACTATTTCATACATATACAATGCCTAGTTCTTTTAGTCTGGGGTCTTTTAACATCGCTGGGGACTTAGTTTGCAAGGCACGTGGGAACATCTTTGCAGACATGATCCAGGCTATCTATCTTAAAGTTGTATTTATTGAATAAATGAACTGAAAACCGTTAACACCGCGTATAATTGCCGACTTTTCGGCGCTCTGAAATATGCGTTTAAACTCAATATCATTTAAAATGACTCGCAAATTTGCATTCAATTTCAATTGAATTGGATTTTGTCCGAAGCTTAAGAAATGATATGTCTTGCATTGGTCGGTGAATTTTAATGCCTCGATGCCGTTTTAATACTGTATTATCGCTTACTATATTATTACCTAATTGATGTATACTTAAGTAATAATAACATTTCAGGTTCGGAAAAACCTCAAACAATAAGCAGTTTCTTTATAAAATGCCTTTAAATGCAATTTATTAAAAAAATCAGTTTTTTGGGCTAGGCTATCCATAATTATGTAGTGTAAATACATGTTTACCAGTATTTTACTAAGCCATATTTAATACTTTACATATTTCGTTTATAAAGATATATCTCATTCAAGCAATTATTCGTTCTTAATGTGTAATTCTAAGTAATTAAAACTTCCTACGTATGGAGAAACTTAAAAATATAAAAAGGACCCTATTTGTTTACATTGCCCATAACTCGAATACTTAGAAAAACACAACAAAAATGCTAAAGTTCAGTTAGGCTGCAGATTGAACCATTCTTGCGAAAACAATATAGTCCGCTTAGAAGCGGATAATAAAAGCACTACTGCTCGGTCAAACAGTGGCAGCCGTGTTTTTTGATCTCACGGCTGCCTTTAATCAACTTTGGAATGTTCATGCTATTCAGCTTCTTTATGAATTAAGAATATAGGGAACCATACTTAAATGGCTAGCAGCGTTCTTCAAAACTGGCTTAATTAAGGTGAGACTAAACGGTTTCCCCAACGTTTTTTTTCTTCTGTATCCGATAATATTGTCAAGAAACCTCATGGGCATATGTTCAGCCAGCATCAGGGCAACAATATACAACGGTAGCATCGAGTACCACTCTGCACTTGACTAACTACTAAACACACTGCAGGTTACCCAAATGAAATCACTAATACATATTACCGGAACACGACAAAACATAGGCGACATACCAGTTTATATAGAATGTGGAATGCTCGAACTTCGTCAACAAAGAGAAATTAACCAATGGAAATACCGACTACGAACGGCCTCTTTTAAAAGCAATCACCCAATTAATGAGAGTGTAACGTTAGCTCAGGCTTACTTTAAAAGAAAACATGGAAAGCGATTCGGACTACCATATGCACAGAAAGTATTCGAGCTAGGCAGTTACTATAATACTCTTTATATTAAAACACAATCACCCACTTACTTGAGCCCAAGCACACTCTCCAGACCTGACATCGACTTGCAACTTACACCACTGGTTAAAATATCCGACAACGACAAAGAAAGCGGCTCCTCGATAGCCCAAACTCACATAACAAATAACTATTCCAAGTACATCCAAATATATACCGACGGAAGCAAAAATGACGAGCAACAAGAAGCCGGCGCCGCATATGTAACGCAAGATAACCTACACAGTCAACGAGATGCTTTGTCGATCTATGTCGAATTTGCCTCTTTAATGTCGGTGAATGTTTATTGATGAAAGCGTAGTGCAATCACCGAATGTTTCTAAGGCAGCCTAGTAAAACTACTTTAAATCATGATTTAAGGGACCCCTTGTTCTAAATGCTTCAACTGTGTTTTTGTCTGGCTTTATTCAAGTGCCTCTAAATTACAGTACGTTCGTAGACGATTCATACTGTGTGTGATATATGTCGGATTTTCGTGAGGAAAATCATATCATTGAAAATACCATTAATTTGAAATTCAGATCATGTTTAAATATCACATTGTTAATATCACAAATAAATAAATCGAGACATTTTCAAACCAGAGAAAATGATATCGGCGGCATTACTTCGTCATGTTTAAAAACCTACCAATTCGAATAAATTGCTTTTTAAATGCTCACAGTGCGCTTAAAAAAGTATTTAAAACAAAGCTGCACACGTGTCTGCAAAACGAATATGCTAAGACTTTCATATAATACGGTTTACATCTGAAAATGTAGTCCTACATTAAGGTTGAACGGCTCGAGAAAAGGGCGTTTGTCATATGCGTTGATTTTGAATTCACTATTGAACATGAATTAGACTACTTTAAATAGAAAAATGTAAATACAATTAGAGCTCATAATATAGAATGAATGAATGAATGAATGATCCTTTCTAACAACATCACTGGTAACAAACGCGTCCAACACTAAGTCTTAATGAACCCATACTCATTTGTGTGGCATGACTTTTATATTACTTTTGTAAATTATTACTATTATATCCCAAAATATAATTGCAACACTTGGCATAGGGTTAAAAAATATGGGAGGAAGAAATATAGTTTTACGATATCAATTTAACTGTTGAGTTTGAGGTTTAAACAACTTAGAGTTTAAGATATGATCCGGACATATTGTTGGTACACAATTTATCAAATGGCAAGACTTAAAAAGGAAGCAAAGGTTATGGTTAAAGACACGTTATGATTATTTTCTATCCCTGAAGTTTCAAGCCGATACCTCTTATAATTTAACAAACAGCATCCGGTCCAAATGTAAGCGTAAAATTAACAAAGGAATGCACACCTATTCAATAAGATCTACCTGCCTTTGATGTTTCAAGTTGAGACCACTTATAGTTTTCCAGATCTTTTCCGACAACACAATACAATAACACTATAAAAAGAGGAGCAAGATTCAAGATGATACCTGTAAACAATTAAAGATATGCTCTGGACATGGGAATTGCAAGTGCAAATGACGAAGACAACCAACTGATATACATACGACCTGAAACCAGTATGCATCCCCTTTTTAACCGCTTACAACCGTGTTGTAAGGAAAGTCAACAAAAACTGATCCAGAAAATTCACATGCTGCGCTTTCAAGTAATACATTGCATTGATTCTTTTCTTCATATTGTAGTTTTTCTCTATATAAGTTATTTCTCAATAACTGTGTCTAAAAACAATCAAAAACACAAAAATATATTGAAGCTCACCATCATTGAACACTATGATAGCGGAATGTAATACTTCTACTATCTGTGTAAGTTATTTCTCAATAACTGCGTTTTTAAAACTCTTAAAATGAAACAATATATTGAAACTTAACACCATGGAATACTATAATGACAATGTACTAGTATGTTAAATAATGGTTTGGTTATAAACTTTATTTATTGAACAAAATACATAATTGCAATCTTTTTGTATGTGACCAATACTTAATAATTACGACTACACTATGGAACAGGTAGCTTTCATTGAAAAAAATAATCGAACATTCAGCAAAATGCATCGCATGTAGATCGATGTTCAGTAATATGATATGCAAACTGTTATTTTATTTCTTTAAGCTTTTGGACACTATTTTTCGGACATCCGCGTTTTTAGCCAAAATAATTCTTATTTTCGGACATACGAGGTTACGGACGTTATTAATGACTCAATTTTTACGGACAATTTATTTCACAAACTATTTTTCAAGAATTCTTCCTTGCTATGTTTATCTGGTGACACGTTGACCATGTGTTTTTACTACCGGATTAAGAGAACAATACCTGGTAGACCGATGCCTTAAAGGCATGAACTTTGGTCATTTCATTTGCGTAATTGGGTAAATATATAACAGTAATAGACACTGTCTTTACCCAACAGTTTGGAATCATATTTGAAAGTAATTCATACTAGTAAATGGCGTGGTCTTTTACACGCACGTGCTACTATTCGTTAAAAGTTCGTTAAATTGGCTAAATGTATATAGTGTTTTTCCAGGCCGTTTTAGCGTGGCGAATCGCCGTGCCAATTTTTGTATAGCGCCACGCTGCCCCTTTCAAAGCCATTTAGAGCCACGCTGCCCTTTCCAAAGGCCGCCGCCCTGCCCTTTTCATGAGCACCCGCTGTTTTCTGTCCATATTGATAACATCTTTATTGCCCCTTGACCAAATTTCTAAGCCGACTAGTATCAGATTATGGCCTCCGAGGCAGCTCGTTTGTGAATTAGTCATGCGTGAATAACCCCATGTCAATATCAATCAATATGTTATACCACTAATCGGTCGGTAATGTGTATTCCTCCACGATAAAATCGTGGACTGTTGATGAAAAGCTCGATGTTATCCTCGTGGCATTTTATACATAATTCAGTTATATCAAAACATATTTTTGTTATCCATAATTACATTTAAAAACACAAACAAATTAATTATTTATCGATATCGTCTTTAAGATAATTAATTATTAAATTAATTACTGAGACGTATACTAATTAAACAAAATGAGAATCGCGTATTAGGCGGACGTATTTGACGATTTTACGTTGCTATGCGCACCTGTCGCTTACATCATTTGACATTTTGACAACATGGCGGACATACAGAATTAAATTGTGACTCGGCAAACATGGCAAATAACGTCGTAAACGATCGAATTAACGATGGAGATTATGCATTCAGAAGGAATTAATGAAATGTCTGTGATAATCAACGATGCATAAACATGTTTTTGATAGCAACAACATACTTATTTGTAATCTACTCAGTGGTAGTATCACGATATTTCACGAAAACGAGTGCTTGCATATTGTTTGCGATCAGTTTACTCGCAATATTAAACATCTGCCAAGATTATCGTTAGAAATGGGATAAGACAAACATGATTTCATTTATATGTTAGTGGATCTGTGTATAATCAGATTCAAATGCATATATTGCTTTATTATCCCCACGTTTTTCGGAGAAAAAGTGGGGATATTGTGTAGTCCATATAAACACAGGAGTTTGAAATTCTATCCATAAAGCTAATCTGATGGCTAAATAAAAAATACCCCTATATAGTATAAAGACTAGTCTTTATACTATATAGGGGTATTTTTTATTTAGCCATTAGATTAGCTTTGTGGATAGAATTTCAAACTCCTGTGATTTAAACGGACTCCCAGAACCTTTGATAATTTTTGCTTTGGCGGCTCTGTCAGTCCATATGCACTCCTTCATACACATAGGTGCATTTCAGCGCACGGAATCCGTGCGCTTCACTAAACAGAGTTACAGACGTCGTTCCAGACAAATTGAGGAAAATGATGAATAAACTTCATAACCATGTTAAATTTACCTGAATGGAAACCTACGGATGTTATCCTTTGCATGCATCCGATAAAAACACGACGATGTTTCAACACACTTTTCTCGCTGACAGTGTTATGTTTAAATTTGAAACAGTGTAATCTGTATCGAATACCACAGCGTTATCGACTTTTTGGCTCCAAAACATAACGAGACGTTCAAAATATTGGTGTAATGCGTCCTGACCTATATTGGGTCAATTTTCCAATATGGCGGATACAGCGTACAAAACAAAACCTTAGTCAATACAAATCAATTATTTCTTGCTTTAAAGGTACCATTTGGATGAGTTTGTGGTTTAGACAGATACATTTTAATAAACTCTTGCAGTTTCAGTGTTAATTAACCTTTGAATTGTTGATAACATTTTGCACCCATGGACAAGAGAGAGCGCATTGCAACTCTCAGCCTAAGCTGAGAGTTGAATTATTGCAACTAGGATATTGTGGTGATGTGCGTCTGTCCGTCCGTCCGTCCTGGCCACCTGCTCCTCCTACAATATTAGCACTAGAACCTTGAAACTTGCATACATGGTAGCTATGAGCATATGTGCGACGGTTACAGTGACGGAATTTTGATCGGACACCTGGGTCAAAAGTTATGGTGGTTGGGGCGGGGCCGGGATAGAGATTTTCACTCATTTTTTATGTTATTTTACATTAACTTCTGCATTTCTGCACCGATTTACTTCAAATTGATACTGAGCTTATCTTATGACAATACGGTCAATCATCTCAACTATGAATGGCCCAATTACCAACCCTTGGGCGGCCCGGCCACATAGGCCACGCCCACCCAAAATTGCCTTTTACTATAATTTGTTCATTTCTACACCGATTCACTTCTAATTGATACTGAACCTCTTATATGACAATACGGTCAATCTCAACTATCCATGGCCCCATTATCAACCCTGGGATCCCCCTGGGTCAAAAATGTGGCGCGGGGATACGCGTCGGCCTCTGACGCGCAATTTCTAGTAATTTCTATGTTTTCAAGTGTAGTTATACTTATATCAAACTGGTAAAATTCTGCAGTTTTATAAGTATATTACATAAAATACGGACAATCTCAGCTATGCATGGCCCCATTACCAACCCTAGGGCGACCCGCCCACATAGGCCACGCCCACCCAAAATTGCCTTATACTAATATTTCTTCATTTATACACCGATTCACTTCAAATTGATACTGAACCTCTCTTATGACAATACGGTCAATCTCAGCTATGCATGGCCCCATTACTAACCCTGGGGCGCCCCGCCCACATAGGCCATGCCCACATAGGCCACGCCCACCTAAAATTGCCTTTTACAATAATTTCTTCATTTCTACACCGATTCACTTCAAATTGATACTGAACCTCTCTTATGACAATACAGTTAATCTCAACTATGCATGGCCCCATTACCAACCCTGGGGCGCCCCACCCACATAGGCCACGCCCACCCAAAATTGCCTTTTACTATAATTTCTTCATTTCTACACCGATTCACTTCAAACTGATACTGAACCTCTTTTATGACAATACATTCAATCTCAACTATGCATTGCCCCATTACCAACCCTGGGGCGCCCCGGCCACATAGGCCACGTCCACCCAAAATTGTCTTTTACTATAATTTCTTCATTTCTACACCGATTTACATCAAATTGAACATCTCTTATGACAATACGGTCAATTTCAACTATGTATGGCCCCATTACCAACCCTGGGGCGCCCCGCCCATAATAGGCCACACGCACCCAAAATTGCCTTTATCCCCACGCTTTTTGAAAAGCGTAGGGATAATGTAGTTATCTCCGCCGTCCGTCCGTCTGTCCGTCCGTCCTGGCCACTATCTCCTCCTACACTATTAGCACTAGAACCTTGAAACTTACACACATGGTAGCTATGAGCATATGAGCGACCCTGCACTATTTGGAATTTTGATCTGACCTCTCGGTCAAAAGTTGTGGAGGTTGGGGTGGGGCCGGGTCAGCGATTTTTACTCATTTATTAAGGTTATTTACTATAATTTCTTCATTTCTACACCGATTGTCTTCAAATTGATAATGAACCTCTCTTATGACAATACGGTCAATCTCAACTATGCATGGCCCCATTACCAATCCTGGGGCGCCCCGCCCACATTGGCCACGCCCACCCAAAATTGACTTTTACTATAATTTCTTCATTTCTACACCGATTCCCTTCAGATTGATACTGAACCTCTCTTATGACAATATGGTCAATCTCAGCTATGATTGGACCCATTACCATCCCTGAGGCGCCCCGCCCACATAGGCCACGCCCACCCAAAATTGCCTTTAACTATAACTTCTTCATTTCTACACCGATTCACTTCAAATTGAGACTGAACCTCTCTTATTACAATACAGTCAATCTCAACTATGCATGGCCCCATTACCAACCCTGGGGCGCCCCGCCCACATAGGCCACGCCTACCCAAAATTTCCTTTTACTATAATTTCTTCATGTCTACACCGATTCACTTCTAATTGATACTGATTTTCTCTTATGACAATACGGTCAATCTGAACTATGCATGGCCCCATTACCAACCCTGGGGCGCCCCTGGATCAAACATGCGGCGTGGGGATACGCGTCGGCCTCTGTCGCGCCATTTCTAGTTATGTTTGTCATGCTGTACAGTGTATTGAAACAGCATGGAACTTAAATGAACATTGCAAGATAAATATATTAATATAAATCAAAGTAGGTTAAATACATCAATAACTATATACCATTAAATGTGCTTGTTTATATTTTATGTTTTTCGACAACTGCCTCTGATGTGATTACATGTTTCTTCTTCATTCAGGTATTCACGGAATGTTTTTGCCCTTTTTTGCCTAATTGCGCGCTTAAATGCCCTTTTTGAAAGTAATGCGCCATGCCCCTTTGCCCTCCTGGGAAAAACACTATGTATACCAGTAATAGACAATGTTTTCAACCGACAGCTAAAAGTGACTTATATTTAAAAGTCACTCATACTAAACGGCATGGTCTTTACACGCACGTGCTACTATTCGTTACATGTGACACTATAGACAGTGCATATTGGTATCATACAATTAATAGTTCGTGCCATTGTTCGTGTTATTAATACTCTTTCAATGCATGGTAACATACCTCCCAAACAAAATTGTTTTAACATACACCCCTTCCCATATCTCGAACCACTTTTGTCGGTAATTACTCTTTATTCGCCAATGCATTGTACATTTATAAAATTCATAACAAACATCGATGTAATAACAAAGTACAAGAAGTCATGTAACTATGATGCATGCCTAAGCTATATAATATTTACAAAACCCGGATAGTTATGACGGTAAATGCATAGTACAAAAAGACTCAACCTATTTCCCCGACCTTTAAACACATATTTGATACATGTTTTTTTTTCAATGTAGTACAAGAAGTCATGTAACGAGGATGCATGCCTAAAGTTTGCAATATTTACAAAACACTGATAGTTATGACGGTAAATTTATAGTACAAATTAACTAAAACTATTCCCCAGACCATTAAAAAAATATTTGATAAATGTGTTGTTGCTTTTTTTGTTTTTTTGTAAATGTGCACAGCTAGTTTGCAGCTACTTCGCAGACCACTAATTGTAGGGATTACCATTTTACGTCTTAAAATATAAGTAAATGCATTTATTTCAAGACAAAAGTATTACTTGTTAGATTGCTTATACATTGGTCCTAATAAATAGATTTTACAATCAAAACTAAAATTCATAAAAATATTTAAATAGCAGGAGTGATGTAATGTAATAAAACTTTTATGACATTGCAAAACCCAAATAAACGAAGAAGCGTTTTTCTCTGTATTACAGAAAGTACATTTGTCTTAGTCGCATATCTTCATTAATTTACCAAATCATGTGTATCTAGTATATTGTAAGCCAGTCTTATTTGCAACCATTGATGGTATGAATCTTTTACGGTTTAAAAACCCCATCCATGCAGACTTTTCCATTATGAGCTATCAATATTGAAAAGCTATTACCCTGTTGGTATTTTATTGTTGTGTATAATTACGTTATATATACACGAGTATGTCTTGTCTTGCAGCAGTATATGGCTAATATATACCGATATTATAGGACAAGTATATCAACAATTAATCGCTATTATGTTCTCGAGCTTCAGGGAAATGACCGTAATAAATGAAACATAGGCAAATATTTGCCGCAAACAAGTGTTACGAAAATGAAATACCCACGCTTGACATTAAAAAGCAAAGACATCAAGAGCTGTCTTCACAGTAAGGTTTTTGTCTTCCGATGTATTTTTTGTTTCGCTTTAGTATTAAAATGTTTAAGTTGTAATGATTGCAAGGATCACTATTAAATTGTTTTATAATAAGAATAAAACAATCATGAACAGTCTTTACAGCATTTCTTCAACTATTGTCATCTCCGCTACTCCTCCATCCCCGTACCAGTTGCATTTTGGGATGTCCAGTTTTACGAGAATTTCAGAAAGTTCTTGCGCTATGTTGCCCTTTTCTACATATATTTGCAAACATAACTCCCCGTGAGTGGTTTGAAGAGCTCTGCGCACATGAAACACAATATGATTTTCAAGTTGCGTAACATCGGCTCCAAATACGTCAATTGTATAGGATTCCGGCGGATTACAACATTGGTAAATACTTCCTGCGCTGAAAAGACCACTCGGACTACTTTCGTAACAGCAGGCATTTGAGAAAAAATGTAGGTTATGGTTGAAAAGCAGAGGAATATTCTCTGGAATACTCTTATAAGGAATGCGGTCGAGCAGCATGTAATTGTTTGGGAATAAATATTCTCGATGATGCTTTGCCTCAATTAAATGAGCTGAGGCTGAGCGAATGTCGGAAGAATAATCGTACAATGACAGAATGTGTTGAAGACTGCCTCGCACTGTATGGTTGATGACGCAAATATAATGTAACTGAAACATATAATGTATTGTTTATAGAACCATACTTACTTTTTAATATGTTATCAACGATAACGATCTGATCTAGATAAATAAAATGGACCACCGTGTTTGAACCTCAGGTGAAATAAACCTTTTATATGATGTTAAATTACATATGATGGAAGGGACTTGGAAACTGATTTTCTTATTTTATTGATGAAAAGCGTTAGACACGCATTTATATTGTTTCGATGTCGATTTATGATTAACAATAAACGAACAACACTTGTAACATTTTCCCTTTTTAGAAGTACTTTTAGCTTGTGTTATTAAAATGCATATATACGTTTGAAATATGTGCCATTTTGTTCAAATGTGTCGTTTGGTTAAGCTGTGAACTTTAAAAAATGTTTACAATCTTCGATGCAATTTTGGTGTGTGTTTGATTGAACGTTTCCGAGCGGGTACACTTGTTGTTTGTCGTGTCAACCGTGGCCACTCGGGCCCTGCAGCCGAGAGACTGCCCATAGGCGTTAACGTACTGAATAATCGCGCTGTAAATTGTTGATCATCACATTTAAATGTGTAATTGATAACGTTGGATATTTGATGCGATGCAATATTTAAAATTTTGCTTTTATGTAAGTTTATATTTTCATCTTTCAACAATTAAGTTATGACTACAAAAATAACCTGAAAAAAACGAAGTAAGGAAAACTTCAATGCCAAAATCATTTTTATACAATAAACTCATTAGTTAATTATTTGCAAAGTGAAGAACACCGCATAGAATTTACGTTTTTTTAAATGTAAATAATTATATTGTAGGTTTTGTTCTTGGATATCGATTTAAGCTTTAATTAATCGATTAATTATTTATAAAAAAAAATGATTAATTTTGAATATTTTGAGGTAAAACATACTTAAACAGTCCTTGTCTTTCAAAGTGTTCATGAACTCACCCAGCGTGTGCAATCAAGCTCCGACCCCCGTCAATAACGTACACAACGTCAAATACGACCTATTGAATTAAAATATAATTTCGATTTATCGTTGTGTATTCATTTCTTGGAGTTTTAGTGCATCGGAAATCAAACATAAAAATAAGTTCGATTCATTGGTCTTATAAGTCTGATTGGTTGGGTGTTTCCACATTTAACGAGAACAAAATTTGTCTTCACTGCGCCTAGGATCGGGATTCTTGTTGTGTTGGTTGAATAGCTAACAACGATACGGTTATTTTGTGAATGGGCAACGTACCATTTTAAGCATAGGACACAACAACAGTATTTCTTTCTATTGCGTGCAAGAAAAACATAATTGCAAAGCGCGAGTGTCCGCAACAAGACCGCTGACGGCATTCATATTTTTTTTTCATTTATATTTAGAGTGATAATCTTACATAGAGCACACTCTACTGTTGTTTAATATCTTTTCTATGGAGTTAAATACATAACATTCATGAATTATTCAATTATCTATCATAAATATAATGTACAGGTCGATGAGTTTTTACCATTTATTTACACGTTCTTATACTTAAGGTTTATTTCTTGCCTTTAACTGTACGATAAAAAGGATACTCTAACATTAACGTGTGTTTAGCTGTTTAGCAACAACAAAGTGATATACTGGTGTTGTTTTTATTTCTCCAATTATGCATTTTCGGTTTCGGTCAGCGACGAAGTAGTCGTAGTAATACAGTAGATAGTTGATGCCTTTATACGCGTTCGTACGCATGGATAGAACCGCTTGTTTGTCGGCTGACCCCCGCCTACCGATACATCAGGTCCACAACTGTTGATTAGGCGTATTTAAAATACAATAGTATGTCATTAGTGAATAGGAGAAAGCATTTGATTGGCAGAATTCAATGCGTGTTAGCCAATGGTATGTCATTATTTAAAGGCTTTCTTTATTTCTAGCAAGGAGCATGGTTTCCAAGACAAGACAGTAACAGCACATAAAACAACGCAAACACTTATGCCAGAACTTTTATTGTCAAAATCCTCTTTTAGAAAGCTAAGCTTTAAATAGCAAAATGTATGCAACCTTTTAATCATATAGTGTACTTTTAATTATTAACCAAACATATGTGTACTTTTTAACAATGTTTATTTGACATATTCTTTGTATTATGTGATAACATGTTATTTAACAACTTGCAAAATGAGTATATTCAAAGGAGTCAAGTGTCTTAAAGGGATCTTTTCACGCTTTGGTAAATTGACAAAATTGAAAAAAGTTGTTTCAGATTCGCAAATTTTCGTTTTAGTTATGATATTTGTGAGGAAACAGTAATACTGAACATTTACCATGGTCTAATATAGCCATTATATGCATCTTTTGACGATTTCAAAACCTAAAAATTATAAAGCGTTGCAACGCGAAACGATTGAATAATTTGGAGAGTTCTGTTTTTGTCGTTAAATTTTGTGAAACTACGAAGATTGCTTATATAAGGTATAAAATACGTCAAGTAAATGTTCTCGGCGGAATAGCTCAGTAGGCTAAAGCGTTTTTACTTCAGGACTCTGGCAGGACTCCAGGGGTCACTGGTTCGAAACCTGGTCCGGGCAATACTCTTTTCCTTTTTTAATTTTATTCTTGATTTTTTACTGGAGCTTTTACGATCCAATGTTTACATTTATCGATATAAAGCATTTAATGAATAAGTTAAAAAATGCCAAAAACTGTGAAAAGGCACCTTTAATGCATCCAAAAACACACTTCGCTTACATATTTACTGCGTTGATTTAAAAGCATCAACGGCAAAGAGAAATTCATTCCTGAAAACATCAATAACACCAGCTTTTGGAGATGCACTTATTTGCTTATTTATAGAGCAACAGGTGCATTGTCATGTATACGCTTATATAATCAACAACAGGTCACGGACAAGCGCACATCAATTGATATCATCATCCAATTTGCAATAATAATTCTCCTTCATAAACACGCAATATTTGCAAAAAAATGTGGGATGTATAATTACATATGTTAATACAATGTATGCATCTTAGTAATGAAATTATGTGTGAGTCCTGTATTAAATGAAAGTCCAAGCAGATTAACAGCTCACATCTCGGAAACAATGTGATGCTACTCAAGTTTAACATAATGTGAATAGTGGTCAATGAACAATATACAACGACCGTCAGGTCTGTGTATCCTCGATAACGGGATACGAGAACTAAAGGCACAGAAACAAGGCAACGGGAAGACGGGAACGAACGAGAAATGAGATGTTAACCTTGTTGTCCCACATGTTGTATGACCTACATTGATGCAGTTTCAAGTGCAGTGTTCCTGTCACTTGATGACTAGGTTTTACAAATCGTGGCAGGTTCATGCGATTATGCACACCAGGCCCAGCTCTGCCGTATTTTATCGTTTATATAACATATTATCCTATTTTTACCTTTACTTTAATTTATAATCGAAGCCGAGTTCATTAATTGTATTATGTTTCAATTGATTACAAATATGCCGTATCTCATGTGCCGTAATTTCATGAACAAACTACATCAGTTTAAGCAAGACTCTATGTATTTCGGCAACAATTTGGACGTAGGTGAAATTCAGTTTAGGTTGCTCGGATGTACCGTTAACATGCAAAATATGTTATTAATCACATGCCATACCCTGTTTCCCATGTGATATATAGCCATTACGAATATTTTTATCTTACACATGTGTAAAATACTTTTTAAGCGTTTTCATTGGCTTAGTTTATGTTCGATTTACCAATCGCATTTTGTTATTTTGCTAAAATGATTGCAACGTCAAATGACGTCACGAAATGTAAAAAACATTCGGGATTTATCAATGTGTTTGCGTACATATTTATTTTATTTGCTCATTGAAAGCATGTGATAAAAAAGATCTTACACTCGTTGTCATATCATACGATAATTTTTTAGACTCGTCCAGGATATTCGTTAGTAAAGGCTCGCTTACTAACAAAATTCATAAACTCGTTTCATAAAATATGGTATGATATTACAACTTGTGCCAGATCCTAAAGTTCTATTTTGACACTGTAATGCAGATGTAGTATTGTATAATTCAATCAATGAAATATGTGCAATATGTCATTCATAAACAGATTCACTGTTGCACGAGGGATTGACAATCCAATACATTATTGTGTATGCCAAATTTGCCTGATGTGTCCATGGATCCTCTCCATGCACTATAAATCGATTGTTTCATCACTAACGAGTCCACCATGTCCACCATGTTACTAAATGCTATGCCAGCATGATGTCTAATAATAAGGAGCGATTAAAATAGGATATGCTTCTAGTCAAAAGTCGCATGGAAATAGTAATAAAATTACAAATAACTTGAAAGTCTTTTATTTTCGTTTCAAACGTAAAGAACTTCGTTCCAGCATTTATGTATTGTCTTCAACAACTCCAACTAAATATGATGATATTCAAATTAACAGTCCCACACTTTATGTAGAAAATGCAATTCATAATTGCTTGTTTAGCACATTCAGACGAAACAGCATGGAAAATAAATTTAAGATTTAAGAATTAAAGAAGTCAAATTTATTAATAAAATAACAACTTCTCATCACGGACACAGTTTTATTCAAAGCTATTTTTCAACGTATATTTTATTAGCGATATTTATTTGAGCGTATTGCACTTGAATTTGAGAAATTATAGTTCGTTCACAGCGAAGCGAATGGCACAAATCATAATCAGCTTTCATATACATAAACTAAAATTCGACTCAAATACTAATTTAAATTTTAATGTGCGATAGCAAGGATTCCCAATTTAAAACTGATAAAGTATTTACATTTAAAAATAAATAATACAAATTACCCAACTAATTTTGATAAAACATTAATACGGACAAATTTAGTTAATCCTGAGCACTTTTCCAAGAGTATTTTCGCTGGATATTAATTGAATAAAACTATAGATTGAAGTTTGCATCTTAAAGTTTGCATCTTGTCTAGAAATTTATTGTTAAATAATGTATTTTAAACCTTTATGCAAATGTTATTCCATTTGTTGAGGCAAAATAATGAATAGGCCAACTATGCCATCTGCTACACAAACAACATATATATATATCACAGATTTATTGATCTGATTTATGATATTTTAATAACAATAACATGATTAGATATATCAGTTTATGTTAAAAATTAACTGAGCGACATGTGGGATCTCTATTCCGATAATGCCGCATGTAAAATTTACAATCAAGCTGTGACTTGGTTTTACCTTGTTTAGAGAAAGTGTGCAAAATGAAGTGTGTTTATTGCTAAATGATATAAACTTGTACTCAAAATAATTTTCATACGTGTACACTTATCATCCCGGACAAGCGAATTTCTTCAATACAAAAATTATGCAATTGTATATACCTTCACCATGGCATTACAACAAAAATATGAAAGTTTAATATGTATCATACGAAAAATCAAAGCTTCGCAAAACATAAGGTGTTTGGAGATCAAAAAACTTAAAATGAACACAGAACGACGTATACAAATCAGCATCAGTGTCTTCATATGCAACAATAATACAAACTCCTTAACGGTGTGTAGACTGACTTTTATCTTATATCTAGGATTGAATAAATGCTATGATTTTACTGTTGATATTTCCTTTGACGTTGAACGAGTATGGGACGCTAAGGCAAGACGCTAAACGCTTTACGTCAAACGCTTTAAACGCTTCAACTTTAATTATTTTTAAACTCACGTCAGTATTAGAGCGCTAATTAACGTTCCTCCGTAATTACGCATTTATGTTCATAACCGCGTGGTTTTCTGAAGACCGTTATAAATATAAAGGTTACATCAATGTCTTTTTGTTAGCATGTTAACCTTATTCTATATTGCGACTTTCAAACATGAAACTCTAAATATTTTGTTTAATGAAAGAACTGGTATGTTTTGTACATTTTCATTTAGTTAAATAAAGTCGGTACTTGTATGAGTCGAGTTGATATCATGTTTGGCAAGTGTGCTTTCATTGAGGTCAATCTTTGTTTTGTTTAGGAAAGTTGGTATCTGGTTAAGTCAAGTGAGAATCGCGATATGTCGAAATGACAAAATGCGTAGAACATTTCCATAATGTTGGGACAAGTTAACCTTATGTTCATTTATTATGAAACCAATGTAAGGTCGAATGGGCATAAGTTCACTTCAGTTGACAACTGATTGAGGTCATTTTGCATTAATTTGAACTTATATAATATTAGTGAAATTATCGTTTTGTTTATGTCAAACAGCAACTTAGTGAAATAAAAATGCAATAATACTGGGTAAAATTGACATATTTTGACATACAGTTTGGCCAAAAGTATGATATGTTGTTGGTATTTACCATGCATACATGTAGTTGTATTTACCTAAGGTCACGTCAGTGCTTTCCAGAAATAAAACTTTCGGCCAGTATAATTAACTGTTAAGTGGAATGGTTCTATGTTCGGTTCATGGAACAAACAGACAAGTGGTAAATCAATTGGTATTAGTTTATGTAATTAATTGTTGTATTTAAAAAAAAATGTATAATACACCACGTTATATTGACCTAAGATTTTAACATCCAACCAGCAATCGCAGTTTATTGAATTGACAAAAGTGAAAGCAACTAAACAGGTATTATGTTTGATAAAAGCGTACGTGGAATAAACATCTAAACCCAAACTAATGTTCACTTGATACAACCTCATGTCGACTTGACAAAACATCTTGCAAATTGTACCCGCTCTAATACAAACTGTACTAAACTAATACAATCTGGATAAAAACATATCAATAAAAATTGTCCCCAAAAATGTCAACTTGACTCTTTAAAATGGCAATCTGGATCAAACCTATGTAAACCTGACACAATTCATTCAGCAAGACTTAACCGACCATATTTATTGATCGCACATCACCACATTCGACTTAATCTAGCATTAACTTAACTCAACCTTGTGTCAACTTTAACGAACCTTATGATAATTTTGCACATCCCTATTCCAAATAAATTATATCTTATATCAACATGACAAAATATAATGCCAGTCAGTCTCGAAATTATTCCATCCTGACTACGCATAATGCCGTTTTAACAAAACGACTAAATCTTATGTCAACATGACCAATACCAATTCTTGTTAGACTTAACCGAACGCAATCTAGACTAAATGTAATGTCATTTTCAACTAACAGTATTGCGTTTTGTCAAAATTTAATGTCAACTTGTTCAAACCAAATGTTAAACACTTACTCGAATTATTCGTATTGCTGCGCAGAAAACTGATTTCCTTCCTTGAGTGTATTATCCAAACTTTCTAGGCAACTGTAACATCAAATACCTGTGCTTTTTACAGCCAAACGAACAACAAGTTGCGCCTTTAGCTGTGAAGCCAATCAAAATACTCGGTCGTGTCATCCTTTACGGATGATGTCATCTGAAACTTTATTCTCGATTGGAAGGAATATCGATGCTATCCCTTGTATTATGACAGCTGCAGAGGTTGATAGTCATACCTTTTGCTTAAATATACAAGTCATTGTATCTTTAAAACATCCAGCTGGCGATTATAATTATGACCTCCCAATAAGTATATTAACTATTGGGAAAATCTATGTGTTATTCTGTTGTAAGAGGAGTAATGGTATCATAGCTTATTGAAGTGTTGTCACTCTGATAGTTGTTAAACAGTGTTCTATTTGTTTTATTTATTAGTATTGATATGCAACATATATGTCGAATAGTTGATGTTTATTCTTTGGAAAAGGCCCAACTGAACAACATAATGGGTATTGCCATCTATAAATATCATGTGTATTGTTTATCGATTCTTTTGTATCAAATTTGTATGGCTATCAAATTTGTATGGCAATTTATTAAGAAGCATTATAGGTTTCTTCTTATTAATGATACGACAATCGTGTGTTCGTGTCATGTCAGGCTGTATTTATGTGTAATCATACAGTCAGGTTTGTTACAATCTGTTTTGGGGTACAAAATTTTTATTCAACAGATGAACAGATAATGCAGAAATTTCAATCAGCTGTTTACTTGTGAACCTTCATTACTTGTTAAAAATAATGGATCATTGGGCAGTGCCGAATACGGTTGAGTCAAGGAAATAGCAATATACCGATATATATTATATTTAAAAATTATATATATTAATGTGTATTGCAGTGCTGCAAAACCTAGTCACTTCCTTACGCACTGATTTCACAACGCAGTGTCGTGGCTCGGACCCCGGGTTCACATAATGCTTCATATTTCGCTTCACGCGTTATAGAAACCGCATATCGTTGCGTACTTGTCAATAACAAGACATGTCACTACCCTTTTTGGATTACACTACCCTACAAACCAACCAACACGATTGTTGGAATATATGAAAATTCTTGGCTGATTCTAAGGGGGACGCACGCCGCTCCCGCCCCCCCTAAAACCGCCCTTGCAAAGGTCAATTAACGTTCAGGGGGGCACCAAAACGACAAATTTGTTTCACAACTGTGAATATAGCAAAAAATTAACATTAATGGAATTAAGCAAAATGACATTAATATAGTTTGAGGTCTATGAAGCATTGCCGTTCGTATCTTATTTTGGTCAATGACAACAGTAATGTATCTGTCGCTAAAGAGACTTTTTCAGCTTCTACATTTATGTCGTCGTACAAGAACATTGAATTGACATATACCCTTTTGCAAGCCTTTCTTCAAATGTAGGTAGGAATATCGGATAGCATGTTCATTTATTGGTAATTATGATATAATGGTGAAACATATATCGGCAGTTGAATTTTTTGCGACATGTATCGTTAAAATTGATACAAATATCGTCTGCATGATTTGCGAGATTTATCGTTTCTTGCGAGATTTATCGTCAACGTTGCGACAAATATCGTAGCCATCGATATATAACGGCGACGCGAAATTTAACGGCGTTACAACAGATCACAACCCAAAGAAACACTGATTACAATACCCTCTTGAATACTTCTAATGACTTGTTTAATATATGTTAAGCTATACAAGTAGACTATGTTCATATACTTTATCAAACAGCACCGCAATGCCCTTACGGAATTTGACATCAGATCACACCTTTGGAATAAACATCCCTTCATTTAATTGCAGTAGCATAACCATCTTCATTTCTTAAATATGTAGATAAGCCTCATTGTTCATGTACACATAGAGGCGTTGCTGATCGCTGTGCTTTAGATTTCGTCTGTAACATGCAAACCATTATTGTAGTGATCAAACCAAACATTCGTCCTAGCACGGACATTTGTATACATATAGTAACAATGTACTTAACAGCATTTCTAAATAATGGTATACGCTGCAAATATATCACGGTGTTCGATATTTAACACTAGTATGCTGTGATCCTTACATGTTACTCATTTTAAACTTTTTCTTTTAAATAATGATTGATGTGGCAACTCCCAATGCTTTACATTTGCCATTCCAAAGCGGTAGCCCAGCTTACATTATGTGCTTATGTTTAATTTCATAGTGTGTCGTTTTTTTATCCTATGGTATCGTGTCGCGTTTTGCCATGTCGTTTCGTTTCGTATCGTATCGTAGTGTAAACTTGTCGATTGGGGATTTTCGGGAAAATATAAGACTGACGGCCGTAAATATATCCGGTTACCATGTGGAATGTGTTTTTGCTTTGTCTACTGGTACACTTTCCTCTCAAATCCATTGTTGCGTAACAAGCTCTAGTAGCGTTCTACATTGGATTTAAACATTACAACAAACATATCATTCTTAAACAGTTTTTAATTTGAAGTGTTCTCAAACAAACCAATACAACAAATGAAACAAAACAATCCTTTCTTTCTACAAAAATTTAACATATCACAGATTGCTTTAAAACTTATTATTAAACCATGTTTGCTTGCAATATAGAATTTAAAATCATACATTCTTGTTATGTTTTATGTATATCTTTTTATGAAACGTACTTAACCTGCATAATGTCATTTTTAGAGTGTGTAATGCATCAATTCGTGTTTATGTCGCGTAATTCTAGAGGTATATAAGTTTACATTCTACTGAGGGTAATCCATTCATTACATATCGTCCAATTGTGCAAAAGGTACCATTTGCCTTCTAATTTGAATGTCACATGGTATCTTTTTGCACCAATGGGGCGATATAAAACCTACCTGTTATCATAACGCCACAATTTTTTTAAATTGACAATGTAATGGTTACATTTGAATGTATTCCTGAGATATACACGTTGAATGCCATTTTTCTTGACATATATGTTTGATTAAAAATTCAAATATATATAAGTCACCATGTTCATTTGTAATTTGGATTTATACACATAAAACATATTTCAAAAGGATAGTGTTTAGCAGGCTCACTAACAAAAAGTATACACACTGGTCCATACATGGTTACTTTTTGTATGACTGATACTTATCTTAACAAAAGTATCAACAAAAAACGTCTACAAATGTTTGTTATTTATAATGCTTTTAACCCATTTATGCCTAGTGTCAAGACAAAAGGCCTTGGAAAACAGCGTCGACCCAGACGAGACGCCGCATGATGCGGCGTCTCATCTGAGTCTGCGCTGTTTGCTTAAAGGAATATCTTTAAGAAATATTCTAAATATAGAAATAAGTGTACTAGACATCCATAATTTTTTTAATAAATTGATCCAATTTAGAAGGATGGGAGAGTCCACTAGGCATAAATGGGTTAAGGACAAACACGTGTGGGTTAGCACAGTTATGTAAATATGTTCGATAGCCATATGAAGGTCCTTTATATTCACTAATTCATGTCGTGGCAGCTGAAATCGTATACAATAAAAGGCAGTAAAATTAACGTTAAATAAAATGCCATTTAACATTTCCACTGTATAACAATAACAAACATAATATATGTATGTATTGACATTAAAACATAAAATATAGTTGTTTAAAAACTTCGTAGATGACTAAAAGCTAGTACTATAACGTAATATTGACAAGACAATAAATCATTATAAAAAGAAAATAAGACGAATACGAAGAAAACGAATAATAATAGTTAACAAATGAAAACAAATAATTATGTATACAACATTGTACCACATATATTCAAAACCCATTCTGATTACATTTTAGAAGAGAAGTATACGCATATTAATCTGCGGATGAATTGTGTAAGCAAATACAAGTTGTTTTAGCATTTAAAAAACACATAACATTATTAAAGCATAAGAAACATTGGTAAGGAAGCTTCATATTTCTATAAAATGTAATTTTCGTGCCTTCTTAATTTCATTTCTCCGAGATAACTGCGATACAATATTTTATTCTGCATATACTTAACAATTATAAAACGATATATACATCATATTTAATAATAAAATGTCACTTTCAGTAAAACAAAAGTTGTCAAGGTCGTTAAAGTTTGAATATATCAATGCAATGATTTAATAAATTCTTTGTCATTTTCATTAAGAAAGTTACTGTATATTAGATTTAAACTCCGACAAATGTTCATATGCTTCCCTGCATTAGTTAATTAAGCAGAAGCGTTAACTAGCTCGGGTCAAGTCTATTTAGCCCCAGTCCGGATGGATTACGAAATGGCGCGGAATTTGGGCATGTGGCCGGATGTAATGGGAGCTCCAGTTGTTAACGGGGTCGTCATCTCGGTATTCGGGGAGGTGATGCCACGTGGTGTGCATCCAAGAATTCTTTCGAGTATCTGGCGTAAGCAGCCGAACGTATCGGAGGTTTCCGTCGCTGATGGTCTGTTTCTTCCGTCGGTTCGTCGCCTTTACGTAGCCGTTATAGGGACCGTTTGGCGAAGCGCTGCGTGACACAGAAAGCAAACACTTGTTAGTTTACATGATGATAGTAATGGTTATGGTTAAACACGTTGGATACATAATTAAATGGTATTAATATTATAAAGGTAACACAGAAACACAGTTTGTTAAATGATTAATTGTGCTCAAAAAATTCCATCAGAGATTTTTCAGTTTTCCGAACAACTTTAGCTTAATTAATCCGCCTTAATACAAAACTGTTAAATAATACGGACAAAATTTTAAAAACGTGTTATTTAATCTTCTGGTCGGATCTTTCACAAGAAAAGTTTTTAAAAATGCATACAAAAAGGTCAACTAACAACGTTCGGTTGTAAACCGGCGTATAAAAATGTCAAATCCCCGATGGAGTTTATATTATACAATGTGACAACAGAGCGCACACTAATTCGCATGATCGGCTTGGTTCAGGCCTTTAAGTGTGTACCATTCATTGGTGTGGTCCTACAGATCGAAGTGAGCAAACTCCTCATTTCTGAAATTAGTTTGACGCAAAATAATATCAGGTAAAGTATTAGTTTAAGGTAGCGCACCCCTAATGATTTCCCGCGATTTATTTTACGATCATTGCCGATCTTCAATGATCAGTTATTTCCGAGTGATGCATTTTTTTTTTCAAACTTCGAATTTTGATATATGTTTACGTAATTCCTTTAGAATACATTATTTTCACAATAAATATTGACTTTGATCCAAATTTCACCTGAAAAATACGATATCGCGATTTCTTCAAAGATCGACGAGCGTTTTTACTCGTTAACTTATGGATATCTAATTTAAGCTGGCACTAATGTGAAGTTGTCGTCGAGTGATTAAGGCGATGGACTAGAAATGTTTTGGGATCTTCGAGCGCAGGTTCGAATCCTGCCGACATCGCATACTTTTTGCGACGCGTTTCATTTCTTTTCTAACGTAATTTGATTTAATATAGCATATAAGCTATGTTTAGTGTTAAATATGTTGAAATTTTTATGCACATCCTTCAATTTTTAAAATTAAAACGACGTTATGGCTAAATTGGGTGATTTACTGCTGAAAATACGAATGATGCATGCTGCATTTTTATTTTTATTTCAAAAAGTAAATGGTAAATCTCTCTATTTCTTGGTATTTTTGCTGTATATAGTGTTTCTATAAAAACTAAGTTTAAAATATAACTTAAATGATACTATTTTGAATTTAATGACACTTTGTTTTCAACCGACCCAGTTTTAACTTGGCTGAAATCACTTACATTTCATGGCGCTCTTCCATAGATAAAAATTTGTAAAAAAATAAACGTCTGTAAAAGAAAACTTATTTCATCTTGTTTAAACTTTAAACACCTTTACTGCATCTGTACACACCAACTGCATGCCCATATTTGGAAATTTGAATGAATTATGGAACTTGTATATACACCAGGGGTGAAAATAAACTGGACAAAAGCCGAGCGTGGGGGTGGTTTTGAAAAATCGGTATATTTTTTTTTAAACATGCTAAGCCTACCTACAAATTTGCAGTGAAATAATGCTGATTAAGAAAATAATTAATTAGATTATATTAGGATATGTGCCCATTAGGGGTGCGCTACCTTAAACCTATTTATTTTAGCTCTATTGCATAGAAAGCCTACGGATTATTTGAAACGCTTTCGAGTCCGTTTCCTGAGCCTAGAACCACTACTTGGTGTCTATGGAGATGATCTAAAGAACGCTCCCACAGTGGGGATCGAACCCATGACCTCCCGGTTTATAATACATAATGGAATGGGTTCCGTTTATTGGCCAATACATGTGCAAGTTTGTTTGTTTTTTAGCACGCTGCGTTTTATTCTCCGATAAGCAACGAACATGCATTTTAGTTTATCCTAACTAAATATATAATCGTATTTAAAGGGACAAAAAGAACTTAAGCATACATCATTAATTTGCGTTATAAGTTGCAGAGTGAACTTGAGTATATAAACTTAAATATTTAAATCGTGTTATTTGCTTGTAAAATCCAGACTTGTTAAAGTTTTGTTTATGAAATAAGTATATTTCTGATGCGTCCAACACATGTTCCGTTCTTTATTATGAGCAATGTGCGATGTTATGCAAGCCTTTTAACCTGTGCGAGTACACAACCTGAAATGCTTTACATGGAACGTTCCTATGCCGTTACCCAAGCTTTACTAATTTTATATTAAGTGTTAAATGTAATGTTTTTCGTCGTTTGGCATAGGCTTATCATGACACAATTTTCTATCCAGATAACATTTCTGACGATTTGTAATTCCTTTATGTTGTTGTTGTTGTAATTGAGAGTTTATTAACAGGTCGTCCATGCGCCTTCACAACGTCGTTTGGTACCGACCTGAAATTATTTTATGCACCTATTATAATTTTTATAACCAAAATACGTACTCTTCCAGTGTGTTTATCACCTCCTTCAGTCGCTTCCGCTGGCTGTCTACTGTCATACCCATCAGCTGACTTCCGGCGAGGGAGCTGAAGAAGTTCAGCGCCACCTGGCGTTCTGTAAAACACGAAAATGACGTGGTTTTAAATCCCATGTTTAAGTATATGGACGTATTTTTGATTTCACTAAGGTGGCATATTCAATAATTGGTTATATATGTTATAGATTTCACGGCTGATGTTAAAATGAAAAAAGTGCCATGTCCAACTAAAATAAATTATATTTCCAGCATAAACGTCAAAACTAATACATTTAAGAGTGCGACTTTTATTATACTTATACAAAACACAACATTTTTTCCTTTATTAATCTTATAATATACAGGCGTGGCGCAGTATTTTACGGACATGCTAATAATCAAAGCAACTAGTTTGTAAACACGCCTGTAAGAAAGTGTTGATGATGATCGTTTTTTGTTAAATCCTTTATAGATCTCAAACTTCAGCTTATGTTGCTCTATATATCTGAGCGTGTACATGTGCGGATGGCTATTAATTCGGCATTATTAATTGTTTACATGCAAACACACACAAATAATCATAGGCATTTTGATAAGAATTGTATATGGATCTAAAATATGAAATTCTCCGTATGGTATTCATTAACACCAACTAATAAATATTCGGTACACTTTATTAGATCATTTGAGTATCAAAATAAGAAACGTGTGTACAGCATAACACGAATTTAATCGTTAAAATCAACTTAATCAAGGTATACAAAGGTTATTCGAAAGAATATTGAATCGTACGATCGTAATATTTTTTTTAACCATGCAAAGTAGAATTGGTAAGAAAATGCGTATTCGAAAGGAAACAAAATCAACATAAATTGCATGATTTTCATTTTGTGTTCTTCGCATGTCCCTGTATTACAAAACAATATTGGTCATTGGCATTAAATCAAATACTAGCAAATAGTAACCTGAATCGCTCCTGAAAATATCGAAGTTTCTTCATACCTGTATTCAGAATTTTCGACAGCCTGCATTGCGCAGGGGTAACTATGCTTGTGTGCGAAAATATTGGGAGTGCATTTATAGTACATATCGTGCCAAATAAAACAAGAGGGCCATGATGGCCCTGTATCGCTCCACTGTTTTTTCTTTGCGAAAAAAACGTGTAATGCGCATGGGTTGAAATGTACTCAATCATGTGACTTTCTCTTTCTATCCCTCGTCTCACTGGGCGCTTAAAGTTGGAAGGGTGAGCATTTTTATATATGGAAAAAGTTACTACCGTGTTAACTAAACAGACAAAAAAGCCTGGTCATTGTTGCACAGGTCCTTTGCTTATAACGTAGGTACATTTATCTCTCCAAAAGATACTTTCGTTCTTTCTATTTCACATATTTTTATATGCTGAAGATCAAATCTACGCATTTGATTTGAAACAGATTCACAAGACCCATAGGAATCAAAATGCCTTAACCCTTACCAAACAACAAATTTTGGACTTTCCCAATTTGAAAGAGGTTGCAGACGTCAATTGAATTAAAAATCCTTGAATATCCTGGAATATGAAGGAAATGATCAGGTAGGGTAGAAATAATTGTGATAACAGGAGAAATTGCTCATCAACCCACACATCCCTGAGACCAACAGGCCTGAGAATATTATGATCTAAAGATTATTTCTTTATATTTATAAATCTATTTAATTAAGTAATACATTTGACTTCTAAGATCAATACATAACTTATATTAAGAAAATTATAGAATGGTGAGAAATATATATGGATTGTTGAGCAAATGACAATCATTTCAACAATTCATGATCAGTCACGATTCACAAATGGAACAATGAATCATTAGTTATTAAAAAGCAGCATATACGATAGTTAAGAACATTGCACTTAATTAATTTCTACACCTTCTCTTGGATACAAAGTTTGAGTTTACTGTGCAGTATCATATATTGACTTTCCTTGAAATAATTATGTTCATGGAAGTTGTGTTTTTAAAATCAATAATATATTATTAAACTGGTTTTAACACTACAAAAAAGACATGAAATTAACATGTCATCCAAAATATTTTCATCAGGATATATGATCACTTTCGACATATTTAAATAAAACCCGACTTTTTTCAGTTTATAAGAAAAACATTCACACATGTTTTTACTTCAATGCCTTTGTAAGCAGTCACCATCTGGCCTAAAATGGCACTAAATGACAGGGTTTTATCTCATGTTTACAAGATGTTGATGTTGTTGTTGGTCACAGCCAAACGGCCGCAGTAATCTCCACTGGTAAACGTCATATGTTCAGTTTTGTGACCCCCGAGGCCGGGTCAAATTTGAGCCCAGGGGAATAATTTGAACAAATGTGGTAAAGGACTATTAGATATCACTACATACCAAATTTAGTAACCCTAGGCTCTATAGTTAAGAACAAGAAGATTTTTAAAGTTTGCACAAAATAGGCCTTATTTAAGCATATGTTCATTTTCGTGACCCCTGGGTCAAGGTCAAATTTGTTCCTAGGGGCATAATTTGAACAAACTAAGTAGAGAACTATTAGATGTCACTACCTACCGAATTTGGTAGAAATAGGCCCAATGGTTATGGACAAGAAGATTTTTATAGTTTGCACAAAATGGGCCCACTATAAGCATATGTTCAATTTTGTGACCCCTGGGGAACGGTCAAATTTGATCCCAGGCGCTTAATTTGAACAAACTTGGTAGAGGACTATAAGATGTCATTACATACCAAATTTGGTAGCCCTATGCCATACAGTTATGGATAAGAAGATTTTTAAAGTTTGCACAACATAGGCCTTATATAAGCAATTTTTTTATTTTTGACCCCCCAGGGCAGGGTCAATTTTGACCCCAGGGGCATAATTTGAACAAACTTGATAGAGGACTATTAGATGTCACTACATACCAAATTTGGTAGCCCTAGGCCCAATGGTTATGGACGAGAAGATTTTTAAAGTTTGCACAGAATATGCCTTATATAAGCAAATTTTCAATTTTTTGACCCCCGGGGAAAAGTCAAATTTGACCCCAGGGGCATAATTTGAACAAACTTGGTAGAGTACTATAAGATGTCACTACATACCAAATTTGGTAGCCCTAGGCCCAATGGTTATGGACGAGAAGATTTTTAAAGTTTGCACAGAATATGCCTTATATAAGCAAATTTTCAATTTTTTGACCCCCGGGGAAAAGTCAAATTTGACCCCAGGGGCATAATTTGAACAAACTTGGTAGAGTACTATAAGATGTCACTACATACAAAATTTGGTAGCCCTTGGCCCAATGGTTATGGACAAGAAGATTTTTTAAGTTTTCAAAAAATAGGCCTTATATAAGCACATGTTCAATGTTTTGACCCCCCGGGGCAGGGTCAAATTTGACCCCAGGGGCATAATTTGAACAAACTTGATAGAGGACTATAAGATGTCACTACATACAAAATTTGGTAGCCATAGGCCCAATGGTTATGGACAAGAAGATTTTTAAAGTTTGCACAAAATAGGCCTTATATAAGCAAATTTTCAATTTGTTAACCCCCCGGGGCAGGGTCAAATTTGACACCAGGGGCATAATTTGAACAAACTTGGTAGAGGACTATAAGATGTCACTACATGGCAAATTTGGTAGCCCTAGGCCCAATGGTTATGGACAAGAAGATTTTTAAAGTTTGCACAAAAAAGGCCTTATATAAGCAAATTTTCAATTTTTTAACCCCCCCGGGGCAGGGTCAAATTTGACCCCAGGGGCATAATTTGAACAAACTTGGTAGAGGACAATAAGATGTCACTCCATACCAAATTTGGTAGCCCTATGCCATACGGTTATGGACAAGAAGATTTTTAAAGTTTGCACAAAACAGGCCTTATATAAGCAAATTTTCAATGTTTTGACCCCCCGGGGCAGGGTCAAATTTAACCCCAGGGGAATAAGTTGAACAAACTTCGTAGAGGACTATAAGATGTCACAAGCCCTAGGCCCAATGGTTACGGACAAGAAGATTTTTAAAGTTTGCACAAAATAGGCCTTATATAAGCAAACTTTCAATTTTTTGACCCCCTGGGGCAGGGTCAAATTTGACCCCAGGGGCATAATTTGAACAAACTTGGTAGAGGACTATAAGATGTCAATACATACCAAATTTGGTAGCCCTAGGCCTAATGGTTATGGACAAGAAGATTTATAAAGTTTGCACAACATAGGCCTTATATAAGCAAATTTTCAATTTTTTGACCCCCCGGGGCAGGGTCAAATTTGACCCCAGGGGCATAATTTGAACAAATTTGAAAGAGGTTCACCACAGGAACATTCCTGAGAAATTTCATCAGATTTGGACCAGTAGTTTAGGAGAAGAAGATGTTTAAAGAAAAAGTTAACGCAAGGACGCACGCACGCGCGCTCGCACGGACGCACACACGACGGACACAGGACCATGACATAAGCCCCGCTGGCCTTTGGCCAGTGGAGCTTACAAACCGTGGTTGCATGGTATAATACAAAGTTGAGAGGTTAAATACATTCAAGCAAAATGCATGATATACAATACATGCAGTGTGTACATTTAGTCCGGATTACATGCATATTATGCTATACATGATATAAACCAATATATTTTAAGGTAAGGCAAAGTGTATTATACGGTGTGCGTGCACTATTCTACATTTTCACACATGTATTAACGTTAATATTTAGTGACTATACTAGTGTAAACGAAATTGGTTATGTACTATGTATTATATATTTGCTTTATAATTTTACATCCAGTATTTCTGCTCTAGATAAGTTCACAATAGATTGCCACGAATTAAATATAATCCCATTTAAATAATAAGATAATTCCATTAACTACAGTAATACATAACACAATATAAAATGGTCAATTTAATGTGTGTCAATCTATTGAACACTTAAATGTTTCGCTCTTTTACCTTTGTCTGTAAATCCACCTACATCAGTGCACAAATAGCAGCATAACATACCAAATAGTCATTTGATAAACGCAACGACGACATTAATAACAATACTTTATTCCGATCATCATGCGTCCATCGTAAATCTTTATGATGCAAATGGGATGACGCCTCACGCGTAGTATAATATATGACGTCATTGCATTTATCGTGTTTTTCTTCTATTTTATAAATAACATGAATCGTGAAACAAACGTTGATGAGATTAGTAGGTAGGATACCAGATAGGATTCGAACACAGATAAATAAATTTGCTCTTTACGTTAAGATGAACGCCCCTCCGCGTGAGATTGAGGCTTTTTAACGTTCAGAGCAAATACAATACACTACCTGTGTTTAGCACTACAATAATCTACAAAACCATTTCAATAAAGAGCAAAACGTAAAAAGACGAACATCATATGAGTGAAGGAGTGAATGAGTGATTGGTGTTCCGTTAACCAACAGCACAACATGTCAGCGTCTGGAAATGCTTGGCATTGGAAAAACCGTGCTAAATACATGTTCCTGTAATCACAGATTATTCAGGGAAGAAAATATCCGCTTTTATTGTATGTTTCGTTTACAGGAAGTCCCTTCTTCGCGAAAATCCAGTTTATGAGGAAAGTGTCGTCCCTGATTAGCATGTCTGGACTGCACAGGCTAATCTGGATTTACGCTTTATGCACTTGCATTAAATACCGTTTTCCCAGAGCGCGGTTCATTTTGTATGACCATGCGTTTCAAATGTTTAACAGTTAACTGTTATTACAAACTTGACCAATTAACATATTGCTTAAAACACATCCTCCTTTAATTAAATGTGCAGGACATAAGCGCTATTGCATGAACAGTCAAGTTAATGATACAGGATAGATGAAGGGTACAGAAAGACCAATATGCCTAACTCCTGGCTGTACTTTATATTGCTCTGAATTTCTTACCTATCGCTTTCAGTTTCAGTCGCATTTCTTATTCTAAATTTTCCCTTTATGCAAGACATAATGTATAAAGCACAATTTAAAAAAAATACTGCTTCAATGACTAATTTATAAATGCTTCGCCATCAGATACTTCTAAATGCGTTCTTTTTTTTTTTTTTTTTTTTTTTTATTGATTTTCAACATACATCTCAATTACAACAAGTTGATACATATGAAGTTACATAGTTATACATACCAAAGTATCGTATATATTTACGATTTATGTACAAGCACATGTTTTTGGTATATACTAACAATAACACGTTATAAATGCATTAATTTGCTAATGCTTAATATTGTTCCCAGAAAATACATTTTGAGACGATGCTATATTATTTTGTTGAAGAGTGAAAGAGAGAGGGGAGAAATGTTTAATCATGAGAGAGAGGTAAAATTTATACACATTAACACACATAATCAAAAAGCAATAGGTGTTTTCTAATTTCTTAAATTTCTGCAAAAAAAGGAGAAATGAAGAGATACCAAAAAAAAAAACAAAAAAAAACAAGACTACAAAGAAAGATCATATGATGATGATGATATAGGCAAGAATTTTTCAAAATGTTATTGCAAAGTTGTGCCATTTTTTATTATGTTGGTCAATTTTATTTTTTTCAAAAGCAATTTGCTTTTCTAATGTAATTTTCATTCTTAGAGCATTTTTGAAGGTCTCAATATTTGGCTTTTCGGCTTTTGATTTAGTATTAAATATGTAAGACTTCATCAGAATAATTATATAGTTTATCACTTGATTATAATTGCCTCCTTTTTTTGTACCAAATACAATATCATTTACATTCAGATCTATGTGTAATTGTCTACTATTTAAAAATAATGTCAGCTCCCGCCATATCGGTTGTACAGAAGTACATTCATATAGAACATGTATAATTGTTTCTTTACAACTTGAACAAAAAGTGCAGAGACTTGAAGATATTAAATTACATTTAAATAAATATGAATTAGTTGGTAATATGCATTGCAGAATTTTGTATTGAAAATTGCGTAAAGTATTATCAATGGTGGCTTTAAATGGTGTTATATACGCGTGTTTCCAGTCTATACTTTGTTCATAGGGGGACATTATTTCTTCCCATTTCTGTTCTTGTTTGGTTTTATTTTCTTCTAAGGTTTGTTGTAAATTATATAAGTATTTACACACTGTTTTTGTTTTTTGTACCTTTTCAAGTAGTGTGTTATTATTGAAATTGACATATTCCATTTCCGAAAGTTGTTGTGTGTAAGTTATTGGTATACTTTTGATTAGTGTGTAATATTTAAGATAATCTGTTGAGGGTATTTCATAAAGGGTTTTAAAAGCTTCGAATGTATAATAGCTTTTTGACCTAAAGTCATAGATGTGTTCTAGGAACTTAACACCCATATTAAACCAGTTTTGGTAAAAGAAGGTATGTTGGTTATTCTTTACTATTGTCGAGTTATTCCATATAATCGTTTTAGTGACATGTCCTTCTGTTTCTTTTGATTTAATTTTGTTCCAGGAAGAAATTACATCTCTGAGGAATACATTTTTAAAATTTGAATTAATATGTTTGTCATTAAGGGTACATTCAAAGACAAGATCTCCACCATATTTATAAAGTTCATTCTGATAGAAAATTTTCCACTGCCCTGTATTATTAATGTCTGTCAATCGTTTGACCCAACTGGCCTTATTTGCGTATAAAAAGGCGGTTATATCAGTGAGTTTGAGCCCTCCCTGCTCAATTCGTTTAACAAGAGTTGTTCGTTTTATTTTGTCAGGTTTACCATCCCATACAAATTGGTATATAGATTTATTAATTGTTTGTATTATATCATGATTAGGGTTTGGGAGTGCTGACAATGTGTACATAATTTTTGGTAAGGCAAATGTTTTCACCACAGTGACTTTTCCGAGAAGTGTTAATTTTCTGTGATGCCATTGTTTTAAACAATTTTTAAAGGCTTGCAATTTTGGTTGAATGTTTTTGTCTATATTGAGGTTTTCATCATTTGTGAAGTAAAAACCCAGTGTTTTGGCTTCTTCTGACGTCCAAGTAAAATGTTTGTATTTGTTAAATATAATATGTGTATTTTTAAGGGCACCAACGCGCATTACAATGGATTTTTGTGTATTAAGTTTGAGTCCGGATACTTCACTAAAGTCTTGTATAGTGTTTATTAGTGCCGAGAACGAGTTAAGCGTTCCATCTGTCAGATAGGTTGTATCATCTGCAAAAAGTGTTTGTTTTATTTCTTGTTCTTTTATTTTTATTCCTTTAATGTCTTCATTTTTTTCAATATAGTTGGATAATATTTCTATACTTAATATAAAAAGTGTTGTTGACAATGGACAACCTTGTTTTACGCCTCTTTGAATAGGAATAGGTTCAGATAGATGTCCATTATTAATAATAATGGTACTTATGTCCGTGTAAAATAATTTAATCCATTTTATGAGTTCAGTTCCAAAATTAAATTGTTTGAGACTTTTAAACATGAAGTCATGATCTAAACTGTCGAATGCTTTTTCATAATCGGCAAATAAAAGTAGGCCTGGTTTGTTATTGTTATTCAGAAAATTTATTGTTTCAAAAATTGTGCGTACGTTTTCGCCAATGAATCTTCCTTTTATGAATCCAGTTTGTCTTGATTCGACAACAGATGATATAACTTTATTAATTCTGTTTGCAATTGTTTTGGTCGCTATTTTATAATCTACATTCAATAAACTCAATGGTCTCCAGTTATCAAGTGTTTCAAGATTTTTTCCTGGTTTTGGAATAAGTGTAAGAATACTTTGTTTTTGAAGTTGAGTCAATTGTCCATTTACAAATGAATGGTTAATAGAGTTAATATAGTATGTTTTAATTACATCCCAAAAAACTTTGTAAAATTCTGCCGATAAACCGTCTGAACCAGGACTTTTATTGTTATCCATCTCTTTTAAGGCGTTTAGACATTCATATTCTGTGATAAAGCCTTCGCACGATTGTTTATCATTTTCTGTGAGTCTTTTAATATTATAATTAAAGAAATGTGAATTGTTTAAAGTATTCGTATCAATATCTTTTTTTTTGCTATAAAGGTTTGAGTAAAAGTTTATTTGTTCGTTCATTATAGCGTGAATGTCTGTTACTTCTTTGTTATTTATTGTTAACTTATGAATGGTTTTACTTTCGTAATGTCTTTTTTCCAGATTTGCAAAGTATTTAGTATTTTTCTCATTATGTTCAATGTGTATAGCTCTTGCTCTTACTAATATGCCATTTATTCTTTCATCTATAATTTTTTCGTACTCTATTTGTGTTTCTTTCATTAATTTTTGAATTGTTTCATTATCACTAGTTGTATGCAGTTGCTTCTCTAGTGACTCTAATTGTTCAATGATATTCTGTTCTTTTTCCTGGTTTCGTTTTTTTGTTATGGTAGCAAATTTTATACTTATGTTTCTTACTGTTCCTTTTATAACTTCCCACAAAGTATTTGGGTTACAGTTTGTGTTGTTTTCTACTACTTTATGAATTTCATGCTTAATTTGATTTTGATATTCATCATTTAAAAGCATGGAATTATTTAGTTTGAAATAACCAGGTCCTTTTTGTTGCATTTTATTGTCAATGATTATTTCAATTAGAGAGTGGTCGGTCTTGTATCCTGGTTTTATTTTTGCTTTATTAATTATATTACATATATTTTTTGAAATTAAGAAGTAGTCCAGTCTACAAAAAATGACAGGTTTGCCACTTGAGTGCCATGTGTAACGTTTTTGCTCTGGGTGAAGTGCTCGCCATATGTCTATCAAATCGCATGAATCGATTATGGAGTTTATTTTGTTTCTGCTTTTTATGTGTGTGTCTTTTTTGCCGTTCTTTTTGTCTAGGGTTGAGTTAAGTATTGTATTAAAATCACCTCCTATTATATAATTTGTTTCCATATTTTGCAGAAGATGTGTTTCTAGTTTATCAAAAAAACTTTTTTCGTCTTTGTTTGGTCCATATATATTTATTAATGTGACTTCTTGATTATTAATAATAACATCAATTGTGCATAATCTACCGGGTATTAATTCCTTAAAATCGCCTATACTTACATTGTCTTTATTTCTTATTAAAATTCCTAAACCTTCACTATTTGATTTTGTTCCACTATAAAAACTTATTCCACTCCACTCTGATTGCCATTTGTTTTTAGTTAGCTCACATACATGTGTTTCTTGAAGTAAACATATTGTATAATTATTTTCTTCAAACCATTTAAATATACTTTGCCTTTTGGTATCATTGTTTAGACCTCTTACATTTAGAGAACATATTTTTTCATACATTTTTAAGTTTAAATGATTTTATTTGAATGGCTAAATTGAAAAGTAATGAACCTTGCCTATTAAGTTTATAAAAAAACATATTGATATTCTGTTAACCTGTGTTGGAAATTTGTATTTATTTCTACTGGTTGAAAAGACTAGAATCTACGTTTTAAATAATAGGTATATAAAATTATGTGTAAACAAAAAAACAACAATGAAAAAAAAACAAAAACAACAGCAATGAAAATACAAACAACCATGCTCACATGCATGCATATGAGAGTAAAACAACAGTAAAAAAATACGATTGAATTATAATAAAAAAACTGAGGTTCAACAAGAGTTGAGCCTTTATGTAGCCCACCATGTATTCCACAGTCCGAGTAAACACAATATAATTCAGCAATACAGTCTTTTACAATATTCAAATATGTTTATAAACTATTTAACTTATTTAATTTGTGAATTTACTTAATAAATGAATGAACACATTCATCATATATGACAATATCTGTATATACCAACATCTAATATGTGTTCATCCAAACATATTTAATATAAAGATCTGAAGTTCCCTTATTAAGTTACAATCTACATTGCTAGTGAAATATGCATAAAACGTGTTTACATAATATTTTTCATGCTAAGCAGAGTCTAGTAAGTGTAATATAATATAAAATATACAAGTTCATGCTTGGGCGTTACCTTTTCTAACAGCCTACTTCATTTTATACTGTGGCAGTATACATATAAGGAAACATTCATGTATGAGACTAAAGGGTAATAAAATAAGAAAATTATATACAGTTTTAGTAATGTGTTAATTATCACTGTATTCAAAAAGGGGAGCACTGATATAAAATACACAAACACTAATTTACAAATGCCGTGCTTTTTTTAATTTATTAATTTATTATTATGTATTTTTTTTTTAAGTAGTTCATTTACATAAAAGGTGTATTGATCTTTAATCTAAAAAAAATCAAATATCTGATAAGAGTTAATATCCTGGATAGTGGTAAAGTATGGTGCATTGTAATTATTCCTTACCCACGAAAACATAATGGACGGGAATAAATACT
The DNA here is from genome assembly GCF_020536995.1 of Dreissena polymorpha. Classification (NCBI taxonomy): domain Eukaryota; kingdom Metazoa; phylum Mollusca; class Bivalvia; order Myida; family Dreissenidae; genus Dreissena; species Dreissena polymorpha. Next base: position 44,303,499 of record NC_068368.1, on the reverse strand, counting down.
GGTTATAACGTTTGTAAATAAGGTACGCTTGAGTGACCACTAATCCTTTGCGTATACAACTGCGCCTGGATTAAAGACAAGTTAATTTCTTAAAGAATGAACATCTTCATCCTGACACGCAATAAACATAAAACATGTTTACCTAATTTTATCATGCTAATCAGAATCTATTTGGTTTTACAAAATATATAATATACAAGTTCATGCTTGGGAATTACCTATTCTAACAGCTTACTTAATTTTCTAATGTTGCAGTCTACATATATGAACACATTCATGTTTGAGACTAAAGGGTACAAAAATACAATAGTAAGACACAGTTTTGGTAATGTATGAATTATCGTTGTATTCAAAACGGGGAGTACAGATGTAAAATACACAACCAATAATTTACAACACCTGTGTTTTTTATATTATTATTTCATTTGTTTATTTGTATTTATTTATTTTATTAAGCAGTTGATGACATAAAATGTGTGTTGATTTTTAATCTAAGGAAACCTTATACCTGATAAGAGTTCCTATAAAGGATATTAGATAATTATGCTGTATTGTAATTATTCCTTACCCACGAAAACTAAATGGAAGGATATAAATACTAGTTTTAACTGTATGTAAATACTGAACGGTTGAGTGACCACTAATCCTTTGCGTATACAACTGCACCTATATACCAACATCTAATATGTATTCATCAAAACATATTTAATATAAAGATCTGAAGTTCCCTTATTAGGTTACAATCTACATTGATAGTGAAATATGCATAAAACGTGTTTACATAATATTTTTCATGCTAAGCAGAATCTAGTAAGTGTAATATAATATAAAATATACAAGTTCATGCTTGGGCGTTACCTTTTCTAACAGCCTACTTCATTTTATACTGTGGCAGTATACATATATGGAAACATTCATGTATGAGACTAAAGGGTAATAAAATAAGAAAATTATATACAGTTTTAGTAATGTGTTAATTATCACTGTATTCAAAAAGGGGAGCACTAATGTAAAATACACAAACACTAATTTACAAAGGCCGTGCTCTTTTTAATTTATTAATTTATTATTATGTATTTTTTTTTTAAGTAGTTCATTTACATAAAAGGTGTATTGATCTTTAATCTAAAAAAATCAAATATCTGATAAGAGTTAATATCCAGGATAGTGGTAAAGTATGGTGTATTGTAATTATTCCTTACCCACGAAAACACAATAGAAGAAAATAAATACTGGTTATAACGTTTGTAAATAAGGTACGCTTGGGTGACCACTAATCCTTTGCGTATACAACTGCGCCTGGATTAAAGACAAGTTAATTTCTTAAAGAATGAACATCTTCATCCTGACACGCAATAAACATAAAACATGTTTACCTAATTTTATCATGCTAATCAGAATCTATTTGGTTTTATAAAATATATAATATACAAGTTCATGCTTGGGTATTACCTATTCTAACAGCTTACTTAATTTTCTAATGTTGCAGTCTACATATATGAACACATTCATGTTTGAGACTAATGGGTACACAAATACAATAATTAGACACAGTTTTGGTAATGTATGAATTATCGCTGTATTCAAAACGGGGAGTACTGATGTAAAATACACAACCAATAATTTACAACACCTGTGTTTTTTTTTTAAATATTATTTATTCATTTGTTTATTTGTATTTATTTATTTTATTAAGCAGTTGATGACATACAATGTGTATTGATTTTTAATGTAAAGAAACCTTATACCTGATAAGAGTTCCTATAAAGGATAGTAGAAAATTATGCTGTATTGTAATTATTCCTTACCCACGAAAACTAAATGGAAGGATATAAATACTAGTTTTAACTGTATGTAAATACTGCACGGTTGAGTGACTACTAATCCACTGCACCTGGGAGCTAAAGACAGGCATATGTAAATGTATGTCAATGTTCATGTTGGTATACTTATCAACAAAAAATAGGCACACAAACTGTGCGGTTCAACACAATCACACAATGTACTGCCCGTGTTGTCGGTATCCTTGGTTTTCAGTTTAAGTTCTTGTATTACCACAGTAGCTTTGAATGTACATTGTTGTTCTCAAATCTATACAAATGTATTTACAGTTCATTTGGTGCTACTTTCTCTGAGGCCATGGTAGGTTCAGCCACTCTTCATACTGGCTAAAAAGGACCCTGTTCATACTGCCGTCTCGGCCCTTATAAAAGATCGTTCCACCCCTACTCCAGACTGACTCCACTGTGTCCCTTTTCTTCAAACGAACAGAGTTGAAGACATTTTGGTTCAGTGGCGTTAGATGTTCACTAGGGTATATTTTACCCTGCTTTAACTCCTTGCTCATTTTTAATATCTGTATCTTTCTCTCTCTAGAGATGAATTTTAAAACGACAGGTCGACTTTTTCCGTTTTCAAAACGACCTAGCCTATGGCCGAAATCAAGGTCAGTTCTGATGAGTTGGATACCGGTATGTTGTTTTACAACATCTGCAACCAGCTTCATGGTGGTTTCAGGGGTTTCATTTTTATCTGTGTCTTGCAGACCGTGGAAAACTATGTTGTTGATTCTAGTGTATTGCTCCAGTTCATTTATTGCTTCTCTGTTGCTATACTTTTCTTTACTCATCGCTTCACGGTTTACCACTTTCTCTGTGTTCAACTCAGTTTGTAATTTATCTAATTGTTTCTTTAAGTTCTCGTTCTCAGTTTCTCTATCGAAAAGTTTTGCTTCTAATAATTCAATTTTATGGAGAAGGCTGTTTTTCATGTTTTCCACAACTTTTTCAATCATTTTTTCTAGGCAGCTGTCATTTTTCATCATAACATTTGACAGTTTTTCATTTATCTCACTAAGCTGTTTTGATATACTTTTAATGCTGATGTTAAATCTATTTTCATTGCTTTCTGTTTCCTGCTTTGCTTGCTTTTGCTTTTCCTGTTCCTGTTTTTCATGTTTGTGTTTTTTCTTTGACTGTTTCTTGGTTTCGCGTTTTGGTGAATTAATGCTAATGTCTTGTTCACTCACACTGCTTATATATTTGCGTTTATTTACTGTTTCTTCACAATTTTCTTCACAGTCACTTTCAGATACTTCTGTAACATCTAATAGCTCTGAAGTTTTTTGTTTAGTTATGTCTTCTTTATGTGGAGATTGTGATGCCATATTTTTTTTGAACAGTATACTTTGGAAAAAAATTAAATCGGTGTTTGTCTTTTCTTCTAAAGCAAGTTATGTATTTTCATACCTTATGTATTTATGTCCAATATTCCATTTTTACACTAAAGCACAGAGCATTTTCAATAACAAATTCCCAACACAGAGACTAAAAAACGTTTAAAACATTGTTTTTTTTTTCTGCAGTTCAAAACACAACATGCCCATTCAAGGGAGACCATTCCACATAAATGCGTTCTTTATATACATAACTTAATATATTCAAGGTGTAACTAAAAGTCATAAATTTAAATTCAAGCTGATTTTTGTATAAAATATCAACATCGAAAATCACCTTCGTAAGTTTTTGAATATTCACCAATTTCATTTTCGACCAATACAACATTTTGTGGTGCGTTAACCCAAACAATAGAGAAAAGCGGGAAAAAATAAGTAAACGTAGCCACGCACCATTTTCACTAGCGTCTTTCATCCACTTCTCCACCGTGTCCTTGGCGTCCGGGAGTAGCGTCTTTTTGAGGCTCTTCTCGATAGCTTGCTTTCTTCCAGCCATTTTCAGCACACGCTCGATGACGCGCTTATCAGCACTGTTGGCGGTCTTCAGCCATTCCTCCGCTTGGGGGAGCGCTTCCGGCCTCAGGGCGTTCGTGATTCCGTTCTACGGTAAGATGATATATGTTATAAAGGGAAATTGTGAAGTTATCATTAAGTAAATTTAATATTATTGAGCAGCAAAAATGATCTGACTTCTTCAGACGTTGTATATGTAGTTTGTTATAGTGCGCTTCGCAGCGAAATACATGTATACATTTTATTTCTTTTAGATAATGACGTAATGTCGCGTTTTTATCTAACTCTGTACTTCTATATAATTTTCTTAATTTGAACGCAGCCAATTAGAGGAAAATTATTTTTATTTGCATTAGAAAGTCTCCTGTATGGGTCGCTCAGTGTATTGTTTTGGCGGGTTAATATGCTCGTGGAACAGCCATTCGGCTTTGCGATACGAACCAGAGAACACGTAAATTTTCCGAATATTTTATTGGATATAAAATATTGACAAGTTTTCTTATGAAAATGATTATCTCCATGAAAATAGTCAGTTGTTTTTTTTTATTGTATGTAAACTATATGAGCGTTAATACATGTATGAGTTATGAAATCTATATCAAAATGTGAATTGTTCACATTTGTTTATTGACATACGTTATAAATGTGTAATCTGGTCGTACGCAAAGATACCAAAATACAAGCTGTATTTTCAATTTATATCGTTGTGTTTGTTGTTTATTTAGGAAACGTATAAGGTATAAGGAACTACATTATTCGTTTATTTTTATTTTTAAATATATTGAAACCGTATAATCAACGAACGATCATATTTCAGCAAGCCCACAGTATTGACTCCCATTTTATCAATAAAAGATCATAATATGAGCTATGTTTTTACAACATCGCAACTAGCATTTACGTCCTTTTAATTAAAAAAAATCTTATTTCGTCAATACTCGTATAAAATCGCTATATACATATAGTGACATATGTAAATGAATGGACGGTCACGTTCGATTCTTGTTTGTACATTATCCCACAATGTTACGTCAATATAGTTCTCACCAAATCTACAGTGGGCGGCGTCTTTTTCCTCGTGTCCACGTACATGGTTTTTGCGCGGCGGGGGGAGGCCACAGGCGGGCTGCGGGGTTGCACGGCCGCGGATCGGGGTGTCGCAGGCAGGCTCTGTTGAAGCCCATTGCGGGACTCTGACCTCTGAACCGGCATCGAGTTCAGCTTGATGTTCGGAACTGTTGGCCAATAGAAAATTGGGTTCATTAATGATAAGGATGAATAGAAGTTCAATGATATTGAATGGTGCACGGTTACAATGGAAAAAAAAAACGATTGAAAGAATGTACGATTGATGAGATTAAATAATCTGAAAACGATGAAAAAAACATGAAAGTGAATATGTTAATGTGTCTGGCTGTCTGTTTTCTATGATGATATGGGTAATGGTGCTGAGAAAATGATGATGATGATGATTGAGTTTTGTTGGTAATCGCATTTATGATGATGGTAAAGAAATTATGAGAAATCTTGCGCTGTTATTGTTGTGTAGATGATCGCTTTGATGATGATGTAGATGATGATGATGATGATGATGATGATGATGATGATGATGATGATGATGATGATGATGATGATGATGTTGATGTTGATGTTGCTGATGTTAATGTTGATGTTGTTGTTGTTGTTGATGATGATGATGATGATGATGATGATGATGATGATGATGATGATGATGATGATGATGATGATGATGATGATGATGTTTCTGCTGCTGCTGCTGCTGCTGCTGATGATGATGATGATGATAATGATGATCATGATGATTATGCTTGCGCTTTATATTATTGTTTTAATGATCGTTGTTGGTATAAGAGATCATGATTAGGAAGATGATGATGCTGATTATGGTAATGAACCTGTTGATGAATAATAATCATAAATACAGCAATGACGATCGTTTTAAGCGACTATGATGATAAGCCTTTTCGCAAAAAAATGTTTTAACGGCAATATCAACACACCCTAATCTAACAACAACAACACAAATTCAATCCATGTCTTCAACAATAACGCTTTATACAAGAAAAAGATAATCATAAAACAAAATATTGTATCTAGGTTAGTGGAACATTAACCGTAATACCAAAAGCTTCAAATAAGCATTTACAACAAATATCGCCCTGTATACACTCCGTTCATGTTTTCTGCTATGTTTTAATACTCACGCGACATTTCGCGGGAAATTCTCGTCACGGATTTCCGGCTCTCAAGTTTCGCAGACGCCGCCGGAACAATTGGCTGTTCCGGAAGTGCCGACGCTGGTGGTGTCATAGCAACTGAGGGCGTGTGCACTTTAACTACGTACAGAGACATGGCACGTGTATGATATGTTAGAAGCGCAAACAAACTGCATTGTTAACTTCGTAACACCAATAATTGTGTTAGTTATAATAGAGGTTAAAACTAAGTTTGACATCGCCCTTCGGGAAGAACTATATTATATATCGATCAACTGAGAATGATCTAATATTCTCATCGACTGCCGAAGATAGTTACGTATTATTCATAGTTCAATTTTATTTTGTCTTATGTCTTTAAAATGACGAGGAAATTATTCTTTATAAAATCACATCATTTGAGTGGTTTATGTTGATATGCTTTTAAAGGGATCTTTTCACGGTTTGGTAAATTGACAAAATTGAAAACAGTTGTTTCAGATTTGCAAATTTTCGTTTTAGTTATGATATTTGTGAGGAAACAGTATTACTGAACATTTACCATAGTCCAATATAGCCATTATATGTATCTTTTGACGATTTGAAAACCTAAAAATTATAAAGCGTTGCAATTTATTTCGTTTAAATTTACGAAACTACGAAGATTGCTTATATAAGGTATAAAATACTTCATCTGTGTATACCTGGCGGAATAGCCGAGAGGATTAATGCGTTTTTACATCAGACTAATTCCAGGACTTCTGGGGTCACTGGTTCGAGTTCTGGTTACAGGCTATTTTTTTTCCTTTTGTTAATTTTATTCTCGATTTTTTACTGGAGCTTTTAAGATCCAATGTTTAACTTTATCAATATAAAGCATTTAATGACAAACTTCAAAATATGTCAAAATCTGTGAAAAGGCCCCTTTAAGATAAGATGTAGCAATTAAAGACATTTTGATTGAATGTTGAAGCTGATATAATTTAGTTAAATTTCTGAAATTTGGAAACAATATACGACAGTTTGCATTGTTTACGTGTTCTCTATTTCTAAATCCGTTCATATATGGATCATATCACAAGGATCGTTAGGTAAAAAATACTCTATTATACTATATACATATATATATATATATATATATATATATATATGTAGTATAATAGAAGATTTTTACTTAACGGTCCCTATGGATCATATTACCATTTAATACACGGAAAATATGTAAATATATGCTTGTGGCCTCAACTTATATGTACAAATGATACACGTAAATACTAGATGTGTCATGTCTTCATTACTTGTAAAGATATGTAAGTGGTAACAATCAATTACAAAAAAAAACTAACTTAAATTTTACACATTTTAAATACATATTACCAGAATACATAAAATATTAGTTTTATACTACCCGCATACCATTTCCGTTTGTAGAAAGCACAAAGCCAAAAAACTAAATACACAATATAACAAAAAATCGCAACGGACGAAATATTAGTACGTTAAATTATATTATTATTATTGACACTATAAGAACATATATACGAATAACACGGGACATATTAAGTAACATATTTGAGGCATTTATGCATATGCAAGCTCTGCTTAAGCAAGTTGATAAATTGATGGTAACTGCTATATGTACACAATATGACAATCATGTTAACTTTTGGACCAAATTACTGAAGTTGATATGTACCAAAGAATAACAAAATATATCCATTAACTATTTAGAAAAATGTTCATCTGCATAAAATATGAAAAAAACATAACGAGTATATACACTTCGGCACATGATTATACTATCCTCCATAAAAGTACGAGTACACATGAACATACCATCCGGCACCATTTGGGCCGGCGTTTCCGGTTTGATGGAAGGGGTCGAGGGAGCGGGGGTGTTCACGATCCGTTCTGGAACCTTCCAGCGGTTGAAGATCTAAAAAACAATTCAATACAAATTACGGGGAAGTAACTTATCGAGATTTCTGGACGCAATTTGCTGCGTTTACCTCCCCTATTGACCAACAGTTTGCACGGCCTTCATACTTAGGACTTATTTGTGAATACTAATGTACCTGATTTGTTTTATTTATTAGTTAAACATGAGATCTGATTTGGAGCTTTTGAAAGATTAAGAAATATGATTTGCCAAACGAAGACTGTACTGGATATCCACACTATAATAACATTTTAGGAATAAGAATCGTGTATTATCTCTGATTTTTTTTCACACTGGAATTAAAAACAAAATATTCACAGACGTAAACGAAATTATTGTTGAAAATGCGGTCAATATCATATATTCAGACACGCATTTGCAGAGGCTGAGGGCTTGAGGTTGAGAAATCACGTGGCAAAAACCCTCATACGCTTCGCACAGTTCTAGTTGAACGGAAAGCTATTTTAATAAAAATGAGCTCGACCCCCACCCTATATGCAATCCTCGTTTTCATAAAGCGATAAACAGGGCACACCACTACGGGGACTTAGCGTATCACAAAAGCCGTTCATGTTTTGCGTGCATTGGCATCGAGTGTGTGTGTGTGTGTGTACGTTCATTGCTATTTTAAGTCACTCTTAGTGTTAACTATGCCGTTCATGTTTTGCGTGCATTGACATCGTTTACTTTACACAACAGTTTTCCTATTGTGTATGTGTTCGCTTCATTGCTGCTCCAAGTCCCTCTGCGTGTTCACTATGTCACTATAAGGTGATTTCAAGTTTTCCTTTCTTTGTGGTTGTAGTGTTTAATATAAAAATCATGAAATAAGCTGATCTCCCCCATGGTAAAAACAACATTGTCGTTGTAAGACTACTTAAAATACACCCGAAACAGATCACAGCAAAAATAAGAAATACCCTGCACACTTGCATACTTATTTATCAAAATAATGTTTCGCTCGGAAAAATTTACCTTCTCCCGTGTAGTTAAATGCCTCAACATTGAACTCAAAATCATTGTGAATTTACCAATAAACAACGCTATATCCAAAATGATATATTACGCACAAATGAGATGGTTATAGTGCAATATGAATGGGGAATGTAGTCACTAAAAAAATAGACGTTGCAATGACTGATTAATTTTTCATTTAATGGATGAAAGTATGTAAAATAAAAAAACATGTATTCGAGTTTGTGACCTCGAATTTGTGACCTATGTTTGGCGACAATAATTTAAGGATCAACTGATACTATTATTTGTCTATTGAATTAACTCATTAGTACACGGTGACATTCTTTACAAATACGAAGTGGAAATCGAATTAGACTGACGAATAATCATTTTAAGAGCCCACTACCGTCAAATACACTATACCACGACGTTTCAGATTGATAAAAAAGAAAATATATTAAAGTTAACATATGCAAATAAATCATTTCTTTATCAAGTATTCTCAATTAAGCACCCAGCTGTTTGCCTGTCACCGACATATTTGATTCCGATATGTATTTAATGGATTTAAATCTTTTGGAAACACAACGCTTAACAACCCGCCTATTGAAAGAATGCAGTGTTTGATCGAAAATTAATAATAGGCTTTAAGCTGGTGTATTGATTTCCCATACAATTTTAAAATTAATTCCTTGTTATGGGCTATTAGTTTTGAAATTGACATTTGCAGTTGTACTGCTCAACTGATATTGAGAAATGTTATTTAACCCTTTGCATGCTGGGAAATTTGTCGTCTACTAAAATGTCGTCTGCTGAATTTCTAAAATTAGCATTTTCTTGGATTTTTTTTTCAAAGAATACTATCAGAATATCAAACAGTTTGGATCCTGATGAGACGCCACGTTTTGTGGCGTCTCATCTGGATTCAAACTGTTTGCAAAGGCCTTCAAAATCCGGTTCCAGCGCTGAAAGAGTTATGGATAGTTAGATTACTGTAACGTGCAACTTGAATACAAAGAAACTTATATTATAAATTCCATCAATGATTTGATGATTACACTTTCAAAACTTAATATGGAACGGAACGTGTGAGGCTAGATATTAACGCACATCAGAAATGTCAAGCTTACGATACGTGACGAAACGTACTATCACGTGAAAATGCAGATTGCGTGTTGGAGATTTCGTTTAACTGAATGCTAAATCCGAAGTATTGCTGATAAAATAAATTATGCGAAACATGTGAATTTTAACAGCAATAGATGTATGATTGCATGAAAAGTGCTGATTCAAATATTGTGTTTTCTCTTTTTTTTTACCGAATTGTCAAGTTCCTAGGGACAGTTTGCACATAACGCTTTATACTGATATTTTTATAGAAATCCAAGCACGTTGCATATAAATCTAATTCTTATTATAAATGATATTTGAAATCAAATAATAACAAAGGTCAAGTAAAGTCGTTTATTTATCTAGTGTTTTTCTGAATTCGCATATGTTGACAAGACGAACCACCAACAATCCAAAGTATTGTATATGCCAAATACGACCAGCGCAACACCAGTATACACTGCACAATAACGATGTTCGGTCCTGTGCTAACCTTTCCGTTTATGAGACCACGAAACCTTGAAAGACTACAGCGGAAAGTTTACCTCATAAGAAGACTTAGCGGATACGCAGGGTGGTCTGGAGCTCCCTTTGCTACATATGACAGAATGCACATGTTCGCAAGACTCGGCTAATATGATACAAACATTACATGACATTCTTAAAACGTGTTCGTTGAATCTAATTTTGTTTTCCATCTTATCCTCATATCTACCGTTAAACGAAAATGTGTCATATTGATTTAAGAATAAACATGTGGTGTGAAATTTGAATTAAGCAATATAGTTAGTTTTAAAAAAGGCTAAAGCATGGTTAAGTGAATTCAATACCACAAGATTAAGTATTGCTGATAACTGCAATATGAATCGTTGTGAAACGCGTTATGTTATGTTTTGAATTATGATAACCTCGCTAACATATTAAGATATTGAGTACATTTCAAGACTTGTTTAACTGAATTAAATGCTTGTTTGTCGTGGGGAAGATATAACACTACTTTAAACAATTTTAAAACAGTGAATTATACCCAAGTAGACGATTAGTAATGACATAAATAAAATATAAATCAAAACATTGATAACAACTGTAATACAAAAGTAAAAAATCCTTTCCCTAAGTTTTAACAACAGATCTCAATATACACAATGCATGCGTCTAAGCTGGCCCTTTTATATCGAGCGATTTTTGAACTTCCACTTCACGCTTTTTGCTTTTAATGAAATATACTTTCCAAAATGTAAAATTATTAAGCAGTGAAATGTCGTGGAAAGCTTTACGGTTATTAAGACACAGTCGTGTCCAGCTCTCTTTCCTTGTTAGTTTCAAACAGTTTACACCCACCACATTTGATTACAGTACCCCGATATGTGCAAATGAATACACAACTGTACATTAAACAAGAATATATATTTTACTTACTGATGTCCGAGGGGTCAAGCCCCGGAGTTCATAAAACTCTTCAAATACTTGCACGTCCCTCATTGTTGATAGGCTCACCATTTAACAGGTCAAATAATCCAATGTTGAACGGATATATTTCAGAGCTCACTTCATTATCAGTGAGTGTTTTTGTACGACACGTTTAAATAGTTTTATGATGGATTGAGATAACCACCTGATCAAGTTAGTGTCTTAATGGAAAACGTTTGTTTATATGATAATCCCGAAAACTCTTAAGTGCTACTGTTTATGCATAGTAGGGTTTACAGCTACATACTGCTATTGTTGGTACAAGGGCAATCTCCAGTTTCAATAATTATCGTATAGGTTTACCTTCACCGACCTTGCATTAAAGGCAAACTAACTTTTGTTAAATATGTGTCTGTCTCTCTAGAATCTAGGTTTATCTCTTTGCGTGCACGGGAGATCTGTAAGCCTTATTGTGTTTGTGTGCCAGTCCGTCTGTCCGTCCGTCATCTGTCAGTTGATTTTCTTTCGGTCTTTCTGTCTGTATCTCCAAACGTCTGTCTGTCTGTCGATCTGACTGTCTGTCATTCCGTCCGTTCGATCGTTTGTGCGTTAACTCGTTAGTTCATCCGATCGTTAGGCCGTCAGACATTCAGATTGTTTGAATTATGTCTTTAAGAATTTTTGCTTTCAACACACTGAAAGATCGTAACTATCCGCCATTCCCAATTACGTCTATCCCTTTAAGCTTATCGGTTCTATCTGTTTGTATTTGAATTTAAACCTTTCATCAAGCCGATATTCTACTCATATAATGGGACTTTCTTTTATACACAATGTACTTGATTCTTCAGTGTACGAATTGGCGTGATTTGGAATAAAATAACCCGTTCTCTGTTTCATTATTCCGTTTGAACAATCTTTATATTGACAGACGCATTAAGTATGTCTGCTCCGTTACGAGGTAATATGTTTTAATGTTTTAAAGTGCAACCAATTACACGGTTAATTTCTAAACGCGTATGTCACTTGAAACACTTAGTAATTTTATGATCAATTAATCAATATTTTTTGTCAGGACGCTAGGCATGAATGGGTTAAAGCGGCCAGGGTAGCTCCGCATCAGTCCGCGCGGATGCATAGGCTTGTCTGGTGGTACGCTGGTCGCATATGACATAAGAACCATGTTCGCATGACGCGGCTTAATTATCATAGTGTTGTCTCGGTGCTTGGTTCGGATGTTTTAATTTTTCTAAGTCAATCATGCGGAAGGGAAAACAAGTGTGTGGCTAAATCGTCTAAATAACTAAACTATTTCTTACCTGATTACGTGGAGTCAACATAATGTCTTCAATTTTCTCCTTTTTCCGTTCAAACCCCTGAAATTGAAACAAAGACATACTATAATGTGTACCTTTGCATGTATTTCAATCGTGTTTAAATATCACAATTAACAAGTGAGCTTAAACATTTTGTAAAACAGCAGCGTTTTTAGTATGGAAACGACCATCTTAAACCATGTACAGTTATGCAGTTTCAAATTCATGAGTTATCATTTAGAGTCAATTGTCCAGAGTTTATTAATAGATAGTAGGAATACAACGCACGGAATAACTATGAAATAATGACACGATTAATTGTGGGATACATTTTCATCTGCTGATCAGTTCAGTAATACCAAGCAGTTTATATTGAGAAATTAATTTATTGCTTAATATTAAAACACAAAACCAATATGATAAAACTATTAAAGCAAACGATTGCAATACGTACACATATTGCGCCCGAAAAAAAGCATGAAAGAAAATATGCAATAGTCACCTAACATTTTGACATGTTTCGTAAAAAATAACTGTACAATACAATGATACGGTTTTTATTACATGCACAATATATTCTCACAGAAGTTATAACTAGACAATATTATGAAAAGAAGACAGAACAATGCCTATACGTTAAAACATTATTTCACCTTTTTCTTACAGAATGTCCGTGTATTCCAAATTCAACACAAATAATATCCCTCGTTAAACTTGTATCACGAACAATCTGTTGCAAATTGCGAAACCATTTACGTCTCGGTCTTATATTCTCTTGCTGTCAGGGCTAACCGGGACCAAATTAAAGTATCTCAATATTGTCGCTACGGCGGATTCAACGTGTTTGCAAACAATTTCCTAAATTAAATACGATATTATTGGAGGATTAATCGACACAATGCCCGGGATTTGAGGATAACATTTTTTTAGAATAATATTACATTAATCCCCGTATTGTCATCAGAACAAAACGTTCTCGTGTAAAAAGTGAAAAGCGAAACGCTTAAACACAGTGTGCTTGCATTAAATGAAGTCAGTTCGGATTAACCCATTTATGCCTACTGGACTCCCCCATCCTTCTAATTTGGATCAATTTATTTCCAAAATTAGGGATGTCTAGTATATTCATTTTTTACAGAAATTCCTTTAAGCAAACAGCGTAGACCCTGATGGGACGCCGCATCAAGCGGCGTCTCATCTGGGTCTACGCTGTTTGCCAAGGCCTTTTTTCCAGACGCGAGGCATAAACGGATTATTGGTAAGACACTATTTTTGCCGATGTTCATTTGAATAACAGACAATATAAATACTTAAACCAATACGACTTCTTCTATAATATGTCTACTGCTACTGTATAGAGCGGTTTTAGGTTAAACATCTTTTTTCAATTTATTATCTTTATCTCCTATTTTACCTCTATTTTAATTCCTAAATACATGTAATTAAGATTGTTGTTGAAATTGCAGTTGCACTTTTGCAACGATTTACTTAATATCATTGTTAACAACGTTTATTTTTTTTACTTTTTGTTACAAGCCTCTTTTGGTTAAACGTTAAACTGCTATTCCTTATCAACCGCACTCTTTGAATTAAATATTTTCAAAATTAAAACACATACCAGCTTTTATTAAAACAATGTAGCCGAATAGCGTTGTCATAGTTAATTTACGGCTTCAAAATTACTTCTGCTACTACGATGATAAAGAGCTTCATTGAGAATGCCGTTTTAATTATGATGATGCGAATGATTATGAGGAAGAAGACGAAAAAGACGTGGATCATATTTATGATATTAATCCTGACGGTTGTTATGTCGGTGGTAACTAAGGAAATGGTCATAACGCCGATGGTGATTATAATGAAGAAGAAACAATAGGATGAAAATGATACTGATATTGGTGATGTAATAATGGCTTCATGAATACAGGTTTCGAACCAAAAAAGCATTTACCATAATTACAATTGGCCCGGCTTTCTAGTCCGAAAACACAACATACACACGTAATGGCTTAATACCAAAATGCAATACTGGAAACTAGTCCGAATCTCAATACATTATCGATATATCGAAGAGTTTGATTACATTTCTATTCAGCGTTTCTCGATCACCCAGTCAGGTCAATAATGAGCAAACAGTCAGTTATCGGCTGAGTGCATGGAATTGCAGGAGTCGAGTAAAGAGCCGACAAATGAACGGTCAGAATAATACATGTAAATTTACCATGTCCATTTTAGTAAACGTGTTTTCATCGGTGAAAGTATGCATTTGTTAACGGTGGTTGAATGTGCTACTATTAGAATGCACTCGTCTCGAATTAATACTCCAGTGTTCATGGTGATTGATAAGCCTCTCACGACACATGGTTCGTCCCTTGGAGTGACCGAGTGGTTCGAAAAGAGAGGTATAAAACTGCTACCAAGCAACGAATACGACGCGCATAAGTCAAATTAAGGTTTTCATTTGTATTGATAAAATTATAATGCATAGTTTTGAAAAGTCAAAACAAGTAAATTCAATAACAAGATATTAAAAGCTGTTGTTATCTGTTTAAAACTGAACTTTCCTGAATGTTTTATCTGTTATATACTTTCCTTCCTTTGAAATAAATTAAAAAATTGCAAAACTCCGGACATACATTTCTTTGTTAAGTCCGTTTTTTCTCAGCTGTCACAGCATGAATACTTTCACGGTGGTTTTACGCACTATTTATATCGTCGATAAGCTTTCGTGAATTTTTGAAGACGTACCTCAGGTATCGGTTAGAAACTACAACATGTCATTTATTAAATGTATGCAGGTTGTTTTTGTTAAACAGCTGTATATTAATATATAACAATATATTATTTGATAACGAATAGTCTTGTAGTATAGTGCTCGTCACGCGCCCCTATATTTCTCAGGTTCGCCTCAAACATGTGATTAAACAATCACCGATATTTACATATAGTTCTTGTAAAAGATAACAACAGCTTTAAACAAGATCATACATATTTATATTGTGTCAACTGTATGGAAATACTAGCCTTTCATAATTTATTTCCAACTGAGTCTCCAATAGGCTCGTAATAAACAGTACACGTAATGAAATTTGGCACTAGAAACTGCCTATGAAGATCATAACCCAACATTTACCTATTTGGCCTTGATTTCATTTATCTTTTAAATGAGCAATATATTAAAATACCCGATTCCGTCTATTCAGAGTCAAATGGCAAATTGTTTTGTGCTATACATAAACATGGCAGAGTGACAAATTGCCATTGCCGTCTTTTATAATACAGCCAATAAATGCTTTATTGATTTCTCGAAATAAATGCGGCTTAAACAACTTGAGTTTAATTGACGACTATGTCAAAACTACATTACACTTTACTGGTACATAAGGTAAGTTGGCATCAAATTAAACCAGTAGTTGTTTTACTTATTCCTTTCAATAGAAATTAGTTATTTTTTTCCGATTAAGAAGTTCAAATATCAATTTGAAGCTTCAGTTAAGCTATTAAATCAAACTTGTTGATTATTGTAAATCACAAAAGTATAACCGTAATAAACTCCTTTCTTACATTATCAACCACTTAAAAGCATTTTTTCGCTTACTTAAAAATTTATACCAAAACCTCATAACAACGACGGTATTGATAATAATGACAATCACGGCGACGACGATGATAGTAATGCTGATGATGGTGGTGATGATGATTATGACGATAATCACTGTGATGCTTTAGCTACTGCTTCTGCTCATGCTGTTGGTACCAATCATGATCATGAAAGAGTTAGCCACGATAACAGCGTTGACGTTTGAAAGTTGCTCATGTGTTTGATTTTTCTTTCCGTTTGCACAGTCTTAAAGGGGCCTTTTCACGTTTTGGTAAATTGACCTATTAAAATACAATTGTTTCAGATTCGCAAATTTTCGTTGTAGTCACAAACATTGTGAGGAAACAGTAATACTAACATTTACCATAAATAAATAATTTACCATGCTCTCAAATATCCATTATGTTCATCTTTTGACGATTTAAATACCTGAATATTATAAAGCGCTGCAACGCGAAACGATTTAATTATTTGGAGAGTTCTGTTGCTGTCGTTATATTTTGTGATACTACGATGATTGCTTATATAAAGCATAGAATTCATCACTCATTGTATCAGCATGTCAATGCGACTTGTAATGCTCTTTATGATAAGTTATGGTTACGACAGTCTCTCTGTGCAAAATCTTGCTTTTATGTTTCGTTGAAGTTGCTTGTATATTAGGACCAACTTAGTCTTTTCCAGGTGTAAGTGCTCTCATAACAGTTTTGTAAAACGTTCTGAAAGCGAGATACTGAGTCGTCGTTTCTTTAGATTATATGAGTCTTGTTCTGAGAAAACTGTGCATAATGCATGTGCGTAAAGTGTCGTCCCAGATTAGCCTGTAGAGTTAGCTCAGGCTAATCAGGGACGACACTTTCCGCCTTAATTGGATTTTTGCTTAGAAGAGACTTCATTTAAACGAAAAATGTCATAAAAGCGGAAAGTGTCATCCCTGATTAGCCTGTGTGGACTGCACAGGCTAATCTGGGACGACACTTTGCACACATTCATTATGCCCAGTTTTCTCAGAACACGACTCATACGTAACTAAAATCATGCACGTGTCATATCTCTTTAATCGAAGTAGAAAAATGTGAACAGGTTGTCTAAGTGGTGAATACGACATAAAATAGAAAAAATACAAGTCGCTTTGTACTGACCTTGAAACCATAATTTGAAATCAAAGTAAGATAAATACATGTTGTAAAAATGCGTTCAGTTTTTTATTCCTTGTTTTATTTTAAGACCAGTGGGGCGTGTGAATTATTATAAAGGAGCACGTATCAAGCCGTTTGGTGGTGTCAATAATGGGTCGTTTCACGTAAAGTAAAAAATGAATGGTTGTAAATCAATCGACCTTACATTCTTCTCCACTAACAATCGTAAGAATATCTGTGAAACATTTGATACATATTATTCAACAGTGTAAACTACAGATACATTTGATATATTTTACTAAACACAATACGATAAACGTTTGGCGCGCATGTACATGGATAATATTACTATGTCTATGGATCAATTATCGACTCGCTAGCGTTAATCAGTGGTTAATCTGTTAATGCTTTGATCTTTATTTTTTTGCGCGTTACGCTAGCCACAGTTCAGACAGTAATTAAGAGGGAGGGAAGGGGTGTGTGTGTGCGTCCTTAATTTTATTTATAAATGCAAATCGATGAAATTAAATTGAGCGATGGATTGTCTGTTGTGTTTTTTTTTAAATATCTTTTTGCATATCAATCACGTATGGTGTTGTTTTATTTAATTTCAAAATTAAAATACATATTATTGTTTAAAAACAATTCATAAACATGCTTGTCTGTAATTGTTTCCCATGCTTAAAATACGCACGTTTCTGTATTATTATCCGTTTTTCAGGAAAGAACACGAAATTACAAGAATCTGTTAAAATCCATGCAATAATTGGGGAAGTTTGCATTATACTTAAACAAAAGCAAGGTAATTTCCGTCTCGACTTAACTGGAATCAAGTTCTTATATAAAGCATGATAAGCTGCATAGCCGCGCATTACGGAACTTCCGGGACATGGTCGACCTTTGCGTATGCATTCGTCGAAACATTGAAAACACATCGCACTTTATCTGCAAGCGTTTACGTACTCAAATAAATACAGAATTCAATGTGTATTCTCTAATACTCAATTTATAAAAAAGACTACACTTGTTCGTGTTAATTATCAAGTTTAATGGAATAAATCTAGAGATCGTCGCCTGAAATATTAACATAAAGGTCGGCGAAAATTCGAGTGTTCGCGAGTATCTACAACAACGAATTTCGAATGACAACGTGAACATTACCATGTAAATGGGCGGAGACACAGGCGGAAACTTAGGAATCTTCGGCTCCCAGTCTGGATCGCGCAATTCGTACGGAAGCACCATCGTAATAAAGAACACGAATTAACACGATATTTAATAACGATTTTGATACAAATCCAAAATGTCTGAACGACTTATTTCCGGGACCAAATCGAAAACACAATGTCCGCTAAAAATGCCACTGTCTGTTATAGAACGTCAGTTTCTCTCGCGATGCCGCACTTTATATTAGAAAACGAACATAATTCTTTCAATTTCGCATGCACATATCGACTTATGCCAGCGGAGATTCCACAAACGTCATTCAAATGGATAACCTTCGCCCCTAGTTCATCTTCACTTCCACAGCCGTTAAGTCCGTTATCTATCAAGCATTGTACTTGACAAATGTGGAGACCAAAACCGCGCGGTTTCCATGCATGCTCTAAACACTTGGTATTAAAACGCAACTTTCCCCGGCCGCTGTTATTAACAATTCAATAGCACATGTACTCATTGGCTTATAGACAATAGATTAATCGTTCTTAAGAAGTAAATCTGGAGCGAAATCGCTAATCTGCAAAATATACTTTTATTGTTCTTAAGCGTTACGGGCTAAAGGTTATCGGAACTGGCTAAATACTAATAGTTTACTCGGTAGGTAAGTTACTAACACAGTTAAAAGATAGTTCCATAATTTGCTTACATATTATTCAAACTTTGTCTTAAATTCGAGGGATGAATGTATGTTATTTGATTACGTAGAGCTGATGTTGCTGTCTTTAAGCTATAATTGAGAAAATGTGTATACTAACGTGTATTTTATATTTTGAGCAACGTAGTAATATAAAAGTTAAAATTATACGACATATTAATAACATTGAACGAAATTTTACTATCAAAAAGCATTATGTAAAAGCCTGTAGATGATGAAAAATTCATTTTATAAGTAAAAGTGGGCAGCTTATGCAGTTCTGAAGGACTATAGATCGAAAGGATATAAAAACCATGATGTACTATTCAGCGTTCTCTCAAGGACAGAACAAGTATTTAGAAAAGTGTTATTTAGATATCAGCCGAGCTCCGGATTAAACCTTTGCATGCTGGGAAATTTGTCGTCTGCTAAAATGTCGTCTGCTGAATTTCTAAAATTAGCACGTTCTGTGGCGTCTCATCTGGATCCAAACTGTTTGCAAAGGCCTTCAAAATTCGGTTCCCACACTGAAAGGGTTAAACAGGACTGAATGCACGTGTGTACAGTGTATTCCCAGAGAAGCATGTGTAGTCCTAGACCGGATTTCCTGTAAACGACACTTCACGCACATGCATTAAGCCCTGTTTTTTCAGATCGCATCAATTTTATTTTAACTAAAATACTCTGACACTAATACATAAACGCGGTGATTGTATACTGCACGATTGCTTCGTGATATAATATTGGCATAGAAGGCTGATTGCAAAATAAGAATTATGGACCTTGATATCAGTTTACCCATGCACTTGTTGATACTTGTGTGAATAATGCTTTTTATAATGATGCGGGCAACGTATCCGGTGATTATCCGAGGATTTTCATATAAAATGTGATGTTATATGTAGCAGCAAAATGCGGACGGCATTGGTGGAGATGCTATTGATTATGACGGAGACGATGGTGATTATGATGACAATTGCTTCTGTCGGCGATAATTTCAATGAGGAATTTGATGAATTCAAAACGAAAAGAGTAACCAAATATTGGAAAGTTATTGCCATATTTGCAAAAGCCAGCCAAGCAAATTATTGGGGGAAAAATATTATCAATTATGTTTTGTGAAATAGCAACTATCAAACCGTCCAAAATAACCTGCAATGATTGCAATTCACTCAATTCGTAGTGAGTTTCAAACACCGTTATATCGCCTTAAACATGCACATGCACCATCTCATCGTATTTTCGTTATACCAACCTTTCTTATGCGTTACTATCTTAAGTTGCACATCGGCCATTTTACTAATGAACCCTTTCGGTTACTGCGTGTAGGTTCATACTATTATTTGCCAGTATATGTTATATTAACAGAACAATATACCATACGAATACAGGTTTTACTATTCGTATTACCTAATTGTCAATAATGCTGTGGCAAAGCTATGTTTCATGTGGGTCCTGATTGTGTGATTATGTGATTTCCGAGTGTTTAGAGAAACAGCAATAATCTTATGTTTTATGTGCACATATTTACTTAACATAGGTTACATCATATCTTGTACGGATAGTACGTCCTCAATTTTGGTACGCGTGCTAGTCCATTTTGTTTCATTTATAGAAGACATCGCGTCTGACATTACACTTCCACAAAAAATGGCGCACTGTCCTCATTCGTACACATACTATTCTGTTTCCTCTATTTAGGTAGATCATATAATATCAGATGCGTAAGTATTTGTGAAGTATACTACCGCCATTCTTGATAAATGGCCAGACAGAAAAACCGTTTTATTTATGCACATTTTACAATATATTTATGTTCTATAATTGTGCCGAACGCTTTGTTTTAAAAGGAATTATACCCATTTAATGTAGTACACGCGGGTTTGAAAAAAGGTTATAGAAGCACTCGGCCCTGCCGAGACTTTGGTTGAAGTTAAACCTCCCGCAACATTATAGTAGGTGACTTCCTTACAAAAACGGTGATTGAATATATGCGCAAACATGTGTACTGATGATCCACTCACCCTCTGTTTTATCACGCTTTACTTACCCCAGCCGCCTCCCCGGGGGCGATGTAGAAATGTTCTGGGCCCTGGAACGACAAGTGCGTCACCGTGTTGTACTTGTCGTAAGAGCGCTGGGAACCGGCCGTGGACGGAAGCATTCCTTTGGAATTCCAGTGGATGGAGCGGATAAAATGCGCCAGATGGTTCCCGACCGGAACCGGATCCGGAATGACGATTTTCTTTTTTACTTCATCCGCAGGCTTGGTCTTCAATTTTTCAGCGACGTCACGCTGCACTGATTGCCAATCGTGTGCTATTGTCGTCATCTTTCTGGGTGAGTGTGTATTTTAAACTTATATCCGAACTCACTGCTCTTTCTCTCTCTTTCTGGTATTAAAACTGTTGTTTTAATTTAAATATATATTATTACAATAGTATTCCTATTTATTTTAATAACATTGTTTAATGTGTAAAAGTCATACTCTTCAATAAGCGCTTAATATAAATATCCTCTTTCTGTAGTCAAGTCATTGCTATTTCATATAATACCGTGTTAACATTCGACAAACAATTGAAACAAAAGATATTTAAACTTTAAATTATCCCAATACTAGGAGATTGACTCGATATTAACCAACGATGGGTACAAGAAATAAACAGATAGCTATACAAATTCAATCTACAATTTCAAAAAGAAAGATCGGCCGTTTGCAACCGGTCGTGGTAGTTTGCCATGTACCCTATAGAAACCCTATGATTACATGACCAAAAGCGCCTCTGGGACAATGAGCTCAGCCAATCAGCTGCTCCGCATCAGATAAGCGATTATGCCGCGTCCTCTCGACATGCTCGGTCCGGCTAAACGGGCAGACCTTATGAGCTTCATTTATAAATCGGAATCAGACTTTATTTAAATCGATTAAAGCTGCAGGTCGAACAGTTTCAAAACATATTAGCCTCGTTCTGCGAAAATGGGCTTTATACATGTGCGTAATGTTTTGTCCCGATTTAGCTTGAGTAGTCCGCGAAAATCCAGCTTAGTTGAAAATTGTCGTTCCTGATTAGCCGTTTCCTTCTGCACAGGCTTATTGGGGACTACATTTTACTACACACTTGTATTAAACCCCGTTTTCCCAAAACGCGGCTTATATATTTTCACAGTACACACTTTAAATAAACATTAATAACAATCACGTGATGCTTAATATATAAGCAATATGAACTATTGGGTAGACAATATAAATAGTTTATTGCAATGTTCAGAATTGGAACATAACTATTGAAACAGCGTTGTTTGTCGACAAATAATCAAATGGTTTGTTTCTGGTGTTTTAACTTTGAACCATTAACCTGCTGTTATCAGAACAGAACAGAACAGAACAGAATATTTATTTTTACTTAAGCATAACAAGCTTATCGTCATATACTAATACATGAAAATTTTACAGACATGCGGGCTGTATATAAATAATAATAATGGTCAAATTACATACATCAATTAATAAATCAATTATCACTGGAGAGTGAGAGTGCTCTTATTACAAGTTATAATGTGACATGGAATAAAACAACAACAACAACAACAACAAAGTTACATGTTACCTACATGACTAAACAACATGTTACGAGCATAAGATACTCAATAGTTAGTGTAAGCTATAATACTTCTTAACAAATCATGTGATAATAAACAAATTGTTTTCTCTTTTTTTGAAACACGTTATACAATAGATTGCTAACTTTCTAAGTGTCGTTTTCTTATTACTATTTAGGAGTTACATAAATTTAAACATACTAGGTCGCTTGTAATAGAATTCTGGAATATATTTGATTCTTTCTTCTAGGTATTGCGGACATATCAGTATGAAATGGTACTCATCTTCGATATCGTTACAGATACACATGGGGCATATTCTTTCGTTCCTGTCAATATTATTATGTCTGCCCGTTTCAATTAGCAATATATGGGATGAGAGGCGCATTTTGGCAATAATCCTTCTATGTTTTTGTTTTCAATTAAATCTAAATATGGTGACATTTCGAATGTAGGTTTTAATTTTTTATACATATATAATGATGGTGACGAATCAATGTTAATCCTCCATACAGTTACATACTGATCTCGCAACCTTATTTTATTAAAGGGATGAATTTGTCGATATTAACAGATTCAGGGAATAACCATACATCTCCAAATCCTGACTGGTTAAGTATATCGCGAACTTTTGATTACCAATTTACTCTATTATTTCGTTTAACAATTGCTGATCTTTGCATATTTATAACAGTGTGTAGAATACAGTTACTTTGTTTTGTTTCATATAATTTTAGAAAATATTTAACAATTCTTAAATAACGTCCAATGATCAAAGGGAAACGACCAACTTCCGCATATAATGACAATGAATTAGTTGACATCTTTACATTTTATAATCTTTTACAAAATTTTCTGTGAACACTTTCAATATTATTGGCAGTTATAAACCCCCATACTTCACAATTATAATTAATTATCGAAATGCACACATTATATATTTTATAATTAAACCACCAATTATATGAAATTGATAGTGCTACGCAAAACATCGCGCTGTTGCCCATTTAATTGTTTATTAGCAATTTCAATAGTGAATTTCACGAATCAGCACATAATTTTCTCATACCATCATGTGCATTCTTTTAATAATTTTTTTATATTTTACATGTGACCGAGTTTGTTTTTGAGCCTCGCTCTTGGAAAACCAGACTAAATGCACGTGCGTTAAGTATCGTCCCAGATTAGCTTATGACGTCAGCACAAGCTTTTCAGGAACGAAACTGTCTGCTTTCATGTTGTTTTATTTTTGTTAAGAGAGAATTTCCACTTAAGAAAATTCAAGATCAGGTGTAAAATTGCGACCATTATTTGTCCGCGAACTGGATAGGCTATTGTGGGACGGCACTTAAGCCACGTGCATTCAGATACGTTTTCCTAGAGTCCGCACAGGCTAATCAGGGACGACACTTTCCGCCTTAACTATATTTTGTCAAGAAGAGCCTTTCTTTACAGGAAAAATATAAGCGGAAAGTGTCGTTCCTGATTAATATGTGCGGACTGCACAGGCTAATCTGGGGCGACACTTTACGCACATGCATGTAACCCCGTTTTCACAGAGCAAGGCTCATATCATTTTCCTGACTTGTATATTCGTCACTGTGAATATGTCACTTTAAACTTATTTTCAAGAGTCGTAGTATGCAGTCTTATGGATACACATTAGCCGTTTTTTTTCTTAATCTTACGTTAGATAATTAAGCAAATACTGACCTCATAAACCATGATCCGAAAGGTCGCTTATCAAATAAACGGTTTGGTTTATCTGAAGTGCTTATTTACTCAAGTGAACAGCATAAAAAGCAAGGAAATAAATGATATGTATTTGGTGAACCTTAATACTTAACCAGTTTAATTTTGAGCCATTTAAAGCCAAGTGCTCCTTACGTGTATCTGTGCAGTCTATACGGGGGATATTTACCTTTGTTTCGGGCAGATTTATTGAATGAGTTAATAGACATTTTATTCACTAAATTTAACTAGTCAGAAATTCATGTTAATAAAATGTTTTAATTAAAGACTTTATCCCGATTGCGTCCTGCGTAAATTATGTAAACGCACCAACATTTATCAAACATGTACGATGTAAGGTTGCACGGATATGAGACGTGATGTTTTTAACTACGTGATATTAACGTGAATACCACGACTTATCTTATAAGTCGCACAGAACGACTTAATTCGTCCTGGTAACACCCAAGCTAAGTCGTGGGTACCACAGAAGAAGATCGAGTTAACGAAATAACACGCCATTGAGGGTAATGATATAACTAGCGCATACGAACACATTTTCGTTAACGCAATATATACAAATATCTGACAGTATGGATGCTAAGATAATTTCGTAAATATATATTCAGTAGCGAGCTATTAAATGCTTTTAAAAATGTCTGGTAATGAAGTTTGTAATCTCGTTTCCTCGAGCGAAACCAATTCGTTTCGATTCAGTATGTATGTCGTTCCAATATTTACTCACTAAGTCTTTCTTACTAAGTTGTTTTTAAGAGTTAGTTATCTTCTTCACATCACTGACTAAGTCGTGGTGCAAACATAGTGAACCATGCGCATGTCACATCCGAGCCACCGTTAAGATGAGTAAATAAATGTTATTTTAAACTGTTCAACCATCATGCACACATTCAAACTGAATATTAAAATCTGGACACGCTGAAATATGTACCATCTCTTCCAAGTAATAACTCGTACTGTGTAATACCATACTACGTCAGCCCAAGGACATGGTAGAGTCGCCAGCTACAGTTCATCCAGAAACGGGACTATTTTAAATGTGTTAATAAATATCATTCTCCCTAAACTTATTTAAAAAAAACAATAGCATCTATTGTTTTCAAAGATATTAAGGCGTGCATATAATGTGTCTTGATGTTACTCGACCTTACCTTTACACCAATGCCTGACCATGGGACACTGAACTGAGCCCCAATGTTTCTGATCCCGACTTTGGAACACTGACTTGATTTTGCCAAATACTAGTATGTCGCTATGTTTCGTATGTTGCATATGATTTATAGTGTTGGCCAGAACAATCGTTGATCAATAGTTCAATTTGTCTAATAGCCAGGTAAATATCGGTTCGCCTATGTGTGGTGTCCTAGCTAAACGATAAGATCACGCAAATGTTGTTATTTTTCTAAGATCCCTGGTGCCTTAATTGGTTAACTCAATCCTGGTATCAACTGACAAATGGCATGGTATCGCAATATTCACGATAGTATGGTAAATTATAGAGGTGGAATAATACGGTAAAACCTGTATTGTGTATCGCGATGCAGTAAATCCGTGTTGAAATATTTATTGATTACAATTAATGCAGTATGAAAATACCTTGAACCCTGACAGTATACATCTTGAATATGTGTTAGATTTTGCAATATTAAATGCATACACATGTGATGAGTTAAACGTGTATTAATATAAAATGAGTTTTAAAATGACAACGCGTTAAGTTCTTATTTTAAATAATACTGTCACATGTTATATGTATGTTTTTTCACTGGTGTGTCATTCTAATAAATTCAAAGAATAAATGAAAATACATATTTCGTAATGTTTCCGAAAAGTAGGTTCTAGATGGAACAAGACTATTGCCAAGCAATAGATGTCCCCTACCGGCTCCACAATTGTAAGATTTTTTTAATTTGTTGCCATAGCAACCAGAATTTTTGACCTAGGAACAAAATGAAATGACGTTCATAATGTCCATATTGCCATCTATCCATGTTTCAAGTTTCATGAAAAAAATATGAAGAACTTTTAAGGTTATCGCAGGATCCAGAGAAGTGTACAGGATCCACCATTTTCAGCAGTATTTCTAGTATATTTGTTGCCATAGCAACCGGAATTTTTGACGTAGGAACAAAATGAAATGACGTGCATAATGTCCATATTGCCATCAATCCATGTTTCAAGTTTCATTAAAACATATGAAGAACTTTTAAAGTTATCGCAGGATCAAGCAACGTGTGACAGACTCACAGACTCACAGACGCACAGAGCGCAAACCACAAGTCCCTTCCGGTGAAACCGGTATGGGACAATAAAATATGGCATAGCAAAACCAATTCGCTAAGCTTCAGAAGACTTAAACACATTCATCACATCTAAATAAGTAAATAAATTAATACATATAAAAATATATTATATTTGCTTTATTACTCTCTGCTTAGTTCTGTCACTTAAGTCTTTCTTCTGGAACATTTAACAAAAAATAATAACAAGTTCATTTCAGCAGATGTCATTGTGTTATATTTGGGTCGGAAAATAAAGATGTTTAGCATTGCTACATAACAGCAAAGCTTAAGCAAAACAATGCACAAACTTTACTGACGATCACGATTTCAACCAGTTGTGTTTTTGAAAACTTGATCATTCTACTTGTCATCTCAATTAATGTATTGTGGATGTGTGTACATATTTGGTAGGCTTTTATTTTTTGGTTTAAGTATTATATTATGAAAAGAAGTTTCATTTTCTATAATATTTTGAAAATAGTGTATGTGTTTAGGTTC
Source organism: Dreissena polymorpha (assembly GCF_020536995.1). Classification (NCBI taxonomy): domain Eukaryota; kingdom Metazoa; phylum Mollusca; class Bivalvia; order Myida; family Dreissenidae; genus Dreissena; species Dreissena polymorpha. Next base: position 44,276,079 of record NC_068368.1, on the reverse strand, counting down.
ATAATAAAAAAATAATTACCAAAATTTCAAAAAAGAGTAAAACTAACAACGGTTAAATAACTGTAACACGTGCCTAGGCTATTATCACGTCATGAAGGCAGGGATTTGATCCAGCTATGCTTGTTCCAGTCGAATCTCTGCGCGGAGGTTGCTATTTTCCATCTAAGGCAGACAACTCACACAAGGCATCTACTACAGCGGTGTAAGCCGATAATTACGTAACCTGAATACATACTCGGTTACACAAAGATTAAATTGCACATTTTGCTTATAGGTCAATGCGGAACTAATGCGCAACGATGACAAATACAACATTTTAATTCTAACAATGTACGACGATTTTTTTAAATAAAAATATGAGCTATGTGTCACTATTTTGCGTTATTATGTCTGATACCTGACCTTATACATGTCTATTGCAGGCATATTCCGATCTGAATGACAAAAGTTGTGACGGACAGACAGACGATGGAGACGTGATCTCATTATGTCGCAGTTTGTACTCTGTGTTTGTACTTTATAGCAGGCGACACAACAATAGGGATCATGTAACGTCATTACTGATCAAATATATACTAAAAGTCAAATTAAGATGCCAGTATGCAGTTTTATTTGATGTATTTTTATACATGTATGTACAGTAACAATATTACCACATCGCATGAAATACACAACTATAATATCACAGGACAATCAAATGTGAACGCTATCGCAATCAATTATGGTAATTTGTCTATATAGTGTTTATTTTTCACACTGATCGTCAACCATACAGGTACCACAAGGTCATTTTTACATTAAATACGGAACACTGACCGGAAATAATATAGGTACCACAAGGTCATCACACTTAAAATTTTCCAAATGTAGACATCCGTGTAAATCATTACAACAATTAAAGATTCACAGGTTTAATTACTCAAGAATAAAGGGATTATCTTTATAAAAGAGACCGATCAATTAACGTAACTGAAACGTACATTACCGCGGGCGGATGATGACAATCAAAAATACATGTGTCATAACAGCGAAAGCGTGATTACCTTGCTTCGTGGTAAAGATATTTTCAATATACAGGTATTAAAATGAAAAAAAATGAAAAAAAGGTGTTTGCCGAAATTATTGGGGCGGCAGTTGCCGCCCCTTCTGCCCCAGCTTTGGCGCCACTGATAACTATTATACATACGTAGCTTGGAAATTAGCATTTAGTACACCAAACACAATCATGCTGCCAACAACAACATGTATTCTCTTATATGTTAATTTATGACAACATGCGCGTTATAACATATATTTCCCACGCGTACTGCGTTTAAGACAATGAACCAATACACCAATTCTAACTTAAGCGGGTAAAACATCGGAATTTGATGAATATCAATTCATAAATTGGTATTCAATCATTCGTATTTAAAATTATGTCTCATTGTATTAATAAATCGCTTATGTCAGCACAGTTCTCATCTGACACTAAACAATGAGATAAAAAAGAAAAAGTAGAGAAAATTATATGACAATTCCCTTTATCTTTCTCAAATGCAATTTTCTGTAAATCATACATATTCAAAACAAACAGCAAACCAAACCAATTTTGAGTGTCTTTTGGGATTGGCATTTTTATTTGATTCTAGGTTTTTCGGTTACACGCAGTATTCTTATTTCAATTCCTTCTTTAATCCGAGTATGTGGACCACTCTTGACGACAACATACATTTTCTGTTAAATAAGATACAAAAACTGCTCCGAAAATCGCAAGTTATCTCGGCAGTAGCTTAATATTGCATTTCAAAAGAGTAGCAGTTTCATTCTTAATAAAACAGGCTTATACATTCATTAAAGACCAGTTATGCCAGCAGTTAATAACAATTGACATACAGCATACAACATAAGAAGTGTTAATTGTCAAGCAAGAAGGTACTATAAATCACACATTTTGAATATTGGGTATAAACACACATATTAATTTTCCTGCAATTATTTTTGACTTTTGTATTAAAAGCAAAACGTAAAATACACACGTTAAATTAAAAATAAATTGTATATATTCTCATCTCCTTTCTTAAACACTAAAACTTACAAATTTAACAATCATTAAAAGCGAAATAAAAACGTTCTTTTAAAGATTGCCATATGACTAATTTGCTATTCAGAAATGTTGATAATTGGAAAGGACAACGACGTTTATTGAAATTTAGTGTATTATGTTTATATATTATACCTCACATAAATTTGCATCTTCTTTGGTTATATAGACTACACATGTCCGTTATCTTGAATAGTGCCCGGTAAAGATGCGCGCGCATCTAGTCAGCAGGCGATATGCAGAATAGCGCCCGCTGACTAAATGCGCGCGCATCTAATAGTGCCCGCTAGAATGATAGTTATTTGTAACATTTGTGCAAGCTTTACAACGCAAAGATGTTTAAAGTACTGTTTCCTTTGTTTACAAAAATGTCGTATTATTATAATACATATTATTAATAGCAACCGATAAATATTGATGGCATTTATAGTGTGTTATTTATTTTTTATTTCTATTGACATTTTCCTGCACAAAAATGTTCGGTATACAATAGGAAATAGAAAACCTCACTTCAGACCCAATGGCACAATAGTCACGGCTTCGGTTCATATACTATTTGGGGCTGCCTGGCTGGTCACTATTCTTCCATAGGGCCCTCACTGAGGTTTTTTCTTTTTTCAATACATGTTTTTTTAATCCATAACGTATCGCAAATGTTCACGGCTATTCGATGTTAATCTGATATGCCAACAATGAAGGGATATCGTTCAGATCGTGCTTAGGAAAATCGAATGGAACTTCACTCCATTTTTTGAAGAAAGAAATTGCCTCGGTGCGGTTATTTTTGAATTTCAAATTTTCCAGCTTAATTATATAAAGTAGGTATTCCCCTCTTTCTGCAACTATTCCCCAATCAAGAGGACACAGTTTGCAATGCATTTTATATCTTTTTAAAATGCCTGCGAATCTTTGCTGTGCTCTGTGTTCGACAAGCTTGACACGTACAGCAAACGTTGGATCGACAACAAAATGATTGCTTTCATACTGATGAATATCAGACGCCTGGCAAACGGTTGCATTACAGCGAAGGCAAGAAATTGTGAAGTCGTTTTCAGCAGTAATCCTTTTCTTAGGGTCTTCCATATGATTTTCACAGCATTTTAACTCAATTCCTTGATAATGTTGTATATTGTGTCGAAACGTTGTCGGGTCCATCTGCAAAATCTGCTTCATGGCGTTGTACATCATATTAACTTTATAAATGTTAACTTCGTCTCTTTGAAGCAAGTGTTTACTGGCAATCGTAACATGTGTAGCATCTGATTTTCTGGTTCTTCCTAAATAAAAAAAGTAGAATAATATCTGTATACCGGCTCAAAATCGCACCCATGAACTTTAACCCAAGCGTTCTAACTAAAATTCGAGACCTAGCAATACGTAACTTAAATAGTCAACATACTTAAGTGCGCAAGTTCACAAGTTGGTTCATATGTTTGCAAAGCTTCATCACATCACACGTAATGAAGTTTTAAGTATCGCGCGACAAAAAAAAATACGAATGGATGGAGTATGGTGTGTTACTTTTTTATAACAGAGTTAAGCTTTTATTTTGAAATGGGAACATTGAACTGCCGTATCTTTGATTTGTTTGACATGAAAAATAACCAGATATTATGAACAATTAAAGTGCAATTTCCCTGACCTCTCATTTGAACCTTTGTTATTTCGTTTCCAGCGTAGTTGTAGTTGATAACTATATTGCAATCAGGCACATCTAAACCTTCGATACCCACGGATGTACACACAAGTATCTTGTAGTGTCCCTCCTTGAATTTATCAAGGGTATTCGTTTGTTCATCTCTGCTCATACCTATTGCAACAAGTGAATACTATGCAATTCGTGAATTATTCTAAGATATAACCTGTTATTTAATCGAAGCCAAATCCTACGTCCGACAAAATCATCATTTAAATAAATTCTTACAAATGATATTCTACAGTACTAGTTTCATATTAAAATTACAGCTGCGCATACATATAGTACACAATGTCTGTCCGTTATATAGCTTATTCCATTTTAAAACGTGCATTGCATATCATTAAAAAGGACTATTAATGTACATATTATCTCACTAATTATTGCTAGGTTAACATCACACGCTTTAATTAACTGATTCAAATGTTCACAAACATGTATTCCGCAAACAAATAATGTACCTGTTATAGAGCCTCGGGTATCTTGTCCAAACAGGTAATGCACATTTATTCGAACGTCCTTAAATTCTAGGTCAAGAACTTCAGCCAATGCTTTGCACGTTGCCCTGGCTTGCACAAAGACCATTGCCCGTGAGTCATCTCCTTTGTCATTCAGCATCTGTCTCAACTGAGCAGACAATGTGCGGACATTGGGATTTTCCTCATCTCCTTTACCAGCTTTTATCAAAATCATTTGAACCTCTGTAAATAAACGCAAGTGTTATTGTTTATCATCAAGGCCTAGTCAAACTTCTGCACATCGTCTACTCATCTTAATTTCTATTATCAAATCTGCATCATGTGCAGTACATTAAAGCTTTGCTACGATTTGTTAGGTATCGGATAGAAAAATGTTCGGTAGTTTACAAGTTTCAGTAAACTTTTTAATGTTCACGCTTTTTTTGTGTTATCAATTGTTCTCCTCTGCGCACATTATTACAATACGTTATAAGAACTTATTTGCATTCTCACTGTAAACAAATAATACATGTAAACAAAATTGCATAAATGTTTGCTTTGCTTTCGGCAGAACCTCGAACTATTGTAAATGCTAACATAAAGTTATTATAGCAAACTCTAGAAACTATATAAGCTATACAACTTAATATGGTGTATCTATAAAGGATAATGAACTATTAAAAGCGATTAATATATATATAGTATATAGATTATATATATATATATATATAGATATATATATATAGATATATATATATATATATATATATATATATGTATGTATATATATATATATATATATATATATATATATATATATTATATATATATATAACATATATATATATATTTCAAACAAACAAGATGTGAACAGATCGCGAATATGTAAAATTCACAGAACCTCTAGTTTTACTTTTTACAGCCAACTAAAGGATGAAGTATGACAACATTGAGATAATTATAACATTTAACCAATGTGTATCATTGTAAGGTATCATTGTAAGTTATATCAACAAGTCCGGATAATGAAACACACAATCAAATTTGCCTCTAAGGCTCTATTCCTAAATGCTTTTTCCATAGTTCAATTTAATTTATTCAATATCGTTAACATAAAGTATAAAGCATAAAATGTGGCATAAAATGTGTTTGACATATATGACACCAGAAATGAACATTAAAAATAGTGTTTATTTTTCCATAAAACATCCGACGTATGTGTTATGATTTAATATGTTGTTGTTTTTTTCCACAGAAAAATGTTTTCAACATGAACGTTGTATATTCCACAGAAATCACGGGTTGCATTAAAAATTTAACAAAACAGGCAGGCGTGTCAAAAACAATTACACAACATTTACAAAAGAAATAAGATAATTATTTATTGATAAGTAGTAAGCAAAATAGTAAGTTTGAAAAAAAAAATTGTACATTATACAAACTTTAATAAACCATTTTGAACGTTATTGCAATGACCTGTATGGTCACCAAAACTGGTACCTCCATGAAGATTCCTAAGAAATTCATAAATATATGGACGTATGAACAAAATGGCCTTTCTTAAAGCTAATGACGCGAAAACATAGCATTTAATTGCCACTGCCTTGTTCACACAAAATGACAGTTCAAGTGAAGTATAGTTTTCATTTACAAGTTAGTTACACTTGAATAATATTCAATCATACATTCAACACAAGAACACATACCTTTGAACATTGCACCTTACATGAAATGACTATTATACAAGAAGGCGGAAAGAGGAGCAAGTAAAGAAATTGAGGTTGTCATTATTAAATTTAAAAAGTAATATACCTTTGAATATTTCAAATAATTCTTTCTCCCGTTCGGTCAGTCTGTCTTTGCCCTGTGATTCTACCTTTTGGGCATCTGCCAGATACTTTATGATATGTTTTGTTTGAAGAAGTTTGTTAACCTCAAATGCCGCGAGGAAAATCTGAAATGAAATAGACATAACATATTTGATTTAATATCATGTTAATAAATACGAATGGCGGATTACAGTGACAGGACAAGCAAGCTATTTACTATGGAAAAAAAGAGGTCCAAACACGATTTTCTATTGACGTACTAGGAGATATCTCGCACATGAGCCAACGTCTCGTAAGTCGTCTTCAGTGGAATTGTGTAGCCTAGCATGTTTTTGCAGTTTAAGTGCCCATTTGTAGTACGCTTCAGGCTTTCTGTCATGGCGCGGCCTTTTATCTAAAAGCACATCGACAAGTTCTGGCTGCAACGCAACGATTTCTGAAACGGATGCATAAACAGTATGACATTTATTTCCTTAACTAAAAATAAATATGCTCATGTAACTAAGAAATTTAAACTGCTGATGGTCTCATCGCCAACACTTTATTTTCAACAAATGCACGAATGGATTTTTGTTTTTGTCAGAACTATCATAATTGATACCAAACTACCTGATAAAAGTTGAACTGAGACATGCGTCTCTACTAAGACATCTATCTGAAGTTATAAGCTAATATAAAGAATAGTTTTCAGAGCATCATATTTCATGTATCATATAGTATTGTTTCAAGAAATTTACGTTCTAAAATGTATTCCGTTTCCCGAATCGCCTTGTCAACAGCCTCCCTACACGGGTCTCTGTCTTTTTCTGTCAGGTTGATTCTTTCTATTTAAGGTAAAATAACAAAGAAGCATGTTGCTGCGTAATTACAAACACATATTTTGCAAATCGGCTCATTATATTTTCAAAATAATATCTATACTGTTCCAAAATTAACTGGGAATTTTTAAGTTTCTTAGTTATTGCATAAATCTTTTCTGCACAATATCAAAGAAGTCAACACGTTTGCATATATGCTAACAATGATCAGAACATTTAAAAGTACCTTCCTTCGGAATATTGCACCATTTCAGGTATTCGGTTTCGTGTTTTTGAACTGTTGAAAGCACTTGGCAGTCCAACATGGAACATAGTTTCACGATGTAGTTAACAGACTCGTTGTCGGTCCTTGACTTTCCTATCCCTATCGAAGCTGTTAATCCAACAATCTACAACATACGAACGTCTGCTAGGCACAAAGGTAAAAACGTATTGTATAACATTCAATTGTATTCACTGCTCCCTCACCTTCTAATATTTAAGTATAAATTAAGTCTTATATAAAGTTTATCATTCAAACACTTTTCCTTTATGAATAGGGACGATTATCAGGTATAGATGTTGGTAATTTATATACCTGTGGAAGTTTTAGGACATTTTTTTTCTTGTCCATTAAGTAACGTCTGCCGATATTAGCATACGGAACATTTCCCGATGTGTGGTGGCATTCGTCTAATACCAACAAGGAAAAATCAGAAAGATGGACTGTTCCCTTTTTTATGTTGTTCACCAAAATTTGCGGCGTAAGGCACAGAATATGATTATTTGGAATAAATGCAGCCAGCATATTGGCGTCATCACTTTCACCGGAAATCAGCTTTATCTACAAATATAAGCACAAGTGACCACTTTGAAAGCGAGGTATGTTCTCCAAGCAGCTGTAATTCAGAAATGCCACAACTCCTAACCCTCAAAAAGCCGGTTGCAAACTGACGGAAAATCAGAAGTAGAACTTTGTCATAAAGCCGATACCAAAAATACAAATATGTCATTTTTATAAGTTGCTTTCTTCAAAACATACTCTTTATGTTGGAAACTATAACGCAGCGGTGTAAATTGTTCCTTAGATTTTAAACATAGCATTATGTTTTTTTTTTCATGAACAATAAGCACACACAAATTATGAGAAATCAAAGAACAAACGTATAATGTATTTTGTACATTTGTAGTCGCGTTAGTACTACAAAAAGACAGTACCTGGTACGAAGGTAGTCGTTTCGTGAGCGTTTGGAATTGTTGTTGGATTAGAACGTTTGTACGGGCCATAAACACGACCCTACGTTCACCTTTAAATAGAGAGCACAATGTCCATAACTCTATGAAATTCTATTACAATTCTCTCTACTCAATATCGTCAAATATTGAAATATACTTGAGAAATGTTCAAGCTTTTTTTTTTGCTTTTCAAACGTTAGCATTATGAGTTACTATGTGCCTGAAAGTGTCATAACCATAATGAATTCAAACACGTTTTTGTAAATATTTTAATAATTAAATAGAATCGATTATAAAAAATCGTATACGCAAAACGACCCATGCCTAAATATCTTAGCTCTACATATTCAACAAAGTTAACCGGTTTGATTTCTCCGTTTTCACAGTAATATCTGCAATGTTAACGTCAATTTTAATACAGGCTACTCTTCCTTCTAAATATATTTATCAAACGTTATTTCGTAAGGGTATGTTACAGGCTTAGTCATATACCTTTTGACGTATCAGCAAGATGTTTTTTAATGATGTTCAAAGCCACGTATGTTTTACCGGTACCCGTTTCAGCACAAATGATTGTGTTCAATCCTTTCACGGCATTTTCGGAAAGTTCTATCTGATATTCCCTTAGTTTGAACTCGGAACCAGTTATGTCTTCGCACTGGTCCATTCCTGAAGAGGCTTAAATAATGTTACGGTTAGAAACAGTAATTAAAAATTTAATGAATGCATGTTTATACGCTGAACACACATTGGCAAATATAGAGCTTTTATTGTCAAGAAAATAATACTCAGCAATAGTTAAAACTCAGCTTTTTAGTGATATATGTTGGATTTCGTCGGAACAGCTATGTTATACCTGTGTGTTTGTTCTTTTCCAAACGATGGCTATGTGAGTGTGCAATTAAATATTGAAATTAAAAATGAATGGTAGGTCTATAGAACGTATTGCAAAAATATAAACAATTAATACATTAAACAAAACACTTCTGTGCGCGCTAGTTGAATATCATTAACTATGATACCTTGTGTATCTTCGTCAGCCTCTTGTGTATCTTCGTCAGCCTCTTGCGAATATGATTGCGTATATTCCGGAATGAGTTGAACTAGCGGGGTTTGCGGGGTATCTAGTAATAGCTCTTGTGTGGCTGTTGGTGTCGTATCTCCTATTGTAACTTGTTTTAGTGATGTTGTTACATCTTCAATCAAATGAGATGGAAGTTCTACAGTAGACGCTTGTTGGGTATTGACCATGCTTCCCGATTCAGGCTCATGTTTATATGTTTCCTTCATGAACGTTTTATTTCGTCCCATAATTTCATGCACAGGTATTGGAATTGTTTCCATTGGTTCATTATTTGACAGGACACATTTGAAGACATGTTTGGAATGCGTTAAGTTTTGATTGTCGGCAGAATCACCGTCTTTATCAATAGGATCTTTAAAAAACAGGCAAACTGTATAAGAAAACTTTAAATAGTTTATCTCCAGCAAAATGGATACAATATTATAGCAGGCGGTTCTTAATTATGACAAGTGAACAACTTCTGAACAAAGTGAAACTGAGTTAAGTCCCCATTGTTTCAAAAGGCATGAGGTTAATCGGTAATTACAAACTTTGGTATCTTTTAGCATATATATTTAATTAAATGTATGTCACCGTGGAAACGTTAAACATCCATATCATTAAATACTTACTGTCTGCAGCCATTCTTGTTGCAGGTTGTACAACTGCAATTTTCTTTCGACCTGTGTCAATAATAATACATAATAATTAATACTTTGTTTCGACATCAACACAGTAAACCACATTGCATGAAGGGCGATATATGCATTTTTTCATCATTCATGAACAATGAATATAAATATTGTACAAGGTTACCATGTTGGTTTGTCGGCAGATATTTTGAAGGATCGTCTAAAAAGTCTGGTTCCAGCAATTTAACCTCCTCTTCGTAATCGTTGTCTCGCAACGCGCAAAGGAAGTGGTAGTACCACTCCCCTGGCCTTAAGCGGCATTGGATGCGGTCTAGCAAACACATCGCGGCGTACACTCTGCTTTTGTTCAGACACAAATTACGAATTTCTTCACTATCATGTTCTGCTATGACGTCGTTGGCTATAAGGGTTGAAAGAATATCGATAGGGTCTATATTCTTTTCAAGTGTAGAACTGAAAAACTTTATCATTTTTCTGCCCCTCTCTCTTTCTTCATCTTCATATTGATGTTCAGCGAGCAAGAGTGACTTCACATAAACTAAGCCTGAAAAATACACACCGCATTTTCAATATTTTTTTGTATTTTACTTAATTTTGGATTACAACTTAACGTCATGATTTACAGTTTTTAATTTCAGATACTTAAAGTCTCTTAACGGTGTATTTAACATAAAGCATTTAAGTGTGACATTGACTGTGCATTGACTTAACTGTAATGTAATCTCATGAAAATCCGTCAACTGGTATAGGGATATGAAGCAGACACGAAATAAAGGCTCAAATATTTGATCTCCATACTGAGCCTTGGGCTAACTTGATATACTCGTAAAGTATACATCATCGCAATGACTTAAACATTGTCGCAGCCTCATTGCATTCGTTCAGTTGTATACGATACACGGTTACAAAAGATTGTCGGTCTCTCGACAGAGAGACGGGCGAAGACCATTCTTAAATTTCTTACCGCTTCGACAGAGGGCAGAGATGAAGTCTCCATCGGTGAAGCAGCGTTTAAGGAATATAAACCAAGAAACAGGTTGATTTTGAAGACCGTTTATTGTCGTGCATATGTAATAAAAAGCGTTAAACATTTGAACTGGAAATATAAGAATATTACCTTCTTTGTGTAGACACTCGATGAATAGAGACCACCTCTTTGGGGCCGCACTCTTCCGTATAGCATTGATGAGTTCATTTGCCGCTACATCGGTAGTCTTTTCTGTGTACAGTTGTCTTAATTTGGTCTGTGTGTCTAAATAATATACGCAATAGATAGGCACTACCTCATTTGGGTTCAAATAATGTACCCACAGATTAATAATATGTCTTTAAATGGAATATTTAAAATAATACTTTAACTTACTTTAAGGGACCTTTTCACATATTTCGGCATGTATTGAATGTTGTCATTAAATGCTTTTATATGAAAAATGTAAACATGGGAACTAACAGCTCCAGTAGAAACAACAATGCAATTAGAAACTAACAAAAAGGAATCCTAAACTTGGCTCGAACCACCGACTCTTGGAGTAAAAACCTAACACTTAAACCACTCAGGCATCCGTGCACACACAGGGAGTGGTGTATTTTATACATTATATAAACAATCCTCGTGAAGTCACAAAATATAACTATAACAGAACTCTCCAATCTATTCAACTGTTTTGCGTTTGTAACGATGTATACTGTTCATTACTGTTTTTAAATTGTTTAAAGGTGCATATAATTGCATCATAGCACGGTAAATAGTCAGTATTACTGTTTCCTCGCAATATCATAACTACAACGAAAATTTGCAAATCTGAAACAATCTTTTCCGATTGATTCAATTAACCTAGAACGTGAAAAGTTCCCTTTAATGAAAACCATATTGAACGTTCATATTTATTTATAAGTAATGAAGTTGAATACTACTAAGTTATTTAGGTAATTATGGATTTGTATCTCAAGATATCGTACTGATATAGTATGTTTTCAAATCATCGATTAACAGTATGTCTTAACGTGTTGACTATGTTTACCTTCGTCGATAATGTTTTGTGCGGCCAATTGGGATATAATGGTTGGTGTCTGAAGACATCTCACAATTTCCCTTTTCCAGTATTTCACTCGCTCCTCAATAAGCTCTTCGTTCATTGGGCATATTTCTCCCGACATTGTAACATCGATGTTTCTGAAGAACATGTTTGATTAAATTGCATTTTAAAAATCATAATAAAGATACACAATAAAGGCATTATGTTTAACAACATTATAAATACATCTGTAATAATTTCTATTGAGTAAAAACAATGTGCAGCTGCAATGCCTATTCACTGTCTAATAAAACAATTTATTTTTTTCGACGAAATGACGTCATTAATCCAGCGAAACTATCCAGTTACACTCTTATACAATGTAAATAAGCGGTGAAAAAGCATTAAATAAAAAGGAAATTTGTGTGGATTCGATTGAATATCGAATTAATTTTACTCGTGATCATAAAAATACATATTATCACTCGTGGCTGCGAAAATCGTGAAAACATTATTTTATGTGATCACGAGTGAAATAAAATCGATATTCCATCGTATCCAACAAATATCATCTATTCTTATTTAATCCGTAAATATTTATCCAATATTACGAAATTAAAAAAGTTTAAATAAGGTTGTGTTTCAAACGTACACAAAATTCCAAAACATAACAATTTAAGGCATTGTTTTGTCTGAATTATGAACATTGTCCACGATGCTTATTTGAGTTACTTGTATACATGCATGTTTAGACAGGAAACCGATGGATCTTAAAGTGATATTATGTGCATCTAACAGTATATGCTATGTTTATAGGTGTCTATCGCAACCCTTGTTTATTTTTGGTGTTTTCACTTTATATACATTTATATTTGTTAATGCAGCATCAACATACGGGCATTAGGGAAATAGAAAAATAATGCATTTGAAAATCGACCGTACTTTCGTTTCGACAACTGACAACAGAAATGATTCGATGTACGATGTGAGTCTAAATGTAGTTTTCATGCAGATCTGTTCATACGACACAAAGACACAATTTTGTTTTACGGATCATTTTGGCTTAGAGGACTAGGTGAGTCATGTGAAATATCGAATATAATATAATTTTTTTTATAAACAACTGGTAGCAAGATGAGTTGTAGATAATTGGTCAGTCATCACATTATAACTAATTCCTTTGACCTGTTAATTCTTTTCAGCTCAATGCATCAGCGAAAAATGCCCATAATAATCGAAACAAAACGTTCGTGTATTTATAACACAGGCGTAATTCGTACATGTTCCTGGAAACTTACCTCGTTAAGGCAGATGTTAGTTTTAACTCAACCAATTGTGTGAACACCGACTGTAAGTGATCGCTGTCATCATCAACTAGTGATATTTTGTTATCAATCTTATATAAACATTAAAGTGATATTATGGGCATTTTTCACTGTTGAATTGAACTGAAATGAATTAACTGGTCAAAAGAGTAAGTTAAAATGTGGTTACAGACCAATTATCTGCAACTCATTTTGCTACCAGTTGTTTATTAAAATAGATTGTATATTCGCTATCTTACGTGACTCACCCAGTCCTCTAAACCGAATTGATCCGTAAAACAAATTTGTGTCTTTGTGTCGTATGAACGAATCTGCACTAAAACTAAATTTAGGTTCACATCGTACATGCATGATCCGTTGTCAAACGAAAGTACGGTTGATATTCAAATGGATTATTTTTCTCTTTTCGGGATATTGTTTTAGTATGTTGATGCGCATTAACAAATATAAGTGTATATGAAGTGAAAACACCAAAACTAAACAACGGTTGCGATAGACACCTATAAACTGTTAGATGCCCATAATATCACTTTAACTATTGTTTGTGTACACACACATGTAGATAATGATTCTAAATTGACACTATTAAGGGATGTTAATCTACACGCGACATGTAAGTGTTGTCGCAAGAAAATGACCCACTATCATTTGTTCGGGTATTATGTTTTTTTCTCAATGTCAGGAAAGATATATACACTCTTTATAAATTTGTCAATAAAGCTTGATTTTCTGTACTTTAATGCACTCACATTTATGAAATTAATGGAGCTTGATTTTCCATAGTTAAATATAGTAAAATAATTCAATTAAAGAAGCTTGATAGTCTGTAGTTAAACTTAATTTAATATATATATAATTAAACAAACTTTTTTTCTGTAGTCAAATAAACTAAAATTAATTTAAATACATTTTCATATGTATAATTGATAATTTATCATGTAAGTAGTATTTTACACCTAACTACTGTGTAGGAAGTGTAATGTCCGTGGGAGCGTGCATTTGCATTCGGGAACTGACAGTGTTTAAGTGACGTTAGTTGGAACTGACTTCCAAAATTGCGTCGTTTTGATGATTATCACTCAGGAGTAACTTTTATTGTTACTCGGTAACAATATATATTTGTTCCAACGTTTGTTTGTTTCAAGATCGTAGGCAACGCACCATGGAAATAAATAATCGTGTTTATTTATAATAATAATATGTTATAGTTTTATGTAAACAAGCGCAATTACTGTTTATTATAAGAGACAATGATATTAGTACATCCGAAAGCTCGAAGGTTACGTAAGTAAACAACACATTCGTGGACTGTTTTCCTTCCAATTTTCTTTATTCCGTGCATTGTGTTTTCGATCTTGAAACAAAAAACCGATTGAAGGACAAACACTCTAGAGCCGAAAGGCCATATTAATCGGAAATAAATATAAAGTGGCTTACCGGGTGAACATACACTTTACTCCTTGACGAAAATCACGAAAACGACGCCATTTTGGTAGTTAGTTTCAACTTACGTCACTTAAACCATGATTCTGTACAAACGATATGAAAGACATTAATAAAATATGTATAATTTTCAAAACAGTCAAATAGCGAATTTAAACACCATTGTAAAATCGTAAGTAATGAATACATACACACTCTGGTAAACTTAACGTGATGCTACAGACGATTGTTATTTATAAAGTCTAATCCCTTTATTTAGGATAAAAAATATCCTCATATTTTTGTGGTAATACTTCTTTTCAATAATCCTCGATTTTCAGAAAATGTTAAAACTGCTTACACATATGATTATACGAATAGTCAATCCTTCACGATTTTCAGAAAATGTAAACCCTGCTGACACATGACAATCAATACGGAAGTAAAAATTGTTACCAAAAAATAAGCGTTTATGAATGTATGTTAACATTTCATTTAAATCAATTAAGCACGTGTTATGTTTATAGTCATTTTTTCAAACGCTACATAATAACTGTAACAAACAATGGTAATTTCTTGGTTTAACATTTCAGTACACGCATTTACTTACAGCTTTTCATAAAATACCTTCCACAATGAACCAGTCGTAAACTTAACATCACACGATAAGGGAATTGAGTATATAGGTCAGCGAGTTACATGTATATCGTACTGCTTAAAGCAGCATATTCACTTACTTGTTGGTAGCCAAATAGTAAACTAAAACCATGACTACAATACTGCATTGGAGGCTATCTTGCGTTTAAACCTGGTCAGCTGCCGCAGGGGAGGGGGCGGGGTAGCCTCATAAAATTAAATGACGATGGTTTTTAAGGGATATTAAACATAGTTTGGTAAACAACAATAAATGCATTTACTACCAAATTATATTACATTGAAATTGTTTAAAATACTTGAGTGCCATAGAAATAAGCGTTGATCTGTTATACATGACAATTATCACGTAAAAAAGTCCTAGCATCCGAGAAGCTGGGCTTATTGTTACTGTTGTCTACAATGCTCATGTTTTCTGTGCTTTATTATCAACAAGTAAAGCACAGGTATTGCACCATATTCATACAATTTTTGAAATCCAGTTTACAAAAAGCAAGATAAATCTAAATGTTTAACATATAAATGCACTTTCGTGTGTAGCAGTCCTTTATATTATACAAATGATGATAGGTTACATTGGCCATGTCGCAATAACAGGCAAGACACAGGTACACAATCAAACAGAGATTGTCGATACCGTTTACATTATGCTTCCCGTTGGTTTAAATGAAAATATCATTATAGCGGTTATCATTAATCGATAACCTATCGTTATTGGAGTGCGGTATGTTCTGTTATGTTTTGCTCTGTACAATAGTAGGGATAATTTGATCGGAATGAGGTTAGCTTTACACCGCCTTATGTAAAATAGTAGGGGTAATTTGATCGGTATGATGTTAGGTTTACACCGCCTTGCCACTTCCCCTTTGCAGATTCGGCGAAAATTTAAAGGTTCGTAAAATGTTGTTTAACAATTTTGGCAAAAATAATTTAAGAAGTACAGAGTATTATTTTTTAATAAGTTCAGAGTTTACGCATAATGACTTAAGGAGTGCTGTTGGTGATGTATTGAATTGGATGATATTTATTGGATCTGGATTTTTTTATCGATTAAAAAGGTTGTTATTGGTGGTTGTCAACATCATCATCTCGTATTATGTTATTGGTATGAGCAGTGTTATGGGATAAAATGATTATGCACCAGTAAGTTGCAGTGTTAAATTGATTCCATGATGGAACTTAAAAACCTTGCAAAAACCGTATCAAAGCGTAGGCGACAGGGAAAATGTCATGAGAGTGTTAGTCCGGCTGTGGTTTCGGTCACTGACAGTGGGTCATCTGGTGCAGCGCCAGGCCCTGGGCCATCAAGCGCAGAGACAGTCCCTGGTACAAGTACGCATGCTACAGAGTCAGCCTCTGGGAAATGTATTGAGTTAATTCCCGATGCAACAGCTCCAAAGATGCCAGTTGGCGTGGAGGCTTACCCAGCTAATGAACAGGTGTTGTCTTTTGATTTTGACACCAACCCCATTCCAATTGCAAATGTACACAACCAGTTGGGTTTGCATGTATCACCTGCCATTAAAAATAAGATTATTTAAGGAATGTACATATATATGGCTTTAATATTACTCGTAGAGTCTCAACCAGGGTAAAAGTCGCATGGTTTGAACCTCAGTCAATCTGGACAGTTGGTTATCAACTTACTTGAGCCTTCAAAATCAATAAATACAATTGAAGCGTGGTCAGACGCATTTCTAGTATATGCTAGTATCTTTTTAACAGTACACCCTCACATGACGCAGGAGTTACTCAAATACATGAGTACAATTAGGACTGCGTCAAGGAGGCATGCAGGACTGGGTTGGAACGCCTATGACCAGCAGTTCCGTTTGCGCCTTGCGGTTGATGTACTGGTACCCGCGTTGATAAAATTGATTATGAGCTTTGGTTGCTATATGTTGGACTTTCTATGCAGGGGGTAGGCGCGGAAAGAGTCATGGTAATAAAATGTTATGATTTTAATTACAGCAGGAGGGCTAGGGATCCTTGTCCGTATAGGAATAATTGTTTTAGTTTTAATGGTAATCATCCTTCTAATATGTGTGAGTCTGCTTTTAGTGGAGTGCATGTTCAGGGAAATAGGGGATTCTTGTCAGGCAGGGCCACTGCTCCCTAGGGCCCGCGTTTGGCTGGGTTTAGACCGGGTTTCAGACCAAGACACCCTAACGCCATCGTGCGAAAACATTGATTTAAGTCTGGGAAAATCACCGATAAATACTGATGTGCTTATTTCATATTTGAACATTTATTCAAATATACTTGATGCCGAATGGTAAAGGGGGAATTTTTGAAAGGCTTTCGTCTTGGGTTTACCGGGCCAAGGGTTTAAACAGATGCATGTTATTTGAAGTCGGCACGTTTACGTTCAAATATTTTAAAGCAAACAATAAACAGTGAGTTGGCGGCTGATAGATTTGCGAGCTCTTTTACGTATTATTTAATAGAACATTTAAAAAATAGGCCTGTTGGCCTCGTTCCAAAATCAGATGGATCATAGCGGCTTATTACACATTTGTCTTGTCCTAAAGGAGGTAGTGTTAAAGATGGCATATGTGATGATCTTAGTAGTGTGAAATATACCTCACAGTGTAGATAGGATTTTTTAAGCTTAGTTTTAACACCGAAATGGTCTAACGTGATATAAAACGACGACTTCAGTTTGTTATGCTTAAAGGATAATAATACTAATATTTACACAGATAAATTTTTGCCTATGGGTTGCAGGGTATCTTGTGCACTGTTTGAGAAGCTTGCTACATTCTTGCAGTGGTTAGTTACTTATTTTGCAAAAGGGACGCCTTGGATTATTATTTAGATGAATTCATTTTTGCGGGGGCTGACAATACGGGGCATTGTAGTGATCTAGATGGTACATTCGCACAGGTGTGTAGCTTGCTGGGGGTTCCTATTGCTCAGGAGAAATCAGTTGGTCATTGTAAGAGTTTTTTATTTTTAGGATTAGAGCTGGATTCGGTTTATATGATCGTTTGGATCCTGTTGCTTAAGGTTTATGAGTTGCGGGTAGCTATAATGCAGGTACTTCAGAGAAGGAATGTTACGTTAGAGGAATTTCAGTCGCTGGTTGAAAAATTGTCATTTTTCTGTCAGGCTTTAATATCAGGGAAGACTTTCCTGCGTAGGTGCTATGATATGATGGTCAGTGCAAAACATCCTTATCATAGATTACGTATGGCAAAGGCAACTAAGGTCGATTTAGATATGTGGTTTATTTTTTTAAGACAAATTTAATGGTGTAACGCATATCCCTCCGGACTCATGGTTAGACAGCAGCGTTATACAATTATACTTAGACAGTGCAGGTTCCCTTGATTTTGAATGTGGCTGTTTTTTTCAATGGAAAATGTTCATTTCCCTGGCTTAAACAATGGGGTTCGGTTATGAAAGATATCACAGTTTTAGAAATGGTCCTTGTGATTCTTAGCCTGTGCCTATGGGCTGGAAAGTTGCAGCATAGGAAAGTTTTACTCCTCATAGATAATGAATCTTTGGTTATGGTTATCAATAAGCAAAAACACAGTCAAAAAGGCTTATGCAGCTAGTTAGGGCATTTGTTATGTTATGTTATTTAATTTGGTATCGTAGTTAAGTCTTTGCATATTTCTACTCATGTTAATTCTATAGCCGATTCTATTTCTCGCAAGCTATGGGACAGGTTCCGGAAGTTATGTCCGGATGCACACTAGGATCCATGCCAGATACCAGCACTTTATCACTCTCTGATATCTAGTCTGAGTCTGAGTGATTGTTAAAAGCGACATTTGCAGATAATACAAAGGAGCCTATAACAATGGTTTTCAACAATTTGAAAACTTCAAAAAGGAATATAATTTACAAATAATTTTGCCCCCAACTTTAGAGCAAAATTGAGAGCGGTCGGTTGTCAATGTTAAATATGTGACGTTTCAGATGTTTCTAGGCATTACGTAATTGAGAAGGCTTTGGAAGGTTTAAAGAGATCTTCGGTAAGGGGCGGGTCTAGATTCCTGATAACCAAGCATATATTGAAACATATAGTGTCAGTTTTACCTATAGTTTGTAATAATATGTATGAGAGTCACTTGTTCGCTGCGGCATATTGCTTTGCTTTTTCGGCTTTCTTAGGGTGGGCGAAATTTCTGTAACAACAAACAATTCTCCTTGAAAGGTTATTTCACAGTCAGATGTTTTGGTTAGTGAGAAACATGGCATAATCAAACTTGGTATTAGTTTTTCTAAAACGGATCAATATGGTTCAGGGACAATTTTAAAGATAATCAAATCCATTTTAACAGAAATATGTGGGGTAAACAACATTTCGGGACACCGGTCTATTAGTGGGTCATTCTTCTGTCATTTAGATGGAACTCCCTTATCGATATTGCTCGCACCTGGCTTACGGCAAGTTTACATCGCATTCCTTTAGAATAGGATCAGCAACTTCTGCGGCAATTGCAGGTTGTGTGTGATGTCGAAACTATAAAGAAAGCTGGTAGATGGCGTTCAGAGGCGTATCGGGTTTATCTTAAGCCTGAATCCGTTTATACATTACCTCAATTGTCATAATTATTTCAAGCTGCAGCTTGTCGTTACCTGTTTTTCTTATAGTTAGGGCATTGTTGTAACTAGAACAAAGTATTTCTAAATCCAATCAAAGTGTGGATCATTGGTTCATCCATAATCAAGCAAGCTTTTGTAGCGGCGAGACAGAGGCCGGAAGGTGTAAATCTGGGTTTAACAGACGCAGACATAATGTGGCAGGGATACGATAGTTTGTCACTGTTAGATGTTAAAGACATTGAAGGAAGTTGCCGAGACACCAGATTTGATCATTTAACACTGCAGTGGTAATGGTGGTCTGGATTTAAAAAAACAATTATTCGTTCTCTTATTGATGTCATTATTAATTTTATAAATGATGGTTTCAAGTGTAAAATTGTGTGGTCCCAAATGTTGCCACGCAATACGTGGCGTTATTTTTGTCGCTATAAATCCTTGTAGGATAAAAATGAACAGTTACGAAGCAAACAAATTATGCTCATGAAGGGAAGTAACTCCAGCATTATTCACTGCAGACGGAGTACACCTGTCCTTCCTTGGAAATTCTGTCTTTATTGAGCAGATAGCGGGTTCATTGCATGCGTTCAAAAGGGGCCTCAAAATGTTTTTAGTTAATCTCTGGACAGTTAAATGATTCCCGTACTAATCCGGCAAACAGTATCAGTTTAGGTTAGATGTCACCACAGATCATTAGCATTTCTAGTTCTTTTGGCGATGACCGCACCGAGTTTGCAGATACGTATGCAAACTCGTTGCGCTCTATTGCGGTCAGCGACCTCAAAACATTACTTTTTTATACTTAAGTTGGTGTTCTAATAGTTTAAATTGGCTTTGATGCCTGCTCCCCAGGTTCAGCCACGGATCAAACTATCATTCTGCAATCTAGCTAATTTCGGTCTAATTTGAACAATTAAAATTCAGTTGCCGTAAATTTGAAGTTAGTCTAATGTTACAGTTTTAAATTTGTAGTCAGCCGCCTCAGATGGGCATATAATTTTAAAGTTAGCCTTTGTGGCATTAACGGAAATTCAGTTGCCGTAAATTTGAAGGTAGCCTTTTGTGACAGTTTTACATTTGAAGTTAGCCTTAGTTGAGCATATAATTTTAAAGTTAGCCTTTGTGGCATTAACTTTTTGCTGGTAGATTGTCTCAAAAGGCACACTTTGCTCGACGGCCTGTTGAATCGAAGTTGGGATCAACACGATGAGTACAGGAACCATGACCACAAATCCGAACAAGACAGTCTAGTCGAAAGTAATGTAAAATATTTAGTGAATAAATGTGTTGTCAAGGGTATAATGTTTTTTGTGCTTTTTATATCGATGGGATGTCGAATAACGAAACTGCTTTGGTGAAATCCGGATATACAAAATAGTAAAATTAAGCTTAGATAAAAGCATGCACGATTTCTTGTTTGGTCTTACAGGAATTCACCCGGGTAGTCGTTGTCCGGAAATCGGTTGTCCTCCAATATCCCAAAAACAATAATTCACTGTTTCAAACAGTTAAAATCAACACTGAAAACTATTAATAATGGTCACTATTTTACCTGAACTACTTCCGCCACTTGTGATACCCAATTTCAACAAAAACTACTCTACAAATGATATTCATAATAAAATACACATTTATTTCCATTGGAAACGCATCCGTGTTAAAGTTGTAATGCTCATCTGCTAACTCAAAAATATATGGCATTGAAATTAATTAATTAAATGTAAGAATCGCAAAATTAATTTATTTGAAGTTAAAAAAAAAAATACAGCAAATGCATATTCAATAAAAGAGAAACATCAATATCAGTAGCAGAAACAACGACGTCGGTGCTGTCCACAACAGAAACAGATCAAACATGCCCACGGGCTTCAGGAACAGTGTCTGCTAGTATGTAATCTTTAACAGCCATTGCAGAAATCAGTGTTTTTAAATGTAATAATATCTTTTCTTCTCCGAAGACACACTTACGACAGCATAGTGTACATAGTCACCATATCTTAATCATTCTGGGGTTTTAATATGTGCTTCTCGTCGCGCAAACAGATTGAGTGGATACGAGCTCACAACACTAAGAAGTGTCGTCATCTCCGTTGACCGGCATTTAAAGAAAACCCACAGCTAACTAACGCTAATAAATGACAAAGAATAAACCAAAGTTGAACACGTTCTAGAACGCAAACAAAAAGCGTAAAATTAACCAAACGTATTGAAATAAACCCACGGAAACTGTGGCACGCATGACATAACACATTAAGGCGATGTATTCTGCACGTGGAGATTCCATTCCTACAGAGTTTATTCATTATTTGTGGATGATATGCATCATTCATTTTGTTTGCATGGGGAATGCAAAAGTTATTTACAAGCTCTTTATTCTAATTTTTTGTTGGAGGGACGTCATTGTTGGTGTCGATTCTATAAAAGTGGGCAAACATATTGGTATAGAATCGGGACACCAGACTAAGGCAAAAGCATATGAAAATCTAAGAAAACAAAGTGAATTTTTTAACTCTTAAACCTGTTAATGCATGGAACATTTATAGCATTTAAATTCAATATTGATCAATGTATACTTGTTATTCAATGTATGATCCACCTGTAGGAAAGCATTTGTAAAAAATTATAAAACTGGTATTGTGTTATTTTATACAGCACACCAATGCTGCCTGGCTGATACATGCACGAGAAAAAACATTGACAAGCAATCCTATATATCACAGTTTTATAATATTCGCTAAATGATATTTGTGTGAGCTATAAAACATCTTTGCATTGTCAATACAAAGCTTAAATTAAATGTTAGTTTAGAAAAGTCAAATAAAGGGCATATGCAGTCACTGAAGGGTCAGACAGAAAGCCCGTTCACCTAAACATGATGTATGCAGACAAAGGGCCTGTATAAATTAGGTCAGATGACAATCCGTTCTTTATACCGCCGATAAATAGAACGTACACAGCGCTCATTGTTAAGGAAGTAAGCAACATGGATCAACACAATTATAGCGTCATGACATAGATGAAGGCGGATGTCGGGATAAAATAGTCCCGAATCCTCCCATACAGGTAAAATCCTGAAGTTAAAATTGAAGTAGTTCACATATTCCCCCGAAAAAATGTGTACACGCATTCATCCTTCAGTTTTCAATTTTAAATTAACAAAGTCACGGGATGCATGGGCCAAACATTGTCAATGCCAACCTTTGCTACTTTTTTTTCAATATTCCGTGTTTTCCATCTATCTCTATAAATTTCTAAATAGATGCAGCTGTAAATTTTTATTCTGATCTTTAATTCTTGAACAAAGACACAAATTTACTACGAACGTTTAATTTGTAATTACCATGTTTCCATTATATGTATTTATACTATTGCTAAATAAACGGTCAATTACATACACTAATCTGTACTTGTCAACCTGTGCTTATTTACTGTTCATGTTCTATAATATCATCAATTCACATAGATACAGCTTTTCTAATATATTTGAACTTATGAACTTATTTTCTTTAAACTTTGGTTAAATTTCTGCTTTTAAAAAATGATTTCATGTACATGTCAATTTTTGGTTAAGAATTTGAAATTCTGATTTTGACTGATAAAAAAGGATCTTATATTGTGATTAACATTAAGTAATATGAATTAATATGTTGTGCAAATACCAATAACTTTGTAAATATTCATTTTAAAACAGTTTGTTGGTGTATGGTGTAAATCTGTCTTTAAGAATGCATGCTTAATAAATTATACAACAATTGTGAAAAAAGTTCAACTACTTATGCGTTTTTCTTTCAAAATGATTATTGAACAGATTGATATAAAATATGTTAAATATATACGTTTTTAAGGTACTGGTCGGTCTCATGAAAATATCAACATGTTATCTTTTGCGTTCAAATCGCTGAAAAAAACGAATTTGAATCTAAATTTCTCACTGATGTTGAAATTGTATTCATTTACGATGAATGATCTATTGTGCTATTACGGCATTAACTGAATAAACGGTAAAAGAGATACATTAAAAATCATTATAGTCTAAATGACTTGTTTACAGTGCAATAGAACACAAGATCCAGAAACTGAGTTTATAGATAATAATTGTAGTTATTATACATAGTGTAATAACCCAGCCTGTTTACTGTTTTTACTTACGCGGAATACAGTTCCCATATTTATAATACTTATACTTATATTAATGATGACGAAGAGGATGATGATAGTAATTGCACTTACCTCGTTATTCACGTAAGGCTGGCTATGTCAATTGTTTACATCATTTTAAAGCGAGATTATACGATTTTGTCAAATATTTATTATTTTATATAAAATTTGTAAAACAAATATTAAACATATATTTCAATATAAATTAAAATAAAAGTAAAGAAGAACATGTGTCGAAAAATGCAAAATAAGCCAGACATTTTATTCTGATATCAAAAATGTCTGTACAGTCGAATTCGCCAGCATGTAAATCATGCATGTACGATGTGAATCTAAATTTAGAATCTAAATTTAGTTTAACGGTCCATTTTAAATTCCTGCAACGATATCTATTCATACGACATCCGAACACTTACTAAAAAGACGAATGATTCGGATATTGTAGGAAAATATGTACGAAATATCTTCGTCACAATCGGCTCGGGGCGCTAGTTTGTATTTGCTGCATTTCATGAAATTCGTCATCAATGTATTCTTTTTCGTGCCTATTTTGTGTTCTTGTAACATATTTTATCAAAATATTTCAATTTAACACAAACAAAAAATCGTATAATCTCGCTTTTAAACTATAATCAATTTCTTTTCTATTACTTTTCCATTATGCCACGAATTATAAAGTGCACGAATAGGTCACCAAGTATGACCTAAACTGCTTCCGTTCGATCATGTTGTATATGGACAGGCCATATGTATACATTAGTATGTAAATGTTATGCATAAATCTGCTATGTCATGGCTACCAAATTCATGTCATATGGTCATTGGTCATTTAACGCCACGCGGGCACTTTCGAGAAAGTATATAAGGGCGGTCGAATTCAAAATTGATAGCACAACTTCCACCTCAGTTGCTCGACGTGTCTTGGCAAAGAAATTTAGTAAAACCATCTTGGATAAATGGAGTTTAACAGTAAATATTGCCTCCACGAAAGTGATCACCAAATGTCTCTGCATTTACAATACGAACGGTACTTTCCAATAATATAAGTATTTTATCTATTCAATAAACATATTATATAAACTGCAAATAGTATTGTTCTACATGAATAATAAACGGACGACAATCTAAACACAGTTCGAGTTTCCCATCCTGACGGACGCCACAATATAAATAATTACCGATTAACAAGTACATTAAAGTATGTTATCATGAATAAATACAAAGCACCTGCATATATCTTATGGCCACCAATATACGGAATCTGCTATATTGTAGAACAATATTACTACAACTCAGCAAAGATGAAACACGCATCACAATTGTAATGCGAACCACCCAAATAATAAAACATACAATTCTTAACACTATTTAGAAAACATTAAACAACATAACATACCAATTGTGGATTGGCCTCTTATGACAGCTTATGACTGAACCTGGTCTGCAGATGATCCCCAGTACTGTTACTGCAATATAAATATAACGGTTCATGCAAATAGTAAAGAAAGTGATCTTTGTTATGACTGTTTAAATTATGAACATATGCTGCCATCATGAAAACTACTGTTGTGTTTCACCTGTTAGCTTTTGGTGCGTGGGAAACTGATAGTATAAACATGAATAGTAAAAAGTTGGATACTTACACAAATGCATCTTTGGCGTTCTTCAACGTGGTGACAATCTCGTAAAAGCGACTACACTTGTCAACATCTGGTCATCGAAGGGCATTTTTAGTCTTGCGCAACCATCACAAGGCTCATGACCCACTTTTCCCGAGGACATCGGCTGTCAATTGTAACTGGTTCCCATGCGCGCAGTCGACAGGTGCCGGACACTAGACTCCTCCCAATATTCTCCTCTAGGACCGCCGCCTCCATGGTAATCGTACGGTCGCACCCAAGGTAGAAGAAATAAAGACTGAAATGGGACCATGACTCCCTCCCGCAGGCCCAGGAGTGCCTTCACCTAGCGGGGTACCTAATGACCGCTGTGTATATTTATTATTTCATATCTAAAGTTCCATCACAACAATTAATCCAAAAAAACATTCTGGTCGGCTTTCGTCCGACAATAACGGTTACTTCCGGCCATGGAGAAACCGGGTATTACTGATGTATTAGGACGTGGAAAAATGCAATACACTAAAAAAAATACAAAAAAGAAGCTCAACATGCACTGCAACCGAGAAATACGCATCCGGTCATTCCAATTGAAGTAATGCGATGTGGCAGTTGTCATCAAGCACTGTCACATATAAAATAAATCAAGAAACGTGCAAGTAGTTTTTATAGGAAAACTCAAAATGCTCTATCACCGGTGAATTCAACCTCCGGTCACTCAAAGGAAGTAATGCGGTATGACAGCGATCGTTTAGCACTGTCAACTATACACAATTCATCCGACAAAGAAATATGTGTGTGCTGAAGATGATGGTTAGCAGATAATATAATATATAGAAAAACAAATATGACTTTTAACAGCAGTGATGGAGTCAGATCGACCTACGAGTATTACATGGAATGATAATAGGTAAAGAAGGTGCACATATAAGGGAATTGCTGGGAAAATTGAGTGCTAATTAACCGTATGCGAAGTTACCCGGGGGTGCGGTGTGACAGTGGTCGTCAGGCACTGTCACACCCGACCACAAGGAAAAAACAGACTTCACAAGACAATAATATATTAACTTCTGCGAATGTTCGAAAGCACTAACAAGCGCTGTCTCGTCTAGAATCACAGGACTAACACAAAAATACGCCTCCATTTGTCACAAACGACCCCAATGGAAACCCAATCCGACTGTGCGGTGTGACAGTGGTCATCAGGCATTGTCCACACCCATCCACAAGGAAAACCATACTTCACAGTAAAAATGAAAAGAAAACATATGCGAATGTTCGAAACACTTCCAAGTCCGCCCCAAAATATAAAACTTTAAGTTATCCAGACTTCACAAAAGTTGGATAGAAATCGGGACAGGGCCAGTACAGCGATGTTTGAGATATGGGAGGGATATTTAAATTGGATTATAATATTAAAACTCTTTGTATTTTATCTATATAACATATTAATTTAATATAATATAATGTGTTATCTATGTTACAAAAGTACTCAGCACTTATGTAAACTAAATTTCATAAAAATGACAAATTTATGTTTTTGAGCATTATTATTTAAGCTGCATTATTTGTAAAATGTTATACATAATAAGAAGGAAATGTTAAGTATCCCTAAATAAATCTTTTTCATTGGTCATGAGAAACGCCCACAGCGGGTCCAACACAAGTCAATGCAACAAATTAATTAAGGCCCAAAAACAGCCTTCGCATCCATACATGCCATAAGACCCGTGTTTGCAAAACCCGGCTCAATTGAAACTAATTACTTCAGTTTTTATGGAGATCTCCAAATGTAGGGCAACTAAAATTATTGCCATGCTATGAACAATGTAGATGTACTGTATTTTTTATTTTATATTCGTTCAAAATTGTTGAACTGTTTAATTGTCTTTTTTAGTATTTTTACATTATATTGTTTACTGTTCTTTGAACAAAGTTGGAAGTCGTGGTTATTAGTTAGAATCAATCAAGATTGAAGTGACCAATATTCATGGATATAGCCAGATTGGAAGGAAATCTAGCTCAAAATTGTATTACGAGCTGTTAACGTTAAGATCAAGGCCACCGTCACTGAAATATAAAAATATGCTACCACATCCGGTGGTGAAGTCTGACGGCCAAGATGGTTGCAAGATGTAAGTCGAGATCCACTATAAGGAACAACAGGCTGTTCTACTCTTGAAATTAGAGACCATCAAAGGATATGCATTCGACCTTAATTATTATGTACAGATAGGCCGCAAATTGTCCTTTTGAAATTGCTAACCTATGAGAAAGTGAATAACCGTGAATTTCTCATTAATGTTATTTAATCTAGCCTTATAGTATTTCTATTTCGCTTCATTCAACAGTTCATAATTTCTTAAGAATTCTAGGATCCATGTCAACATGTTACTTATATGACAAGAGAGTAAAACGGAATGCTTATTATTTCTATTATTGACAAATAACTTTTAGATTATTTTACTTTCGTTTCTTCCACTTACTCTGTAAATGAACATCTTGTTGCGTTCTGAATTTGCCAATACTAAATAGCAAAAATATTTAAAGTAACTTGAACATGTACTAACATTTGAGTACGGCTTTAAATTTATTTTAGTTTTCTTTCCCTCCTCTTATTGCCAATGAAGTTAATTTGTTATAACAAAATTTGTTAAACACACGATTTTTATATAATATGTACCATTTAAATGGAAATTGTACTACCGATATTTTGATTTTTAATTTAGTGTTACATAACAATTATAACGTAATAATTTTTTTTACAATACAAGAGTGAGAACATGTCTTGCTGCGTAATAAACAGGGCAGTAAATCTGGTATACTCATCCATAACTGAACTTCAATGTTGCTCCAGTGGGTCCTTATTGTTGAGGTACATGAGTCCCTATTTGTTTGAAGATAATGTAAGTGTGTTATTTGATTTCTGTTTTTCTTTTTTTCTTAACTTTGTTTTCTTTTCTTTATTTTACACATTAATAATATGAGTTTTGATATTTGTACAATTTTGTAAAAATAAAGGTGGGTATTCCCGGAGGAATTGTATATGTATATATGACTATATGACTACATGAATGTTAACAATTTATTTTAAATTATGAAAATACTAAACTAGTATGTACACAACTATAAAGGAATTTGGATTTGGAAAATGTTACTTATTTAACAACGCTCAGACATGCAACTTATTTCTGAGAGAATTCTATATGACTTAAAAGATGTGGATTTATGATGAGTAAAATACAATGGCGTAGCTCAGCCAATTAACCCGGGAGAGACCCACAAACGTAGAGTGTACGAGGTCAAGACTGAGTTGTTTGTGTAAGACTACGGCAATATGAATGTGAAGCTTCTTTTTGTGAGGAAGGGACAGTCCAAACACCTTATCAAGCAACTGAAAGTGAGTTCTGGCCTCACTTTCAACAACCACCGAGACTATGTGTTTGGGGACAACTCTGACATTGTGGCAACAGACAACCACGGTCGACATTCGGGAAAAGAAACATGAGAAAACAAACGTCGTGACGTTTGCGCTGATTTCGAGCAACCGCTTCCTGTCAAAGTACGGGAATGTTGTTGATGCGAAGATCTCTGTGCTGGAGTATCAATGGAAACGAGTGCAGATTGATGGACAGCCACACAAATATGTACTTCAGTAAATTGCAGACTGTACCCGCATAAGTGAGGTCAGCCAGATGAGAAATGAACGACCAGTTGTGATGTCTGGAATTCATGACCTTCGTGTGCTGAAGATGACTCAGTCAATATTCAATAATTTTCATCAGGACGCTTCCAAACAAAGACGACCGCGTGTTAACCGCCGAGGTGACGGCCTCTTGGTCGTTTAACACGGCAACCTGATTCTGTTGCGATAAGGCCTGGGAGACAATAAAGGCCACCAAAATGGAGAAATTGCGGGACCAGCAGACAGGGGGGGGGGGTCTCAGCCTCTGTACAGCATACGCTATTTATATCTAGCCAGGAAGCTTTAGCTGAATACCACTAATAGACCATATTGAAATAACTTTCCCTTACAAGAATTACTTCGACGTTGACTTCACGCGATTTCCGAGAGTAAATCCGACTTATGTTTGGAAACAATGTTGGTCAAGGGAATTTTGAATATTGAAATAAGTATACTTACCTTTAAGTTAAAACATAAAATTTGTTTTAATAATCGAGTAAATAAAACAATAATCTTATAATATGTTAACTTGAGGATCTGTCGATAACATTATGCTGAGCATACTTTAAATCTTATTTTTATTGAGACGTATTCAAATCAAGAAAATGTTCTCTTAACCATATCAACGGATGTATGCCTGTTTCAGATGGCACAGAAATGCAACCTTCACCGCTGCTTTTTGTGGAGGCACTTGCTTAAAATTTAATAATTAAATGCTGGTTTGTGTTGGTCTAATTTGGGAAAGAATATGTACTAGCCTAATTGGACAAATTTAGCAAGTAAAATCTTGAAATTGGGTAAATTGAGTGAAATCCTAACGTTTGAAAAATTGCGCCATGAAATCTTTAAATTGAGTATTTCGGTTTTTTAATGACATGGTACAGATTGCACAAACATATGCCCCTTAAAAATATTTGTACAGCCCAGCCCATATAACGTTGTTTTTTTTGCATTTCAGTTGATGTAAAGAACAACATGAAACATACAAATTAAGTTGTAATTGCTTTGCAATTGTTTTTGCACAGAACTGTTTATGACTGATTTTTCCAATTTTGGAGATTCTTCCTAGTTTGTAAAGTGAAATTTTCGAGTGGGAAAGTTCTACTGTATAAAGAAGCTAAATAATTGTTAATTACCCTTTTGCGGATTGCTAATGCAAATGCAAAATCTATTAATTTCTTAATATGTTTATGTGACTTCTTTATGTTTACTGTTCTTTGAACAAAGTTGGAAGTCGTGGTTATTAGTTAATCAATGAAGATGGAAGTGACCAATACTCATGGATATAGCCAGATTGGAAGGAAATCTAGCTCAAAATTGTATTACGAGCTGTTAACGTTAAGATCAAGGCCACCGTCACTGAAATATAAAAATATGCTACCACATCCGGTGGTGAAGTCTGACGGCCAAGATGGTTGCAAGATGTAAGTCGAGATCCACTACAAGCAACAACAGGCTGTTCTACTCTTGAAATTAGGGACCATCAAAGGATATGCATTCGACCTTAATTATTATGTACATATAGGCCGCAAATTGTCCTTTTGAAATTGCTAACCTATGAGAAAGGGAATAACCGTGAATTTCTCATTAATGTTATTTAATCTAGCCTTATAGTATTTTTATTTCGCTTCATTCAACAGTTCATAATTTCTTAAGAATTCTAGGATACATGTCAACATGTTACTTATTTGACAAGAGAGTAAAACTGAATGCTTATTATTTCTATTATTGACAAATACCTTTTAGATTATTTTACTTTCGTTTCTTCCACTTACTCTGTAAATGAGCATCTTGTTGCGTTCTGAATTTGCCAATACTAAATAGCAAAAATATTTAAAGTAACTTGAATATGTACTAACATTTGAGTACGGCTTTTAATTTATTTTAGTTTTCTTTCCCTCCTCTTATTGCCAATGAAGTTAATTTGTTATAACAAAATTTGTTAAACACAACACGATTTTTATATAATATGTACCATTTAAATGGAAATTGTACTACCGATATTTTGACTTTTAATTTAGTGTTACATAACAATTATTACGTAATAATTTTATTTACAATACAAGAGTGAGAACATGTCTTGCTGCGTAATAAACAGGGCAGTAAATCTGGTATACTCATCCATAACTGAACTTCAATGTTGCTCCAGTGGGTCCTTATTGTTGAGGTACATGAGTCCCTATTTGTATGAAGATAATATAAGTGTGTTATTTGATTTCTGTCTTTCTTTTTTTCTTAATTTTGTTTTCTTTTCTTTATTTTACACATTAATAATATGAGTTTTGATATTTGTACAATTTTGTAAAAATAAAGGGGGGTATCCCGGAGGAATTGTATATGTATATATGACTATATGACTACATGAATGTTAACAATTTATTTTAAATTATGAATATACTTAACAAGTATGTATACGACTATAAAGGTATTTGTATTTGGAAAATATTACTTATTCAACAACGCTCAGACATGCAACTTATTTCTGAGAGAATTCTATATGACATAAAAGATGTGGATTTATGATGAGTAAAATACAATGGCGTAGCTCAGCCAATTAACCCGGGAGAGACCCACAAACGTAGAGTGTACGAGGTCAAGACTGAGTTGTTTGTGTAAGACTACGGCAATACGAATGTGAAGCTTCTTTTTGTGAGGAAGGGACAGTCCAAACACCTTATCAAGCAACTGAAAGTGAGTTCTGCCCTCACTTTCAACAACCACCGAGACTATGTGTTTGGGGACAACTCTGACATTGTGGCAACAGACAACCAGAAGAACACGGTCGACATTCGTGAAAAGAAACATGAGAAAAAAAACGTCGTGACGTTTGCGCTGATTTCGAGCAACCGCTTCCTGTCTAAGTACGGGCATGTTTTTGATGCGAAGATCTCTGTGCTGGAGTATCAATGGAAACGAGTGCAGATTGATGGACAGCCACACAAATATGTACTTCAGTAAATTGCAGACTGTACCCGCATGAGTGAGGTCAGCCAGATGAGAAATGAACGGCCAGTTGTGACGTCTGGATTTCGTGACCTTCGTGTGCTGAAGATGACTCAGTCAATATTCAATAATTTTCATCCAGACGCTTCTAAACAAAGACGACCGCGTGTTAACCGCCGAGGTAACGGCCTCTTGGTCGTTTAACACGGCAACCCGATTCTGTTGCGATAAGGCCTGGGAGACAATAAAGGCCACCAAAATGGAGAAATTGCGGGACCAGCACTCAGGGGGGTTTCTCAGCCTCTGTACAGCATACGCTATTCATATCTAGCCAGGAAGCTTTAGCCAGAATACCACTAATAGACCATATTGAAATAACTTTTCCTTACAAGAATTACTTCGACATTGACTTCACGCGATTTCCGAGAGTAAATCCGACTTATGTTTAGAAACAATGTTGGTCAAGGGAATTTTGAATATTGAAATAAGTATACTTACCTTTAAGTTAAAACATAAAAATTTGTTTTAATAATCGAGTAAATAAAACAATAATCTTATAATATGTTAACTTGAGGATCTGTCGATAACATTATGCTGAGCATACTTTAAATCTTATTTTTATTGAGACATATTCAAATCAAGAAAATGTTCTCTTAACCATATCAATGGATGTATGCCTGTTTCAGATGGCACAGAAATGCAACCTTCACCGCTGCTTTTTCTGGAAGCACTTGCTTAAAATTTAATAATTAAATGCTGGTTTGTGTTGGTCTAATTTGGGAAAGAATATGTACAAGCCTAATTGGACAAATTTAGCAAGTAAAATCTTGAAATTGGGTAAATTGGGTGAAATCCTAACGTTTGAAAAATTGCGCCATGAAATCTTTAAATTGAGTATTTCGGTTTTTTAATGACATGGTACAGATTGCACAAATATATGCCCATTAAAAATATTTTTACAGCCCAGCCCATATAACGTTTTTTTTTGCATTTCAGTTGATGTAAAGAACAACATGAAACATACAAATTAAGTTGTAATTGCTTTGCAATTTTTTTTTGCACAGAACTGTTTATGACTGATTTTTCCAATTTTGGAAATTCTTCCTAGTTTGTAAAGTGAAATTTTCGAGTGGGAAAGTTCTACTGTATACAGAAACTAAATAATTGTTAATTACCCTATTGCGGATTGCTAATGCAAATGCAAAATCTATTAATTTATTAATATGTTTATGTGACTTCTTTATGTTTACTGTTCTTTGAACAAAGTTGGAAGTCGTGGTTATTAGTTAATCAATAAAGATGGAAGTGACCAATACTCATGGATATAGCCAGATTGGAAGGAAATCTAGCTCAAAATTGTATTAAAAGCTGTTAACGTTAAGATCAAGGCCGCCGTCACTGAAATATAACAAGGGCTGTTTGTAAAACATGCATGCCCCCCATATGGGCTGTCCGTTGTAGTGGCAGCCATTGTGTGATACGTTTTTTGTCACTGTGACCTTGACCTTTGACCTAGTGACCTGAAAATCAATAGGGGTCATCTGTGAGTCACGATCAATGTACCTATGAAGAGTCATGATCCTAGGCAAAAGCGTTCTTGAGTTATCATCCGAAAATCATTTTACTATTTCGGGTCACCGTTACCTTGACCTTTGACCTTGTGACCTCAAAATCAATAGGGGTCATCTGCGAGTCATGATCAATCTACCTGTGACGTTTCATGATCTTAGGCATATGCGTTCTTGAGTTATCATCCGAAAACCATTTTACTATTTCGGGTCACCATGACCTTGACCTTTGACCTAGTGACCTCAAAATCAATAGGGGTCATCTGCGAGTCATGATCAATCTACCCATTAAGTTTCATGATCCTAGGCGTATGCGTTCTTGAGTTATCATTCAAAAACCATTTTACTATTTCGGGTCACCGTGACCTTGACCTTTGACCTAGTGACCTCAAAATCAATAGGGGTCATCTGCGAGTCATGATCAATGCACCTATTAAGTTTCATGATCCTAGGCCCAAGCGTTCTTGAGTTATCGTCTGACAACCACCTGGTGGACGGACCGACCGACCGACAGACCGACAGACCGACATACCGACACACCGACATACCGACAGACCGACATGAGCCAAGCAATATACCCCCTCTTCTTCGAAGGGGGGCATAAAAATATGCTACCACATCCGGTGGTGAAGTCTGACGGCCAAGATGGTTGCAAGATGTAAGTCGAGATCCACTACAAGGAACAACAGGCTGTTCTACTCTTGAAATTAGGGACCATCAAAGGATATGCATTCGACCTTAATTATTATGTACAGATAGGCCGCAAATTGTCCTTTTGAAATTGCTAACCTATGAGAAAGTGAATAACCGTGAATTTCTCATTAATGTTATTTAATCTAGCCTTAAAGTATTTTTATTTCGCTTCATTCAACAGTTCATAATTTCTTAAGAATTCTAGGATACATGTCAACATGTTACTTATTTCACAAGAGAGTAAAACTGAATGCTTATTATTTCTATTATTGACAAATAACTTTTAGATTATTTTACTTTCGTTTCTTCCACTTACTCTGTAAATGAACATCTTGTTGCGTTCTGAATTTGCCAATACTAAATAGCAAAAATATTTAAAGTAACTTGAACATGTACTAACATTTGAGTACGGCTTTTAATTTATTTTAGTTTTCTTTCCCTCCTCTTATTGCCAATGAAGTTAATTTGTTATAACAAAATTTGTTAAACACAACACGATTTTTATATAATATGTACCATTTAAATGGAAATTGTACTACCGATATTTTGACTTTTAATTTAGTGTTACATAACAATTATTACGTAATAATTTTATTTACAATACAAGAGTGAGAACATGTCTTGCTGCGTAATAAACAGGGTAGTAAATCTGGTATACTCATCCATAACTGAACTTCAATGTTGCTCCAGTGGGTCCTTATTGTTGAGGTACATGCGTCCCTATTTGTATGAAGATAATGTAAGTGTGTTATTTGATTTCTGTCTTTCTTTTTGTCTTAATTTTGTTTTCTTTTCTTTATTTTACACATTAATAATATGAGTTTTGATATTTGTACAATTTTGTAAAAATAAAAGTGGGTATTCCCGGAGGAATTGTATATGTATATATGACTATATGACTACATGAATGTTAACAATTTATTTTAAATTATGAATATACTAAACTAGTATGTATACGACTATAAAGGAATTTGGATTTGGAAAATGTTACTTATTTAACAACGCTCAGACATGCAACTTATTTCTGAGAGAATTCTATATGACATAAAAGATGTGGATTTATGATGAGTAAAATACAATGGCGTAGCTCAGCCAATTAACCCGGGAGAGACCCACAAACGTAGTTTGTACGAGGTCAAGACTGAGTTGTTTGTGTAAGACTACGGCAAGACGAATGTGAAGCTTCTTTTTGTGAGGAAGGGACAGTCCAAACACCTTATCAAGCAACTGAAAGTGAGTTCTGCCCTCACTTTCAACAACCACCGAGACTATGTGTTTGGGGACAACTCTGTCATTTAGTGGCAACAGACACCCAGAAGAACACGGTCTACATTCGTGAAAAGAAACATGAGATAAAATACGTCGTGACGTTTGCGCTGATTTCGAGCAACCACTTCATGTCAAAGTACGGGCATGTTGTTGATGCGAAGATCTCTGTGCTTGAGTATCAATGGAAACGAGTGCAGATTGAGACAGCCTCACAAATATGTACTTCAGTAAATTGCAGACTGTACCCGCATGAGTGAGGTCAGCCAGATGAGAAATGAACGGCCAGTTGTGATGTCTGGAATTCGTGACCTTCGTTTGCTGAAGATGACTCAGTCAATATTCAATAATTTTCATCAGGACGAGTACAGACCGCTTCCAGACAAGACGACCGCGTGTTATCCGCCGAGGTAACGGCCTCTTGGTGGTTTAACACGGCAACCGGATTCTGTTGCGATAAGGCCTGGGAGACAATAAAGGCCACCAAAATGGAGAAATTGCGGGACCAGCAGACAGGTGGGGGGGGGGGGGGGGGTTCTCAGCCTCTGTACAGCATACGCTATTTATATCTAGCCAGGAAGCTTTAGCCAGAACACCACTAATAGACCATATTGAAATAACTTTTCCTTACAAGAATTACTTCGACGTTGACCTCACGCGATTTCCGAGAGTAAATCCGACTTATGTTTGGAAACAATGTTGGTCAAGGAAATTTTGAATATTGAAACAAGTATACTTACCTTTAAGTTAAAACATAAAATTTGTTTTAATAATCGAGTAAATAAAACAATACTCTTATAGTATGTTAACTTGAGGATCTGTCGATTACTTTAAATCTTATTTTTATTGAGACATATTCAAATCAAGAAAATGTTCTCTTAACCATATCAATGGATGTATGCCTGTTTCAGATGGCACAGAAATGCAACCTTCACCGCTGCTTTTTATGAAGGCACTTGCTTAAAATTTAATAATTAAATGCTGGTTTGTGTTGGTCTAATTTGGGAAAGAATATGTACCAGCCTAATTGGACAAATTTAGCAAGTAAAATCTTGAAATTGGGTAAATTGGGTGAAATCCTAACGTTGGAAAAATTGCGCCATGAAATCTTTAAATTGAGTATTTCGGTTTTTTAATGACATGGTACTGATTGCACAAAAATATGCCCATTAAAAATATTTTTACAGCCCAGCCCATATAACGTTTTTTTTGCTTTTCAGTTGATGTAAAGAACAACATGAAACATACAAATTAAGTTGTATTTGCTTTGCAATTGTTTTTGCACAGAACTGTTTATGACTGATTTTTTCAATTTTGGAGATTCTTCCTAGTTTGTAAAGTGAAATTTTCGAGTGGGAAAGTTCTACTGTATAAAGAAGCTATATAATTGTTAATTACCCTATTGCGGATTGCTAATGCAAATGCAAAATCTATTTATTTATTAATATGTTTATGTGACTTTAAGATAACGGCAAGTTTAGATGGAATTTTTATTAGAAGTTTATACATTTTAGATCCAATAACAAACTGTATTTATTGTTATCAAAAGGGTATGGTGAAATACTTGTCATATGTTCTAATAGATTCATTTACATATCAAATTATTAGAAACTACCCATAAATTTCATTTTCAATTAAAGCTTTGCTAAACTATACCCAGTTAATTTCAGTTGTTGTTGGAATAATTTTATAATACTTGTTTACCGGTATAACACTTGGTGATAATCAAGTAGAATCAGACTCTATGATGGAATTAAAACTAGTCCATATGACTTTGCAAATTGAATTTTTGTATTGTAAGCATTATTAGAAAAGGATTCCTGATTTTTTATATTATACCTAATTAACCCATTTATGCCTAGTGGACTCTCCCATCCTTCTAAATTGGATCAATTTATTTCCAAAATTAGGGATGTCTAGTATATTTATTTCTATATTTAGAATATTTCTTACATAAATTCATTTAAGCAAACAGCGCAGACCTAGATGAGACGCCGCATTATGCGGCGTCTTATCTGGGTCTACACACTGTTTGCCAAGGCCTTTTTTCTAGACGATAGGCATAAATGGGTTAACTGACATTTACGAATAATATAATTGTAATACATGTTTAGCATTAAAAAGATCTTACTAGTTGTTTAAATTGTATTAAATGTATTTTAAACGCTTAGAATTATGTTTGGCCATTAGTGAATAATCAACAATTAAACTTAATTCTAGATAGTTACATTACTGTTTCTGCGAAATCGCTTTGTAAATAATTGACAATATTGCAAACATTGAACATTGTATACTTAAAATGAGACATGAATAAGGTGGGTTTGCATTTTTAGCAGCAAAATTAATATCTTTATAGAATATAAAAAAACGTATGAAAACTGAACAATTGGTATGTTAATTGTGTGAGGATTGTAATTGTATTGTATTGTTTGATATATTTATACAGAATATGCGCGCAGATTAAGTCCACTTGCATTAAAGGAGGCATTAAGATATTTTATAGAATATATTTGTTTAGATGGGATTGATTATAGATTGCATTCTATTAGTTTATATTTGGGAGCTGATGATTTAGTTACTTATATTGATGAATGCAACATGTTAACAGTTAACGAGTGATATATATGTATTGTATTGATAAATGCAACTGAAAAACAGTATGAGTGATTGATTGTTGTAATGTATTGATGGATGTAACACAGTACAATGGAGAAGACAATGGAGACGCGGAAATAAAATGGAATAGTTTATACAGAATGGAAGTTAAAAAAAACGGAGTTAAAGAATTGGGTGCGACTCGAGATGGCGAGCACCTAAAATACAAATCATACAGCGTATTAATTTTACGTGATTTTTAATATCAATACAAACACCCTCACCGTTTACAACTTTAGGCGGTACAGCTTCTGGACAGCTTTTGCCCCTTATGACACCAACATTCCTTGCTGGCAGCCTCACCGCAGTCGGTGTAGAAATAGGACCAATGGTAGGGCTGAAAAAATATGGGGTATCTTTCCCCACGAGCAAACGCTCCGTTGGTATTGTACAAAATGCAAGTTGAGTTGCCGCGGACAAATACCCCGTTTTGTGTGTGTTCCCTACATATGTATTCGGAAATGCATCCGTGAATGCCCGAAACACTTCCATGTCCCCCCGGAAACAGTACAGCTTAATCCGCTGATTGACAGGAAGCGCATGTTTACTACATGCAATCCACATCCCCAGTTGACCCCCTATAGTGAAGTACAAGGATATTTCGTTCTTCTAAGAAACATTACGCCCGGTAAAGTAAAACTGCCTGCCCGAACCATTCCGAATAAGGCACAGAGTGGTCAAGACCCACCTGCCAAAACCCCACTACTTCTGGCCTACATAGTACTCATTAAAGGCCCCATTAGGGTGTAGACTAATGGTGGGAAAACACCGCAGATAAGATAGAATTTCTAGTTAGGAAATATCAAGGAAGGAAGGAGTATCACACAAATTGTTGACGATGGTTTGCAAATCGACCTTAACTTTAACCGAAGGGGGGGGGGGGGGGCGGTTCCAGAGATGGGTTCAGATATCACCATCCAGGTTAACCCCCTTTGACAGACCACCTGTCCAAGTGACAATGTCTATTCACAGCCACTGGCCACCTGGACTCTTGTTCCTCAGCCGTGAGGGGGTAGATGCCTTTAAAGAATTCTTGTTCATTGGACGTGAGAAGGGCCCACAGCCGGCCCAACACACTCCAATGTAACACATTGAGGAAGGCCCCTGCCTCCTTTCCCGTTAACCTGGAAATGACCTAAACAGCCCCTATCTGAGATGGATTTTACCCAAGCCACTGAGGTCTGTACCCCATGTTAAAACGAAACCTCGCCAAATCCCCCAGACAGGTTCCCTTTCGGGCCGCATGGACCCTCAATGTAATTACGAAAGCCTCTCTCCTACGGATGATAGATTCTCTTTAAAAGACCCTTAAGTCAATGACTTGCGGGACGTGTGACTGACCTGATAATATGCCTAAAATGAAAGGTCTCCCTGCAGCCCCGGACAGGACAGCAAGATACCCACTAGACCTTTAAGTTGGACGACCCCCCTCATTCCCCCGGACTTTTCCCACTGGCCCTGAGGCCTCTTCATTAGACCTCTATTGTTTCCCCCGGGCATTCACCGCGGATCATGGAGTGGGAAAGGCGGTACAGAACGTTGCCACTTGCGATTTTCAACCGACCTATCTCCCCCCTTACAGACCCATACTTCCACCATAGGGACCGTTTCCCAACGGCGCGGAATGAAAGCGCACTCCAGTCTACGCCAACCATACCAAGGCCTACCGTGACCGCTAGAATTACGAAAGGTTTGGTCATGAAAAGCCCTGCTCTGGCCGGCGACCGGGGAAACACTATTTTGCATATATTGGGAATTCTCAACTAAATTACATTCTGAATCATTAGTGTCACTGCCACCGACTGTCGTTAGGTAGGTTCTTCCATGCAAACAATTACCTCGATAGGCCCATGGCATGCATTTGGCCGCTACTGCCAACACTTTGCCGGACCGCTTAGCTATAATGCGCTCGGCGGCCTCGGCCCAAACTTTATCGCGATCCTCCATTTGCTCTACCCAGCTTCTATTGGGCTGAGAACCCTCAAATTCTGGCTCCAACAGCAGATCGGCATCAAAATAATTCCCCGTCCCCTCCTCAACTACGATAAGATCCGAATCCACCCTGAAATGACAAGGGTAAACCAAATGTTAAAAAGGCTTTCTAAGCATTTGGGAAAACGGTTTTCTGAATGGCCACGGCGTCATTGGCATAACATTTACACATAACCCATGGTACCACTCATCGCAATGATCATACTCAATCATGAATCGTTCTTGCAAAGGTTTCCTAAAAAGACGGTATAGTTGCCTATCGGCCGTTTCGTCAAGGTCCGATTCGGCCAAGCTGGCAAAGTTCTATCCAGACATGGTTGCAGTCGGTCATGGCTCATGACAAGGACTGCATTTTTTAGTGTTATTTGGAAAGGAAGATTCGATGTCTGGAAATCTAAAAGCGGAAATTTATATACAAATGTAAACAATAAAATACCCACGATATTTTGTCCGAAAATTTAGCCACAAAATAACATTATAGTTACCAATTGCATTGAGATACACTTAACCATATTTTCATCAGCGTGATTGTTAGAATTTGTTATTCTGTAGTATGAACTTAATATTATTGAACGATTATAAATTAACTTTGGATATTCTGATCTTGATATTAGTTCTTGAATCGTTGTCTTAAAAACTATAAATTATTGTTCAATACAATTACAGCGTATTCATCACATGTTGCCTAAGATAAATTGGTATTACCATAATAACACTAAGTCTACGGACACTAAATTTTCGGACACATTAGTGTATAGTCAAAATGAGTGACCGTAATTTTTGGATGTACGGGGTTTCAACGAAAATACATGACCGGAATAAACTCATTAAACCTGGAAGACTAATGCCTTAGGGCAATGTCTATTACATTTGCGGTCTTGGGTAAATAATTATGTTTAATGACAGTAGACAATTGTTTCACCCAAAACCTTAAGTAAAACATATCAAAACAAGAAATTTATACCATATGGAGTGGTATTTTACAACACGTGCTGTGATTCGTTTTAACAATTGATTCTACATGTATACATATTGCATACCCACATTCAATTTTAAATTCAATGTTTTAAGAGTGTCTCCAACTGTTAAAATACCTGTATTTCTTGTCTCTTTATATTCAGAAACTTGTATTTTGAGTTAAGTTTTTGTAATTCAATTGTTGACACAAACAATAATTATCATTTATAAGTGTCCGAAAATTAGAATTATAAGACTATTAACAAACCACTAATTGTCAAAATGATATAACATTTTCATACCTGAACTGAAGCACAACCTTAAAGAAGGGAATTTAGAAACGATGTTAGTGAAATGTTTAATTTTACGAAAAAGAAATTAAGCTGTATATTTGATCAGTTCTATCATTAATGAATGGAACATTATTTAAAAAAAATTGTTAGTCACATATTTGTTATTTTGCATATTTGTCTATTATGTATATTTTCTCTGAGGAATCATGACTAACTATTTTAAACAGTTACTTTGAGTTCCAAGATATATAAAACAACTCCCTGACAATTTCAGCAGAAAACCCATACACAGTAATTCACTTAATGCCGGCAGCACAATGATGATCTGGCTTGTGGAATTGAAGGCCAGATATTTTGTAATGTTTAATTTAACCAGGCAAGTTTACAAAGCACTGTTCTTAATAAGTGATTTTATTTCTTAATTTATGGAATAAGCACAGGTTCATTTTGGTAGGATGTTATTTTCCTCATTGAGTGGTACCATGCTCAACAATGTGACAGAGATGTACATGTATTACAGTCCAGAAATTTCCTTTACGATTTTCTTACCAATATTTCTAATAATCAAAGTTAATTCTAAAGGCAATACGGTTAAGAACCAACATTTAAATTCTAAACTTATGAAGCAATAATTATTTTGATCCTGATATGATCCCAAATGCCCTTGGTCAATGTATATAAACACGTAAGCAAAGCAAATTCTTAAAAAAACAGTTCCCTTTTCCGAGGTTTGGGGGACAAGATAGCACGTATCGCTGTACCACTCTAGCTTTTGAACGTCAAAAGTATTATGAACGCTAAGTTAATACTGCCCGTATTTACCATATAAAGCATCAACACCAATGTTATAAATGCTTTATTTTTTAAGATTTCGATTGACGATTATTCAGAAGCAAGGCGATATTTTCAATGTTTCTCAGAATGCGTACAAATTTGAATAAGTTTAAGTGCAGAATGATTTTTTTTAAATATTAATTGACTACAATATATGATTAGCTATAGCCATGATAGACATAGAAAATTGCTTTGCTCCGCAAAAAATAAAAATAATTTATTATATCACTTAATACAGCCATATCAGCGGAGAAGCTGTGCTCCTTGTTACTGATTCTACCGTTCTCATGATTTCACTGCTTAATAGTCACATTTCGTGCACTCTTCTTTTTCCTATGTATGATCCTCCATTGAAACAAGGGCGACAACTCTGCAATTAATATCAAAAACAACATGCATGTTTATTTTTATTGAATATAAATGCAGTTCATAATGTGTTCGTTCCTCTGCTTAAAAAAACTAGACAATTGATGAGATGTAAAATAATGAATTTACTTAATCTTGTAAAATAATTTTGACTTTGAAGTTCATTTTATGAAAATGTAAATGCTAATAAATATTCAGTAGAAAAATCAACTTCAGAAGCAGAAACAAAACATCAGTGTCGAACACAACATAATTTTATCCTACGACCACAGCAACAACAGTGGTTTTGAAAAGTAAACTAATATTATACACTTATTAAGTAGAATTTGCTTAATTTAAAATGCCAGGCAAATCGAGTATAGACAACCACCAACACATCATAAGCAAGAATATTTTCAAAACTTCGGGTGTTTGTGTAGTATAAATTGGTTACACATTTCACAGCATTTTCAGCTTTCCTGTTTGGTGTTCATATTGTTCATTTTCTTTCACGAAATTGTCGATATA
Organism: Dreissena polymorpha; assembly: GCF_020536995.1. Taxonomy (NCBI): domain Eukaryota; kingdom Metazoa; phylum Mollusca; class Bivalvia; order Myida; family Dreissenidae; genus Dreissena; species Dreissena polymorpha. Next base: position 44,232,755 of record NC_068368.1, on the reverse strand, counting down.
AAGCTACGGAGTTAAAAATTGGGTATGTACATTTTTTGTTTGAGGTCACAAAAAGATGGAAAAGAACATAACGTTAACGCATTCAATAAGACGATTATTTATTGTTTAAATGATGTTTAAATGATGTAGTGGTAATTGTCTCTGCTCGATATGTAAACTTTTTACAACTCGTACTGTATTAAGCGTTTATAAAATGTTCGGGCACCAAAAGGGCATTATATTGACCGGAATCGTGAAAGTACTTAAATGGTTATTTGTAAGCACAAATTGAAAATAAAATGTTTATGACTTACCTGAAAACAAAACGAGTTTGTCATAGAAAAAACATATTCATCACAAGTGAGTAATTTGCATAAAAATTTTAACTTTAACTTAAGCTAAAATATAATAATCGTGGCTATTGATATATTGTAATAAACCTGTATGTATAGACACACACAAGCAAGACTATACTTGGGAGTGCAAATACATCAAGCTACAACGGTTTTATACAAGTTAATATATAAACACTATGATATTTGTTTGGCAAAAAAATCAGTTTGACTTGTCAAAAGTGGTATGCATGAGCAGACGATACGCCATTTGCATAAAATATTGAATTCAAATTCTGCATAACTGCACGATTAACATTGTCTAGTGCTCAAATTGGCAAGATAGTGGGTTCGCCTGAGTGTTTAAAAACAACTTATGGCTGGTTATCAATTTAATTGAAATCGACAATACATAGTCCGCCAGCCAATACATGTATTTATAGCAAATACTATACGATTTTCAGACAATCACGAGCACATTGACAAGAACATTCGTAACATATTAAAATAGAACCATACGTATAACGGTGTGTAAGTCTATTTAAATATTAAAGCCAAATAAAAATATTCAATCTGAGATTCCCATTAATATACAATGTATACGCAGCCACGGATACATTTAGGGTTAACGGTTAGTTACACCAGTCATTTACTTACAGCTATTTATATGTAAAATCAATTTGCTTTATAAACGCGTCCGAAACTAAACCCGATGTACACATGAGCGTTAGATAACGTTCAGTTTATTTCGCAATTACAGGTCAGAATACACTAAATAGTTTCCCTATATAATTCAATGTGAAAGCGACAACTTTATCTCCGAAAGATAACACCCGAATACTAGATAAAAGTGTAAAACATGCCTTCCTGTCAACTATGATATTTTTTTAGAGAGTACAGCCCTTCATGAAACGGTTATTTAGGGTACTGTAACCTACAGTTGCACATATTCGAAACGTAAGGAAAACACTATTGGCGCGTTCACAAAAGTAAACACATGTAGAGAGAAGCAACTGCTCTGTGTAACATACTATTTAATGTTTCATCAACGCAACTGTGCTTGAAAGATGGGATATCCGGTACTGTTAAAAGAACACTTGCTTAATTAGGCGTTTGACAATAGATTTAATTCGGAACTCGCGCGCTGTGGAGTTTTCCGATTTCTGAGCGCGCGCGGGAGGTATTATGCGGCGTCTCATCTGGGTCTGCGCTGTTTGCTTAAATGAATTTCTTTATGAAATATTCTAAATATAAAAATAAATATACTTGGCACCCCTAATTTTAGAAGCAAATTGATCCAATTTAGAAGGATGAGAGAGTCCACTGGGCATAAATGGGTTAATAATGACAATAAGGACTATTGCCCAATAGTATGACACGCCACACGAACACAAAACAGCACAAATTAGTAAAATGTTGTCAGGTTTCTCCTAGGTTTGTGTGGGAATGAATCCTAACTTTACAGAAATTAAACCCTTACTTTTTCGGAAATAAAATTCATCTTCACATTTGTGTTTTTTCTGTTCGAAAACATTCACATATCCTTACATCTCTAGATGACAACCACCAATCATGTATCTTTATTTTCATGAAAATAAAAATATGTTCGATTACTTAACATGTTTTCCATTATGTCGTTTCAAAATGTTTATCATGCGCTTTATTATTAAGACAAAACCGTATCTAAAGCCGAAGTACGGGGCATTAAATTCGAGTCAAATACAATGTCTGAGCATTTGAACAAAACGTGTTGAGACTCATAAAAATTTAGAGCGTTTTGTACGAAGTGTTTATAAATATTTTTATGTACATGTAATACTCATACGGTTGTATACCAATATAACCGTACAGCAACCCTAGAAAGTTATGCAATGACTATAACAATAGTAGTACTACTCGGGAAAGCTTAAGCCAAATACAACAAACACGTCTAATTGAAACGAAGGGCTGCAGGCTTTCTTCACTCAATTTTACTTCCGTTTCCCAGACAGGATATGTCACTCTCTGAATTACTCTATGGGCATTCTCGATCCAGTTGAGAAGACTCGCACTATACGATAACTACACTCTTCTACGTTATTTTGTAAGGCGTCAGACAAAATAAATATTAGTTTTCCTATTAATTTGACTGCATACCTTACGATGACTCAAGTAATGTGACCTTGCAGCAGACAAATAATTATTGCGAATACTCTGTGACTTCATTCTCACCATATAGCAGTTCTGAATAGTTGATCAGTGCACATTCACACTTCGACTTTGAAAGACAAGTTTTCGTGTTTAACTACATCCCAAATGCCAAGTATACTGTGTGTGTTCCATTATGAATAAATAAGGATTATGCAGCAGCAGTTTCCTACCAACAAAAAATGCTCATTGACCTTTTTCCTGAAATGCAACGTGTTTACCTATCTCAAACAGTGAACTACCCCAAGAGCCACATTTTTCTGGAGCTTTAGATTGGTTTGCCCTTACCTTCGAATAGATTGCAACTACCTCAACGAGTGCGAACATCATTACCGGGTCCACCGAGTTCGCGTGCTCTAGATCGTCTACCCGTATCCCTATAGTTTCGAGGTCTCTACATGAATATGTACGTTAACAACTACAAGTATAATGCCTAGTACGGGTTATGTATACACATAGTTCAAGGTGATGAAACGTCAGAGAACAGGTCAAATAGTAAGCATTGGTCTGTTCTTTTAAGCTTACCGCGTATCGAAAATAAGAGTGTAATAGATTAATGTCATGTCATTATTCAATGAAACCAATGTATATACTTGTACATGAATATCAGCATGAAGTCTTGATATATGGCAGGCTTTTTGAATACTAATTGTCAAATGAATGTAATAATATAGTAAAGCGTTCAATTAGTCTGCAATTGCTGCTTTATCACGTGACGAGAGTCTTGTTGGGATTGTCGCTTCCAATATACATAGCTGATTGTTCGCGATTAGAA